>NC_134355.1:32076087-32376087 GCF_048569485.1 Anomaloglossus baeobatrachus | reverse complement strand
GACGCCGGTCGGTAGCTCCGCCCACAGATGAAGTTCAAACCAGGAAGTCTGCGCGCCTTAAAGGGACGGCGCCGCAGATTCCTGCCGAGGACTGCGGTCCCCGGAACTTGGCCCGGGGGCCGCAGAACTAAGGAGAGTGGGCCCCGGCCAAGGTGCACCAGAACTGACGAGGCCGAGTGGGCCCCCCCGGCTCTCCAGGGCCCCGGCATTTGCCCGGTTATGCCGGGTGTTGACGCCGGCTCTGCATCCATCCATCCATCCCTCTATCTCTCTATCTATCTATCATGTATCTATCCATCCATCTATCTATCATGTATAATAATAATAATATTTATTAATTTATATAACGCTGTTAATTCCACAGCGCTTTAAATACATTGGCAACACTGTCCCCATTGGGGCTCACAATCTAGAGTCCCTATCTGTATGTCTTTGGAGTGTGGGAGGAAACTGGAGGAAACCCACGCAAACACAGGGAGAACATACAAACTCCTTGCAGATGGTGTCCTTGGTGGGACCTGAACCCAGGACCCCAGCGCTGCAAGGCTGCAGTGCTAACCACTGAGCCACCGTCCGTCCAGCCATCCATCCATCCATCCATCCATCCTTCCTTTCTCCAGTTAATCTTCTCCGTTTTTCATTCTTTCAGTTAAACTCTTTGAAGTCATAGAAACAGAGAAGACGTTGTACTTAATAATGGAATATGCCAGCGGGGGTAAGTGTCCATCATACCGGTGCACAGTTTCCGCTGGGTTAATATAATAGTATAATTGTAATTATTTTATATCTCTTAGTCTTGTTTTATCTGCAGTTATCATTATCTGAAACTTTTTACCTTTATCAATGCCAGTCAATGCGACCTGATGGCTGATCACGATTACATTTTTGTCGGCATTGTTAGTCATATTTCCAAAACTTCAGAATGAGAGATCTGACTAACTACCGGTACGTCCCGAGAAATCCTGTAATGGACAAACCTGCCAAATTAGATGAAAAAAATCCTCCAAAATTGTACCTAAGCGGACAGATTAGATATTCAGGGTCCCGGGAAAGTTGTATACTAAATCTACCTAGCCCCACTTCACCTCTAAATTCTGACATTTGTGAATCGGGGAAATCTAGGCCTTTAATAACAGCACTGCTCATTCTTATATTTCATATATATATATATATATATATATATATATATATATATATATATATATATATATATATATATATATATATATATATATACACATTTATTTTCACAGGGCTGGGGCTTTTTGTTGACTGATTGCATGTGATGCTGAGGGAAATTGTATTGCAAGCAATGTTATCATTGTGAGGTCCCGACCACAACTCTGTGATTATGTGATCATGAAATATGTCACTTCAAGGGGACCCTACACTTGCCATTAATATATCTTTCTTTTTACCTACTGTGAATGCTGCTGTTCTCCTGAATCCGGTGTTGTTTTTCTTTTGTTCCTGCACCTTTCCATTCCTGAGATATGGCCCCTTCTTCTGAGTATATAAATCTAGCCTTGTTAGACAAGTGGGTGTGGTGTTCAACTTTTCTCAATGGGTGTCGTCCTGAGGAGGATCACTTCTTTTCGTTTGCTCCTCTCCATTGCTGAGATATATCCGCTTCTTCCCTGTGTATCAATCTGGTCTTATTATCCAACTGGGCATAGTCGTCAAGATGAAACCCATAGAGAAAAGTTGAAGACAACACCCACTTGTCCAAGAAGGCTAGATTTATATACCAGGAAGAAGGAGCCATATCTCAGGAACAGAGAGGTGCAGGAACAAAAGAAAAACATCGCCGGATTCAGGAGATCATCAGCAATTACACTAGGTAAAATTATAATCACAACTCTGAGATTATCTGATCATGAAATATGTCACTTCCATGGGACCTGTCACTTGCCATGAATATATATTTCTTTTTAGCTACTTTGAACGCCGCTGTTCTCCTGTATCCAGGAATGTTTTTCTTGTTTTTTTGCTCCTCTCTGTTCCTGAGATATAGCCCCTTCTTCCCTGTGTATAAATCTGGTCTAATTACCAACTGGGCGTAGTCCTCAAGATGACACCCATAGAGAAAAGTTGAAGACCACACCCACTTGTCTAACAAAGCTAGGAAGAAGGGGCCATATCTCAGGAACAGAGAGGCGCAGGAACAAAAGAAAAACAACACCGGATTCAGGAGAACAGCGGAATTTACACCAGATATATATATATATATATATATATATATACAGTCATATGAAAAAGTTTGGGCACCCCTATTAATGTTAACCTTTTTTCTTTATAACAATTTGGGTTTTTGCAACAGCTATTTCAGTTTCATATATCTAATAACTGATGGACTGAGTAATATTTCTGGAATGAAATGAGGTTTATTGTACTAACAGAAAATGTGCAATCCGCAATTAAACAAAATTTGACCGGTGCAAAAGTATGGGCACCCTTATCAATTTCTTGATCTGAACACTCCTAACTACTTTTTATTGACTTACTAAAGCACTAAATTGGTTTTGTAACCTCATTGAGCTTTGCACTTCATAGGCAGGTGTATCCAATCATGAGAAAAGGTATTTAAGGTGGCCACTTGCAAGTTGTTCTCCTATTTGAATCTCCTATGAAGAGTGGCATCATGGGCTCCTCAAAACAACTCTCAAATGATCTGAAAACAAAGTTTTTTCAACATAGTTGTTCAGGGGAAGGATAAAAAAAGTTGTCTCAGAGATTTAAACTGTCAGTTTCGACTGTGAGGAACATAGTAAGAAAATGGAAGAACACAGGTACAGTTCTTGTTAAGCCCAGAAGTGGCAGGCCAAGCAAAATATCAGACAGGCAGAGAAGAAGAATGGTGAGAACAGTCTAGGACAATCCACAGACCACCTCCAAAGACCTGCAGCATCATCTTGCTGCAGATGGCGTCAATGTGCATCGGTCAACAATACAGCGCACGTTGCACAAGGAGAAGCTCTATGGGAGAGTGATGTGAAAGAAGCCGTTTCTGCAAGCACGCCACAAACAGAGTGGCCTGAGGTATGCAAAAGCACATTTGGACAAGCCAGTTGCATTTTGGAAGAAGGTCCTGTGGACTGATGAAACAAAGATTGAGTTGTTTGGTCATACAAAAAGGCGTTATGCGTGGAGGCAAAAAAACACGGCATTCCAAGAAAAGCACTTGCTACCCACAGTAAAATTTGGTGGAGGTTCCATCATGCTTTGGGGCTGTGTGGCCAATGCCGGCACCGGGAATCTTGTTAAAGTTGAGGGTCGCATGGATTCAACTCAGTATCAGCAGATTCTTGACAATAATGTGCAGGAATCAGTGACAAAGTTGAAGTTACGCAGGGGATGGAAATTTCAGCAAGACAATGATCTAAAACACCGCTCCAAATCTACTCAGGCATTCATGCAGAGGAACAATTACAATGTTCTGGAATGGCCATCCCAGTCCCCAGACCTGAATATCATTGAAAATCTGTGGGATGATTTGAAGCGGCTGTCCATGCTCGGCGACCATCAAACTTAACTGAACTGGAAGTGTTTTGTAAACAGGAATGGTCAAATATACCTTCATCAGGATCCAGGAACTCATTAAAAGCTACAGGAAGCGACTAGAGGCTGTGATTTCTGCAAAAGGAGGATCTACAAAATATTAATGTCACTTTTATGTTGAGGTGCCCATACTTTTGCACCGGTCAATTTTTGTTTAAATGTGGATTGCACATTTTCTGTTAGTACAATAAACCTCATTTCAATTCAGAAATATTACTCAGTCCATCAGTTATTAGATATATGAAACTGAAATAGCTGCTGCAAAAACCCAAATTGTTATAAAAAAAAAAGGTTAACATTAATAGGGGTGCCCAAACTTTTTCATATAACTGTTATATATATATATATATATATATATATATATATATATATATATATATATATATATATAGCAAGTGAGCAGTAACATAGATGACACACAAAAGTAGAGGGCCTATTCGAGATTTTGTTTTGGGGTGTTCTGCTATTTCAATGATCCTAGTTTTTCAGTCGAGGAACTTGTCGGTGACTGGGTCCTGGGGGTAGGACCAGCACCAATCATACTTTTAGGACCTGTCTCCTTAACAAGACATAAAAGAAAACGATAATCGTAGGGCTGTCCCTTTAAGGCACACACAGATCTGGAGTCTTTATGTGATACGATTTACTATATTTTCCCCGGGGCCACCTGTTACAGTAAAGTCACCTCTGCTCAGTCAATCATCCGCCCAGGGGTTGGTTATGGTAGAGCAATTCGCTGAGAATCTGGGAAAAGCTTAATATTCCATTGTTGCTGTGGTTCTGGATTAATTTATGGGGCTTTGGTTGAGAAATCTGTGGTCAAAGTGCGAGAAAAACGCTATGGATAATCACTACTTGTTAAAAGGATCCCGTGAGAATAATCTGACCACAGAGTGTCTGGTGATCGGCGGATATCGGTCAGTAAGTGGACACTTTCCCTGCAGCTCCCCCGCAGGAGAAAAGAAGTATTACACAGTGCTTATTAAAAATATATGATTGTATCAAAATGATAGCATGCAGCCCAGCAAGTGGCACATCGCTGGAATCAGGGTCTCATCCCCTATATTAGGCTGCTCTCAGATTACATAAAAACCTGCTGACAAGCTTCCTTTAAGTAGTGAAAAAAATGCAGAAATTTGTATTGAAAAAATTTTTTTTATATTTTTTTTCGGCAGACCCAGGGAGGGGGATTAAGGTACTGTGTGTTACGTCACCACCGGAGTCTGCTCCAGCGACTTCTGCTTCGATCACCAGGCGACGCCGTGTTCCTGCCGTGGATGGTGCTGGTGATGGGAGAGGAGTCGATGCCAGCGGCACCGGTGGGCGCAGGCTCCGCTCATCCACTGGCCTGGGTTGTCTTGGGATCTGCAGTACCACTGGCTGACTGTGGGTGGCATGTGTCTACCAGCTGAAGTTGCCAGCGTTCAGCTACGGCCAATGGGAACACACCACACCCTTCTTAGTTCCCCTCCTGTCTGCTGACCTCTGCCAGAGATAGTTCTGATTTCCTGGCTCCTGATCCGCCCTATTCTGTTTTGTGATTCCTGTGTGCTGACTTCTGCGTGTTTCCTGACTACCCTCCTGCCTGCTGTTTTTGTACCTCGCTGCCCGATCCGGATTTGACCTCTGCTACGTTTTCCGATTACGTCCTTGTCTGCCGATTCTGCCCCTGCTCTCCAATTCCTGGTTTCACCCTGCCTGACGACTACTCTCATCGGACTGCAGCTTTCCACAGGTAGTGATCTCCAGGGCCCTGTGTAATTCCAAATCCCTGTATAGGGGTTAAAGGGTTTCAGGGTTCTGGGGGTCCTGCTTGGCTTGGTGAGTGGTTTCCCTCTAGCCTGTCCATTACATCCCACCTGAGTCTGTTGATCCAGGCAGGTGTTACACTGTGTTACCATGATTTTTTTTAAAGAAAACAACCCCTTTAAATAAAACAAAAAACTATACCAGTTTGGTATTGCAGTAAGGATGTCGCCTATAGAGTAATGTTGTTTGATCATTTTTACCGCGCAAATGAATGCCGTATAAACAAAACCCTAAAAATGTCTTGTCAAGAGATTCACGCAACGTGAAACGATTTGTAGCTGAAGTCTAAAAAGTACAGAAATCGGCTTATACCGGTTCTCCTACAATGTGCCATTTCAAAAAGTTTCAAAAAGTTTTCCGAAAATGCTCCTGTGTCCGGTTGGTTCTTGAACGGAATGTTAAAATGGTCATTCCTGAAATTAGACTGTTTAAGGCTGGTTTCACACGGCCGTGTTTCGGGTACATGTGACATCCGTTTTTAACACGGATGCCAGACGTACCCATGTTATTATTTGCTGTTACTCACACGTCCGTGTTTTCACACGGACCGTGTTACCTCTCATGACCCCGCACGCAAACACGCAGGCATATCTGTTTTTTCTCCGGCAGCACGGGTGTCACACGGATCGCACACTGATGTAATCCGTGTGACATGTACCGGAGAAAACACGGGTCTTTTTAATAAAAAGATTTTCTATATTCACCTGTATCTAGCGATGCTGCCTCCCGCTCCTGACCCCTGCTCATTATACTCACTGAATAGTCACTCCACTGAGGAGCTGGAAGCGGGGACAGCGCGGGGGACTTCAGTGCCGGGGACCGCATCGCTGGGTGAGTATACAGCAGTGTGTGTGTGTTCAGTGTATACATGCATGTGCGCTATGTATGTGTATGTGCTCAGTGTATACATGTGTGTCTGCTATGTGTGTTTACATATGTGTGTATATGTGCTCAGTGTATATATGTGTATGTGTGTGTAGGGAGAACCTGGAAGCTGGATCATCGCGGGGACAGCATCGGGGACTCATTACAGTTCCCAATTAACTCTGATGAACCTGTGAAGCTGTAGCACGAGTGTCGCGGGGGTCATCAGAGTTCATTGGGAACTCCGATGACCTCCTGGATGTCACTGTGCTTTCCGAATACTCACCTGTCACCGCGGTGCTGTCCTTGACGGCGCTGTCACAGGAGCTGTCCCCGCGCTTCTCTGGCTTCCAGGCCCTGAGTGCGGTGAATAATCGATGAATATGAATATAATAAGCGGCGATCATGAGCGGGAGGCAGCAGAGCTGAAGACAGCAGGTAAATATGGAAAATGTTTTTATTTCACAGACCCGTGTTTTCTCCGGTACCTGTCACGTGTATACAAAGACGGAAGTCACACGTGTGACCATAACCATGCGTATTACTGGTACCCAATTAATCACGGACGTCTCAAACTGACCTAAGTCTGTTTAGGAGTCCAGTGGGTGGTCCTTCTGCTGGATGACAGCTATCCCTTCTGTAGGGAAGGTTGTCAATCACTGCCTAGGATAGGACCTCCCACTGGAATCAATCAATCTACACAGCTGCCCACTGGACTCAATCAATTTGCGCTGCTGCCCACTGAACCTCCCCCCGGAATGAACCAATGTGTACCGCTGCCCACTGGACCATCCACTGGTCTCAATCAATCTACTCGGCTGCCCACTGGACCTCCCAGTGGAATCACTCAATCTGCGATACTGCCCACTAGATCTCCCACTGGACTCAATTTGCGCTGCTGCCCACTGGACCTCCTACTGGACTCAGTCATTCGGCGCCGCTGCCCACTGGACCTCCCAGTGGAAACTATCAATGTGCTCTGCTGCCCATTGGACCTCCCACTGGACTCAATCAATCTGCGCCACTGCAGACTGAAACTACCACTGAAATCAATCCGCGCCACTGCCCACTGGATCTCCCACTACACTCAATCTGTGCCGCTTCCTACTTGACTCAATCTGCATCGCTGCCTACTAGACCTCCCACTGGACTCAATCTGCACCACTATCCACTGTCCTCCCACTGGACTCAGTCAATTGGTGCCGCTGCCCACTGGACCTCCCACTGGACAGACTCTGCACCGCTATCTACTGGACCACTCACTGGACTCAATCTGCTCTGCTGTCCACTGGACCTCCCACTGGACTCAGTCAATCGGCGCCACTGCCCACTGGACCACCTAGTGGAATCAATCAATCTGTTCTGCTCACACTGGACTCAATCCCTTCCACACCCTGCTGCCCACAGAATGCTAATGCATTGGGTTGCCTTTAATTAGAGTTTTCTTATAAGTTCCGGAGGGGCAGAGGCGCGAGTTGTCTCGTTAGACAGCGTGTACCATAAATGCGTAAGTGCACACGTGTTGTGTAGCAGGACACCGGTGACTGCAGAGTGATGGATTCTATACTGACGTGCGGATAATGCAGGCAGACTCCATATTTATAGCTCACGGTGAGCTTTCCTTTCCTCATTATCTGTCTCCTGTGGTTTTGAAGTATTTCTGAAGGCTGGCTGGAGCACGTCCTAAGGGGATGGCAAGCTAGCATTGACTGATCGTCTCCTTATCCGCGGCAGCCATGACGGACTAATGACGGGTGACTCCACACTTCCAGGAGATGATATAATTTCGCAGACTTATTGCTCGGTCAGACATGTTTTCCGAAAACTATAACTTATTTATGAGTCCTCGTCCTGTGCGGTAATGATGTCCTCGAGGTTATTGATCGGCATTTGGTAAAAATCAACCTTCGTGATAAATGATTAAAGGGGCAGTTCCACGTTGTACAGTGATACTGTATCTCTAGAATATGCCATCACTTTATGATCGTGGTGGTCCAACCTCGGGGGTCCAACATGGGAACGGCCGAGGCTCCTTCCCTGACCCCCAGCTGTGCAGGACCCCCCAGTTGTGCAGCTGATCTATTCACTTAAAAGGAGCCTGAAGCCGTTGCCTACAGTAGAAGAGGCTGAGAAAAACTTAAAGGGATTGTCGGGGTCCCGGAGGTCAGACCCTCCCTTATCGAAATGGAGGGGGCTCATCCTAGTAATATGACAACACTCTACACAATGGGAGAACCTGCTAAATGAAAGAGCAGTAGGGTGCGAAGAATTAAGGGCCACATACACATTAGAGAGCCACTGATTGATTTATCGCTGTCTTTCTGGTGGCGGCATAGCGTCCGAAAAACAAGCGTATCGGCCGTTGCGATTCCAGTGTGCCGAACCTTCTCTCCCCTTATCTCATCTGTTGGAGATTAGTAGGGAGGAGGAGCTGTCAGTCAGGCTAGAGGGGCAGAGATTCAGCAGGGAGGAGGACACTGAGGAGCTGTCAGTCAGTCTAGGGGGGCAGAGATTCAGCAGGGAGGAGGACACTGAGGAGCTGTCAGTCAGTCTAGGGGGGCAGAGATTCAGCAGAGCCTGCAGGAGGGACACTGAGGAGCTGTCAGGCTAGGTGGGCAGAGATTCAACAGAGGCAGGGAGGAGGGACACTGAGGAGCTGTCAGTCAGGCTAGGTGGGCAGAGATTCAGCAGAGCCTGGAGGAGGGACACTGAGGAGCTGTCAGTCAGGCTAGGTGGGCAGAGAATCAGCAGAGGCAGGGAGGAGGGACATTGAGGAGCTGTCAGTCAGGCTAGGTGGGCAGAGATTCAGCAGAGCCTGGAGGAGGGACACTGAGGAGCTGTCAGTCAGGCTAGGTGGGCAGAGAATCAGCAGAGGCAGGGAGGAGGGACATTGAGGAGCTGTCAGTCAGGCTAGGTGGGCAGAGATTCAGCAGAGCCTAGAGGAGGGACACTGAGCAGCTGTCAGTCAGGCTAGGTGGGCAGAGAATCAGCAGAGGCAGGGAGGAGGGACTTTGAGGAGCTGTCAGTTAAACTTGATGGATTGAAAATCAGGAGGCATCAGGGATATTGAACAGCTGTTAATCAGGCTAGATGAGCAGTTTTTCAGCAAAGTGAGGGAGGAGGGATACTAAGGAGCTGTCAGTTTGCTTGATGGGCAGAAAATCAGCAAAGGCAGGGATGAGGGACACTGAGGAGCTGTTAAACTAGATGGACTGAGATTCACCAGAGGCAGGGGGGAGGGACACTGAGGAGTTGTCAGGCTAGGGGGGCAGAGATTCAGCAGAGGGAGGGTGGAAGAACACTGAGCAGATGCCAGTCAGCCGAGGTGGGCAGCGATTCAGCAAAGGCAGGGAGGAAAGACACTGAGGAGCTGTCAGTCAGACTAGAAGGGCAGAGAATCAGCAGAGGCAGGGAGGAGGGACACTGAGGAGCTGTCAGTCAGACTAGAAGTGCAGAGAATCAGCAGAGGCAGGGAGGAGGGACACTGAGGAACTGTCAGTTAGGCTAGATAGGCAGGGAGGATGGACACTGAGGAACTGTCAGGCTACATGGGAAAAGATTCATCAGGAGCAGCAGAAGGAAGAACACTGAGGAGCTGTCCATCAGTCTACAAGGGTAGATATTCAGCAGAGGAAGGTAAGGAAGGTAGGAGTGACCCTGAATAGCTGTCAGTTTTGCTACATGAGCTGAGAATCAGCAGAGGCAGGGAGGAGGGACACTGAGGAGCAGTCAGTCAGACTAGAAGGGCAGAGAATCAGCAGAGGCAGGGAGGAGGGACACCGAGGAGCAGTCAGTCAGACTAGAAGGGCAGAGATTCAGCAGAGGCAGGGAGGAGGGACACTGAGGAGCAGTCAGTCAGACTAGAAGGGCAGAGATTCAGCAGAGGCAGGGAGGAGGGACACTGAGGAGCTGTCTGTCAGACTAGAAGGGCACAGAATCAGCAGAGGCAGGGAGGAGGGACACTGAGGAGCTGTCAGTCAGACTAGAAGGGCAGAGATTCAGCAGAGGCAGGGAGGAGGGACACTGAGGAGCTGTCTGTCAGACTAGAAGGGCAGAGATTCAGCAGAGGCAGGGAGGAGGGACACTGAGGAGCTGTCAGTGAGACTAGAAGGGCAGAGATTCAGCAGAGGCAGGGAGGAGGGACACTGAGGAGCTGTCAGTCAGACTAGAAGGGCAGAGATTCAGCAGAGGCAGGGAGGAGGGACACTGAGGAGCTGTCAGTGAGACTAGAAGGGCAGAGATTCAGCAGAGGCAGGGAGGAGGGACACTGAGGAGCTGTCAGTCAGACTAGAAGGGCAGAGATTCAGCAGAGGCAGGGAGGAGGGACACTGAGGAGCTGTCTGTCAGACTAGAAGGGCAGAGATTCAGCAGAGGCAGGGAGGAGGGACACTGAGGAGCTGTCAGTGAGACTAGAAGGGCAGAGATTCAGCAGAGGCAGGGAGGAGGGACACTGAGGAGCTGTCTGTCAGACTAGAAGGGCAGAGATTCAGCAGAGGCAGGGAGGAGGGACACTGAGGAGCTGTCAGTGAGACTAGAAGGGCAGAGATTCAGCAGAGGCAGGGAGGAGGGACACTGAGGAGCTGTCAGTCAGACTAGAAGGGCAGAGATTAAGCAGAGGCAGGGAGGAGGGACACTGAGGAGCTGTCAGTCAGACTAGAAGGGCAGAGATTAAGCAGAGGCAGGGAGGAGGGACACTGAGGAGCTGTCAGTCAGACTAGAAGGGCAGAGATTCAGCAGAGGCAGGGAGGAGCGACACTGAGGAGCTGTTAATCAGATTAGAAGGGGAAATATTCAGCAAAGGCAGGCAAAAGAAATACTGACTAGCTGTCAGTTATGCTAGTTGGGCAGTGTCAGCAGATTTATGGAGGAGGAACACTGAGCAACTGTTACTCAGGCAATATAGTCATAGGTCCATTGGACTAGCTTGGCAGATATTCTATAAAGGCAGGGAGGAGTTACACTAAGGAGCTATTAATCGAGCTAGGTGGTGAAGATGGAGTATAAACATTCAGAAATTATTGTAAAACTATTCTATTGTGGATTTTCACAGTAAATACACCAGTCACATCAGGTCTGAGAGATATTTGTAATAATATGTGCAGTTTGCATT
This sequence comes from Anomaloglossus baeobatrachus, assembly GCF_048569485.1. Lineage (NCBI taxonomy): Eukaryota > Metazoa > Chordata > Amphibia > Anura > Aromobatidae > Anomaloglossus > Anomaloglossus baeobatrachus. The sequence goes on along the minus strand of NC_134355.1, from coordinate 32,364,746 downwards.
GTGAAATCTGGTGACAGATCTGCTCTAGAGCGAGTGTCTGTCTTTGAACCATCAGATCAGACACAGGTACATAACTGGGTGTGAATTCGTTTCTTAAGAATCTCTAGAGTGACCGCATGGATTATAATGGGGGTCGTCTGGTTTCCTTAATGGCGTCCATGAATTTAGTGGTGAAACTGCTGCAGCCTCCATCTTACTATTGGAAAGTTCTAGGAGTTTTCATTTATATAAAAATTACTCCTTAGCTCAGTTTTTGGGGTGGGGGGGCCTGTCCGTTCTGATATGTCCATATATTAATTTCCTTATAGAAATTTATGAGTAAATTGTCATCTGTGTGGTTAATTGGGGTGGGACACTGACACTATCCAATCAGTGATGACAGTGTCGGACTGTCTGTGGACACGCCTCTTCTAGGAAGGGAATGTTAACGCCCACTTATAAGTTTTTTCACATTTCCAGGAGGAATAACAGAGGAACGGCACGATGCAGAATTGTAGGAAGAGCTGATTCTGAGTTGCTATTTCACATAGTATTTAATGAAACAGATGTCGGGAAGGCTGACAGGTCCCCTTTAAGTAGTCATTATTACCATGCCCTGCGTCTTCCGGACAGTACTAAACATTCACCTAAGCCAGGCAATTAGTTTGCCGTCTTATCACATGACCACACAGCGGTGGGCTTTGTGCTGACAGGCAGAGACGGACCCTGGGACAGGAGAGCGCTGAGCGGGGGCTACCACCGGTATTGATGCAGACAGGCACTTATCACCGGAGTCCGGATGAAGACTTTCTTATTGGCTGATATAATTTACTGACCTTGCCCTTCCATCCATTGCCAATTTAATACTGTCTAGATCCATAATAATTCAGGAGATGGGGAGTAACATTGCTCAGAAATGTGTGGCCGATCGTTCATTTCTGTGCAAAATGTACTACAATTGCAAAAGCACAACTAACCATGTGTTTGTGGGGAGGGGCGCAATTCTGATTTTCATACAACCCCTTCAATATTTCTCTATTGACTTAAAGGGGTTGTCTCGTAATGCAAACACTAGTTCATATGCTCTGGTAGGACCTATGAATTTCATAGAGGGGGGAGGGTTCCTGCTCAGGGCCCCCCTTAGGATCCCCAGAACTCTGAGCAATTCTGAAGGATTTGTCGCCACCATGTAGTATTACTTTTCCCCTGCTTTCATCAGCAAAAATTGACTGTCTGATGACGTTGCTAGGAACTGGACCCTGCAGCCCGTTTTGTTCGGATGAGACAACCCCTTTAAAAGACACCTTACCAACAGTTTCTCCATACATTGTCACAGTGTCCTCCCTTCTGAACCTTTTCCTTTTTCTTCTTTCTGGCAATCAGCGGTATCGATGGGAAAACCTGAAAATAAAGTGTTCATTTTTCCCACAGCACCACCACAGGCGACACTAGGTACTAAACACAGTCTATGCTAAACAATGGGCTGTCTCTGTAACACAGAACAGCATGGGTCCTCCAGAGAGTTAGTGAATCGCTCCCTCTGGATATTCCCCACCTTCTATAAGGGATAAGGTTCTTGAACCCTCTTCTATTAACTCAGAATTACTATTAAGGGTATATTGGTGTCACGAATGTGTCACGGGTGACACAGTCCTGTGGTGTCCGGCTATAGAAGGTCACAGCGTTTGGCTACACAAACTGCTCCCTGACCTTCTATTATTTCTGCTTGGTTTTCCATCCCTTTCCCTTTAGGACCCTGCTCAGTCCCTCAGCCTTTCAGCTGCTTTTTATCAGCACTTCCCTTGTGTCTTTATATACTGTATCTTCACTTCCTATTACTCGGTGCTGGTGATAGCTCTTATACCCTTAACAAGTCTTCAGTGCAAGCAGTCGGCTTGCATAGAACTGGAGAAACTTTGTTGCTGTTGCAGATCTTCTCCCTGTGTCATTTGGAGATAAGTTATTCGTTCACTTTCCCCCCGTTTGTAATCCCTGTGTCTTCTATAGTGCTTAGTGGGGTTGACTAAGCGCTCAACGCATTTGTTCCTTATCTAGGGCCACTTAACGGTCAACCAGGGTCAGGTATCCTGCTTGGCGCATAGGTGCAGAACTTATCTAGGGTGATGAGGGAAGCCAGGGCCCTGCTGTAGGCTTGGTCAAGGGGTACCACCTCCCTTTTCCCTAGACACAGGGTTTCCCTTCCCTTTTGCCGTTCGCTTGGTACTTCCCAATACCTATCGGGACAATGGGCCTTCTATGCTGGTTATTCCTTTAACCCCTTCTTGATGTAAAACCTAATAGTATATGCTACGTCTGATGAGAACGAGTCAAGAGCCGAGCCAGCACTATACACTGCAGGTGGCATCTGCACCAACAGCAGCGACCTGAGCTGCCACCGATCGCTGCTGTTTAACTGATTAGATGCCACTGTAATGCTCTGATAGCTGTTTTGTGGCATTGTTGTTTTGGTGCCGAGTACCCCACAACGTTATGAATTCAATGGAGCCGAAGAGTCGCCCCAATCTTAATGCTCCAAAGAAGTGGGAATTCATAGGTTCTGCAATTCGTCAGTATACAGAAGAAGTGATCGAAGGATCGTAGGTTCATATGCCTTAGGAAGGCTAAAAAATAAGTTAAAAATATATAAAAAATAATAATAGATTAAAAAATATATATATATATATATATATAAATATTCTATAAATGAAAAAAATAACAATAAAAAAAATTATAAAAAAAAGAAACAAAAAAAGAACAGTGGAAAATCACCCGGTCTTAAGGGGTTAAGCAGCTGATAAAAGCACGTTGTGTTCTGGCGAAGCCTTAAGATGTGAGGACATCAGAGTTTTTACTTAATTAGACTGTATAAGTTTAATGGCGATTTTGGCAGCGGTCGTGTCCAGCTGTGTAACCGGCCAGAAGTCGGATTCCAAGCCAATCACTTCATCCGCTATCACGTTACCGCCGCATCAGCGTTTCCCAGGACACTCGATCATGCTGCTGCTGCTGGGGGGAGACAGGTGAATCCAGCGTGAGAACGGTCACCTCGTTACACCATTAATGATTCATCAGCGCGTGATGTCATCATCATCACCATCCTCATCATCCTCATGGTTATAAACCATGAAGATGAGGCCCTAAAATAATATAGGAAACTGGGGAGAGACAGGTGAATCCAGCGTGAGAACGGTCACCTCGTTACACCATTAATGATTCATCAGCGCGTGACATCATCATCATCATCACCATCCTCATCATCACCATCATGGTTATAAACCATGAAGATGAGGCCATAACATAATATAGGAAACTGGGGGGGGGATACATAAATTTATGTTCCCCAGATAAGGTATAAACTTCAAAGCAAATATTCAAACAGGGAGAACAAGCAGTAATAATACCAAAAAGGAAGGAAAAAGTCTGTGTAGAAAAATATGTAAAAAAAAAAGTTTATTACCAAAAAAAATCACAAAAAAAAACCAATATAAGGAATTCAAACACCAAAATCGCTTAAAAAGCAGGAGGACAGAAATGGTTACATAGGTGTAGGGGTATACATAGACTATTGGAAGGAATCAAGCACAGAAAAACATTTTCCCACCTCTGCCTCTAAGTGAGTCTGTATATAAAAGAGTGACCCAATACATGTGTATAGAAAGATGTTACCCACCCAGGGTTAAAGGAGAGGAGGGACATAATGAAAGTGCAGCATCGATTGCTAGTGATAAAATAGCAAACCCTTTAAAGGAGGGGAAATAGTAGGGTCACAGAAAGGAGGTAAAGAGCACTAAAATAAAAAGGCTCGACAGATGGTAGCAATAAGCTTGTAACAATGGCAAGGTAAGAGTCTACATAACTTCACAAAGGTGTAAAGGAGAGCAAAAGGCGAGGGGGGAATGCCCCAACGTCCGTTTCGCTATCAGCAGCTTTTTCCTAGGGGTCCTCCGTCCAATTTTCATTTTCTATGTACTACAGGATACTGTTAACACTTTTACATCTACAATGGTGGCTTCCACAGTAGCGCACGTGCACAGGTCTGCCAACAGCTGAGCGGTGTAGATACCTTGCGTTTTTGCTGTGTACGCGTGCGCGGGAGCCTTAGTGACGCTTCCGGGCTCCCGCGCATGCTCCATTGACGCTTGTTCTCTCTCTCCACAGCTCGCCCTTGGCGGCCCGCACATGCGCCGTATACACCGCGACTAATTGCAAGTAGCCAGACATGTTTCCCTACTATAAACCAACCCACAGGCAGACTCTCCAGTATACTACCCCTTGAAAAAAGCTGCTGATAGCGAAACAGATGTTGGGGCATTCTTAACACACTTTGGGTTCAGTCTTGCCCCACTTTGTCAAGGAACATAATGTTTCACATCAGACCCAGATAAATTAAACTTGCTTTCATTACTAAAATGAACTGTGGATCACTTCTCCTCTGTCCACACAACATGCTCCTTTTGATTCTTTCTGCTAATGAGAGGTTTGGTCACTGCAGAGTGGGCTTTCAGTCCAAATGCCCTTAAACGTCGTGACACTGTATGACGAGACAGATCCTTACCCTGTTCAGTGCTGAACTGGCGGCAATTCCAGCTGCAGTGTTGAAACGAGATTCTCCGCATTATCCTGTCCTCTCTCGCATTTGTCTTTTGAGGGCGACCAGTCTTCTTGGGGGACTTGAAAGAGTTTGTCAAGTTGTAAAGATGCAATATTCTCAAAATCATATACTTAGAACAACCAACTTCTCTTTTTAAGTCTAAAGGTAAAATGAGTCTCCTGATTTTATGCATTCTGAGAGTAAAAATATAACTTTTTTTCCCTAATAATGCAGAGTGTCTAATTATCTAAAAATTACATTTTTGCTGGATTTATGGAAATAAAAGTGTTTTTGCTGCAGCAGCTTAGGGGTTAACGCATTGATCGCCCTCCGTGGGCTCACACCGTATATATGTCATATTTATGATGCAGACTGAGCGTGTCCAGTCATGACCCGTGTGTAATAAATGTGTTTATTTCTTGCAGGAGAAGTGTTTGATTATTTAGTGGCCCACGGGAGGATGAAGGAGAAGGAGGCGCGGGCGAAATTTAGGCAGGTAAAGAAGGAAAGAAGCGGCTATTTATAGTCTGAGTGACGTCTTTTCTCGTGGAGGTTTTCCAGGTGGTCTGCTGTACATTAACCTTCGCTCGCTGCACGCTCGGAGTATAATAAGCTGGCGGTACAAGGTGGGGGGGGTGTACTGATATTCGGAGATCGGAGCTATTTTTAGGCCGCCCGTGTGCATTTGGTTTCCTTTGCTGGTTAGTATAACTGGACCGGCTTCCGCATTGACGTCGGGAACACGGCCGCGCGACGTAGGATGCCTAATTGCTTCCTTGTGTGATTTCCAAGAAATTCAGGAGGCTGGCCCCCTGTTCTTTGATCTCTGGGTACTGCTAAATTGCAGTCAGATGTAGCTGAGCTGAGCTAATGTTAATGATAAGAACTACATGTTCTTATCTCAGTTGGGGTCAATTCACACGGCTATAGTTTAGGACCCTGGAAATAGTCAATTGCACAATTTACAAGGGCCGATTTCCACTACGAATGAGCAAAAAAACCAAACAACTGGCAGCATCTACACTAAAACTGGTCTCCACTATGATACATTATAGGCAGAACGTGCACCCGTTGGGTAAAGGGAATAGAACATGGGCAGTAGGTTTCACTGCTTCCCCTCTTCCTCTGGTGGTCAGCTTATCTCTCACAGTAACAAAGGATTACAGAGAGAAGTAGAAAACGGGTTTCTGTAAGCCGCGCCAATGATCACAACTCTGAAGATCAGATTAATGTGACTTTATTGTTGCATAGGTCTACGCGTTTCAGGAGCTCTGCCCCCTTCCTCAGGACCATAGAAAAGACAACATCAAATCCCTTGAAATGTCTTTTCTATGGTCCTGAGGAAGGGGGCAGAGCTCCTGAAACGCGTAGACCTATGCAACAATAAAGTCACATTAATCTGATCTTCAGACTTGTGATCATTGGCGCGGCTTACAGAAACCCGTTTTCTACTTCTCTCTGTTATCTGCCACTTGGGTTGCCGTTGCCGTGATCCATTTCTACATGCGATTATAGTAGTTGTGACTGTCACAACTACAGTTGGTGAGTATTATTGCTCCCCCCACCCTTGCCCTGTACCTATAAGGGTAAGACCCTATTGCGCTTTATTTTCCACAGCTTTTTTCTCCTAGTAACAAAGGATTGGGCATGTTGAAATTCAACATGCCCTATCCCTCTTTACCCTGACATCTGCCATTGGGGAAATGTCAGATTAGAATTAACATGTCCATGAAACACAGTCTGAGTACGGTCTCCGTTGTGCTACATCATTCGACTGTCCGTGATGCCGACGGGTGGAAGGAATGTAACACGGAGAGAAGGTATCGCCGCTTCCTCTGTCGTTTAGCTTATCTCTCACAGTAACAAAGGATTGGGCATGTTGAAATTCAACATGCCCTATCGCTCTTTACCCTGACATCTGCCATTGGGGAAACGTCAGGCTAGAATTAAGATGTCCATGAAACACAGTCTGAGTAAGGACCGCCACCATTCTGATGCGGCAGCATCTACAATAAAACTGGTCTTCATTGTGCTACATTACACGCCTGTCTGTAATGCCGATGGGTGGAGAGAATGTAACACGAGGAGAAGGTATTGCCGCTTCCTCTGGAGGTCAGCTTATTTTTCACAGTAACAAAGCATTGGGCATATTGAAATTCAACATGCCCCATCTGCATTTTTACCCTGACATCTGCTATTGGGGAAAGGTCGGGCTACAATTAAGATGTCCATGAAACACAATCTGAGTATGGACCATCACCAATCCTATGCGGCAACATCTACAATAAAACTGGTCTCTATTGTGTTACATAACACACCCGTTCGTGATGCCGACAAGTGAAGGAATTGTAACACGAGGAGAAGGTTTCGCCGCTTACTCTGAATGTCGCTTCCTCTGGAGGTCAGCTTATCTCTCACTGTAACAAAGGATTGGGCATGTTGAAATTCAACATGCCCCATCCGCATCTTTACCCTGACATCTGCTATTGGGGAAAAGTCGGGCTATAATTAAGATGTCCATGAAACACAGTCTGAGGCCTGAAACACACATCCGTGAAACACGTGCGTGTTTGGTCCGTTTCCGTGTATACTGGAGACACGGCCAAACGTGCACCAATGTTATTGTATGATAAAAGCTCCACGTGCGTTTTTGATGCATGTCCGTTTGTCCGTGATCCGTACCTGTGTGTGTTTTGCACGGCAGCATGTCCGTTTTCTGCACGCAACACGCAGCACGGACCCAATGAAAGTCAATGGGTCTGTGCGCACGTCCGAGTGACACGGACGCATCTCTGCTTGCTCCCTGTACGTTTTGTGCTTTTTTCATGTGATGTCGGTCTTTTTTCTTTTTCTGTTTCGTTCTCTCCCTCAGTCCGTCGGTCGGTCTCTATGTCTGTCGGTCGGTCTCTCTGTCTTATCTGTCCCTCTAGCTGTCTGTCGGTCAGTCCCCCCCCCCCTCTCATACTTACCGTTCCCCGATCACCGACGCTGCACGGCTGTTATAAAAACTTCGGCGGCTTTTACTATTTTGAAAAAGCCGGCCGCCCATTAATCAATCTCGTATTCCCTGCTTTACCCGCCCACCGGCGCCTGTGATTGGTTGCAGTCACACACGCCCACCACGCTGAGTGACAGCTGTCTCACTGCACCCAATCACAGCAGCCGGTGGGCGTGTCTATACTGTGCAGTGAAATAAATAAATAAATAATTAAAAAAAACGGCGTGCGGTCCCCCCCCATTTTAATACCAGCCAGATAAAGCCATACGGCTGAAGGCTGGTATTCTCAGGATGGGGAGCTCCACGTTATGGGGATCCCCCCACCCTAACAATATCAGTCAGCAGCCGCCCAGAATTGCCGCATACATTAGATGCGACAGTTCTGGGACTGTACCCGACTCTTCCCGATTTGCCCTGGTGCGTTGGCAAATCGGGGTAATAAGGAGTTATTGGCAGCCCATAGCTGCCAATAAGTCCTAGATTAATCATGTCAGGCGTCTCCCCGAGATACCTTCCATGATTAATCTGTAAGTGACAGTTAAAAAACACACACCCGAAAAATCCTTTATTAGAAATAAAAAACACAAACAAATTCCCTCATTACCAATTTATTAACCCCGACAAAGCCCTCCATGTCCGGCGTAATCCACGGACCTCCAGCGTCGCTTCCAGCTCTGCTGCATGGAGGTGACAGGAGCAGCAGAAGACACCGCCGCTCCGGTCACCTCCACGCAGCTAATGAGATGAGTAGCGCGATCAGCTGCTGTCACTGAGGTTACCCGCGGCCACCGCTGGATCCAGCGGTGGCCGCGAGTTACCTGACTGACAGCAGCTGATCGCGCTACTCATCTCATTAGCTGCGTGGAGGTGACCGGAGCGGCGGTGTCTTCTGCTGCTCCTGTCACCTCCATGCAGCAGAGCTGGAAGCGACGCTGGAGGTCCGTGGATTACGCCGGACATGGAGGGCTTTGTCGGGGTTAATAAATTGGTAATGAGGGAATTTGTTTGTGTTTTTTATTTCTAATAAAGGATTTTTCGGGTGTGTGTTTTTTAACTGTCACTTACAGATTAATCATGGAAGGTATCTCGGGGAGACGCCTGACATGATTAATCTAGGACTTATTGGCAGCTATGGGCTGCCAATAACTCCTTATTACCCCGATTTGCCAACGCACCAGGGCAAATCGGGAAGAGTCGGGTACAGTCCCAGAACTGTCGCATCTAATGTATGCGGCAATTCTGGGCGGCTGCTGACTGATATTGTTAGGGTGGGGGGCTCCCCATAACGTGGAGCTCCCCATCCTGAGAATACCAGCCTTCAGCCGTATGGCTTTATCTGACTGGTATTAAAATGGGGGGGGACCGCACGCCGTTTTTTTAAATTATTTATTTATTTATTTATTTTACTGCACAGTATAGACGCGCCCACCGGCTGCTGTGATTGGGTGCAGTGATACAGCTGTCACTCAGCGTGGTGGGCGTGTCTCACTGCAACCAATCACAGGCGCCGGTGGGCGGGGAAAGCAGGGAATACGAGATTGTTTAATGAGCGGCCGGCTTTTTCAAATTAGAAAAAGCCGCCGGAGCAGTGTGAACGCCGTGCAGCGCCGGTGATCGGGGATCGGTGAGTATGAGAGAGGGGGGGACACTTCAGTCACTCGGGGGATTAGCGGTCACCGGTGAATCCTTCACAGGTGACCGCTAATCAGTACATGGCACAAAGACAGAGCCGCGGCATGACAATGAAGTCGGGTGAAGTTCACCCGAGTTCATTTTCATCCCGCTACTCTGTCTTCCGACATGTACTGGTAACAACATTTTGCATCACACACGTACATTTCACACGGACAACACACACACGTCAGTTATTTCACTCACGCACACACGGACATTCCACACGCACATACGGCTAGCATACGGGATACACACGCAGGCCACACATACCATAAAAACGGACCTAAAAACCGGAAAACGGACCCGAAAAACGACCCGTTTTACACGGACGTAGTTTTCACGGATGTGTGTTTCAGGCCTGAGTGCAGACCGTCACCAATCCTATGCGGCAGCATCTACAATAAAACTGGTCTCTATTGTGGTACATAACACACTTGTCCATGATGCCGACGGGTGAAGGGATTGTAACACGAGGAGAAGGTATTGCCGCTTCCTCTGAACGTCGCTTCCTCTGAACGTCGCTTCCTCTACATGTCGCTTCCTCTGAACGCCGCTTCCTCTGAACGTCGCTTCCTCTGAACGTCGCTTCCTCTGGCGTTTAGCTTATCCCTCACAGTAACAAAGGATTGGGCATGTTGAAATTCAACATGCCCCATCCGTATTTACCCTGACATCTGCCATTGGGGAAAAGTTGGCCTAGAATTAAGATGTCCATGAATCACGTTTTGAGAACAGACCGACGACAATCTGATGCTAAGGTGTTTTTTTTTCCCAAAGCAGCTCTGGATGTGAACGAAGCCAACGACATAAAATAGCTCAAGATTAACCATCGGTGTATACTAGGCCTGTGGCAGTGCAGGGGTTAACCCAGTATACACCAGTGGGAATTATCAGCCGTGCATGAACGGAAAATCACCCCCGCCCCACCTCCTCCACCCCCAGTGGATTATTTTCCAGCAGGGCCGGTTCTTGCACTAGATCCCGCGCCGCTCGCTCGGCTGGTGCGGGGCGGCAGCTGTTGGCATTCTGCAGGGGTGAGCGCTATAAATACCTGTCACGCAGGGAGCGCTCGGGAACGGCACAATCATTAGCCGCCTCTGTTGCCCCTATACTTTCTTCCTTTGCTACAGATTTGGACGCTGTCCAGGCCCTGACAATCTTATATATAATCTAAGATACTGATGCCAGCGTCTTCTCTGTAGACGCAGCATCTCTATGGTATATTGCACGTCTATACCCCTTCACTATGGCGGCTCCTATACATTAGCACCGCACCTTTATGGCTTTCTAAAATAAGGCCAGCACAGGGATCTACCCTGGAGCTGGAGATTGGCTTCCCGCTATGATCTAATGGCAGGGATCAAAGGAAACTCCAATCTCGGCTGTCCATCCAAAGAGACTGCAGCATAATGAAAAAGGTTTCCCCCCTTTATATCTGAAAGCGAAGCCTAGAGCAGCATGCAAACCAGGCGGACCCCATTATACATCAGTGGGGCTTTCCTTCCTTTGCTTGCTTCCCTACTCTACTCTAGAACTAGAAAGCCCATTTACTTTAGTGGAGCTGTAATACCGGACGCAGCCCATGCACAGGGGGTGGCACTGTTTTTGGAAAAAAGAAACCATGGTTGTCTAATACTGTTGTGGGTATGGTACTGAGCCTGTGCATCAAGGATGCCCTTAAAGTAGCTGTAGCTACTTTCCTTAGGGTGTCCATTCTTTTTAAAGGGATTGTTCCAAAATCAAAACAAATCACACATCCTGAATTTGGGACAACCCCTTTAATGGATGGGTCAGACAGAAAATGTCAATAAAAATTGGTAAACCATAAGAATGCCATTGACGAGCCGTTCCCGAGGGCAGCAGTGGTGCAACTGCTTTCCTTAGGGCGCCCATGCTTTTTAAAGGGATTATCCCAAATCAAAACAAATCGCCCATCCTGATTTTGGGACAACCCCTTTAACGGATGGGTCACACAGAAAATGTCTCTAAAAATGAGGAAGCCATAAAAATGTCCAAAAATAATCAAAAGCCCGCAACCGCTCTCCTTTTTGATAGGATCTTTTGAAAATGATATACTTTGGTTGCTATGGGCAATAACCGCACTTCTCCATTGCTCCTGTTTTACTATTGTGATGATTGGAAATACCTACCTGCTGACAGTTTCCTCTTCCTCTTTTGTTTAGATCGTCTCTGCCGTGCAGTATTGCCACCAGAAGTGTATTGTGCATCGAGATTTAAAGGTAATTACTATTTTTTTTTTTCTTGCATTTTCCTTGTACTTTTACTTTATAAAACAATTTTTAGCAGTTTTTATTATTATTTTTTTTTTCATCTCTGTGCTTGTTTAGGTTACTTTCACACATCCGGTTTGAGCAGTGCGGCTCAATCCGGCTGTGAAACCTATGCAACGGGTGCGGCGAAAACACCGCATCCTTTACATAAGTTTTTACATGCGGCCGGTCCGTTTTTTTCCGGTTGCGGCACGCTACTGAGCATGCGCAGTGGAAGAAACCGCATGCGGCGGCCGGATGCGTTTTTTTCCGCATCGCGCCGCATCCGGCGTCCATAGGCATGCATTGAAAATGTGCCGCAGCGGCCGGATGCGGCGCGATGCGGGTTTTTTTGCCGGAGCGAAAAACGCTGCAGGCAACGTTCCATCCGGCCGCGGCATCAGCTAAATCTGCCGCATGCGGCAAAAACCGGACCGAACGCAAGCCCATGCGGCACAATACGGCACTAATGTAAGTCTATGCAAAAAAAAACGCAATCGGCGGCAAAAAAACGGTTGCGGTTTTTCTGCAGAGCGCCGTATTGTGCCGCAGAGCAAAAACCGGATGTGTGAAAGTAGCCTTAGCTGCTTATTATGGCAATATAGCGCAGGAGCTCCCTCTGGTGGCAGCTGTTTAGATTGCAGGACATTATTATTTTTTTTAATTTTTTTTTTTTTTTTTTTTTTTTTTAACCTATTTTATACGTTTTAAGGCCGCTTTACACGCAATGATGTATCTAACGATATGTCGCCGGGGTCACGGAATTTGTGACGCACATCCGGCATCGCTATGATGTCGCTGCATGTAAAGCAGCCTTTAGAGTCAAAAGAAACATCTATTTATCCTCTGCGTGAAGAAAGGGATTATTGGATATCCACACATTGTAGGATGTATTTTTTTGCTTTATAATGACATTATAAGCAGTTGAGTGGTTATATGACAGTTTCCATAGCAGCTCGCCGTATAGTCGGGGTTCTGCGACTTGCATCCAGGCAGGAGGCATTGGTATAAATATCGCTGCAGCACATTTCGCTCCTCCGGTCCGGCTCCGATGGTAAAATACGCCAGACACATCATGGGCTTATCTCCAGTGACCCAACAAGACATTAGTGATGGATTATAGGGAAGGGAAAGGGGCGTTAGCACAAAGGCCTCTGCAATATTGGGGAATTGGAGCGATCTGCTGCAATAAAGCATGCATATATTGTTAGGGAGGAGATAAGCGGCGGTAGAATGCATCTGAGACGCTTATCTCCTGCTAGATACCAGGATGGCACAGTCGGACAGTAGAGCTGCTCTTATGCTCGTGCATTATATGCCGGGTGCTGGTCCCCATAACATTTTTATCTGGATAGGTCACTGTTGTCACAGCTCCGCCGATCAGCAGCTCCGGATGTGCACAGCTCTCTCTACTAGTCGTTCTCGGTACTGCAGCTGAAGTGACACCCTGATGTGCACAGCAACATACACTCTGTAGTGGTCATTCTTGGTACTGCAGCTCAAGTGACACCCGGAGGTGTACAGCTCCATACAATCTGTAGTGGTCGTTATCGGTACTGCAGCTCAAGTGACATCCGGATTCGCACAGCTCCATACACTCTGTAGTGGTCATTCTTGGTCCTGCAGCTCGAGTGACATCCAGATGTGCACAGCTCCATACAGTCTGTAGTGGTCGTTATCGGTACTGCAGCTCAAGTGACATCCAGATGTGCACAGCTCCATACAATCTGTAGTGGTCGTTATCGGTACTGCAGCTCAAGTGACATCCAGATGTCCACAGCTCCATACACTCTCTAGTGGTCGTCCTCGTTACTGCAGCTCAATTGACATCTGGATGTGCAGAGCGCTCTCTAGGGGTCGTCCTCGGTACTGCAGCTCAAGTGACATCCGGATGCGCACAGCTCCATACACTCTATAGTGGTCATCCTCAGTACTGCAGCTCAAGTGACATCCGGATGCGCACAGCTCCATACACTCTAGTGGTCATTCTCGGTACTGCAGCTAAAGTGACCTTCACTTTAATAGGATCGGAGCTGTGCCGCTCCATCTCCTCACTGACAGACCTGCACCCCCCACGACCTGATGATGAGCTAGCCTAAGGCTTAGTCATCCTTCTCTTACTACTAGACAAATCCTTAAGGCACCCTACACTTTCAGTAGCTTTTGTTCCCAACCTCTGAAAACGCACGCTCAATTCCGCTGAGCGTGCAAGTGTTTTCGGTAGGTAGAGGGAAGTGACACCTCCGTCCTGTCCATACATCTCCGGCATTGCATTGCAATCCAAAATGTCCCATCTTGACAAATGGTATTGGGGGGTACTGAGGAGTCGGGAGACCCCCATATACATAGATGAATCATGCATGAATCCCCATTAAAACGGCTTTTATGACATTACAGACAAGTTTAATGGTTGGTTATCAGCTGCAGTACCCGGCACAGACTATGGACAAGAGTGGCGCTGTTTCTGGAAGTGAAGCAGACACCTGCACAGCCTTGGGGGGACCCTCACCGCACTTCACGAGGAAGGTTGGGGCAGGGGGAGCAGTGATTCTAGATGTTTCAGACCCCGACTAAATGCAGAATATCTTCTAGAAATATCTAATGCTCCCCCTCAGCAGGGTCCCGTCATTATCTCAGAAGCTGGGATGTCCTCCATGTTCCTGCATAATGGGCACAATACGGGCCCCCCGGTGGGCAGATGCTCTGCTTAGACCCCAAACTGAGCACATGTAAAGAATTAACCCTCTCTTATTTATTATTATTTATTATTATTTATTTATAGAGCACCATTAATTCCATGGTGCTGTACATGAGAGGGGGGGTTACATACAAAATACGTATACAAGTTACAGTAGACAGACTAGTACAGAGGGAAGAGGGCCCTACCCTTGCGGGCTTACATTCTATAGGATTATGGGGAGGAGACAATAGGTGGGGTGTAGGTCAGGCGGCAGCTCCGCACGGTGGTCGGGCGGCAGCTCCGCACGGTGGTCGGGCGGCAGCTCCGCACGGTGGTCGGGCGGCAGCTCCGCACGGTGGTGGGGCGGCAGCTCCGCACGGTGGTCGGGCGGCAGCTCCGCACGGTGGTCGGGCGGCAGCTCCGCACGGTGGTCGGGCGGCAGCGAGTTCATTGTAGATTGTAGGCATTTCTGAACAGGTGCGTTTTCAGGTTCCATTTGAAGTTTGCAAGGGTAGGGGATAGTCTGACGTGTTTAGGCAGCGAGTTCCAGGAGACTGAGGATGCTCGGGAGAAGTCTTGGAGTCGGTTGTGTGAGGAGCGAATGAGAGAGGAGGAGAGGAGGAGATCTTGGGAGGACCGGAGGTGACGTGTTGGAGTGTAGTGGGAGAGTAGTTCGGAGATGTACGGAGGGGAAAGATTATGCACAGCTTTGTAGGTCAGTGTTAGAAGTTTGAATTGGATACGGTGGAAGATTGGAAGCCAGTGGAGGGACATGCAGAGAGGAGAAGCGGGGTGGTATTGAGGAGAGAGGTGGATAAGTCGGGCAGCAGAGTTAAGGATGGACTGGAGAGGGGCAAGCGTGTTGGCAGGGAGGCCACAGAGGAGGATGTTACAGTAGTCGAGGCGGGAGATTATGAGGGCATGCACTAGCATTTTAGTAGATTGCAAATTGAGGAAAGGGCGGATTCTGGAAATATTTTTGAGTTGAAGACGGCAAGAGGTGGTGAGGGATTGGATGTGTGGTATGAAGGATAAGGCAGAGTCAAAGGTCACTCCGAGGCAGCGAACTTTGGGTACTGGCGAGAGCGTGGTGTTATTTATTGTAATAGATAGATCAGGTGGAGAGTGTAGGTGAGACGGAGGAAAGATGATTAGTTCAGTTTTGGCCACATTGAGCTTTAGGAAGCGAGAGGAGAAGAAGGAGGATATAGCAGATAGACATTTCGGGATTTTGGACAGCAGAGATGTGGCATCTGGGCCAGAGAGGTAGATCTGGGTGTCGTCGGCATATAGGTGGTATTGGAAGCCATGGGACTTTATGAGTTGTCCCAGGCCAAATGTGTAGATAGAGAAAAGTAGGGGTCCTAGGACAGAGCCTTGAGGGACGCCAACAGAGAGATGGTGGGATGAAGAGGTTGTGTGGGAGTGGGAGACACTAAAAGTGCGATTTGAGAGGTATGAAGAGATCCAAGAGAGGGCAAGATCTCTGACACCAAGGGAAGAGAGGGTCTGTAATAGGAGGGAGTGGTCAACGGTATCGAAGGCTGAGGACAGGTCTAGGAGTAGGAGTATAGAGAAGTGCTTGTTCGCTTTGGCAGTAAGCAAGTCATTTGTGATTTTAGTCAGGGCAGTTTCGGTGGAGTGATGTGGACGGAAGCCGGACTGTAGGTTGTCAAAGAGAGCGTTAGAGGAGAGGTGGGAGGAAAGTTCAGCATGGACATGCTGTTCCAGGAGTTTTGAGGCAAGTGGGAGTAGTGATATGGGGCGGTAGCTGGTAGTAGAGGTTGGATCGAGGGAAGGTTTCTTTAGGATAGGTGTGACTGTTGCATGTTTAAAGGCAGAGGGGAAGGTTCCAGTCGTTAAAGATAGGTTGAAGAGATGGGTTAAGGCTGGAATAAGGATGGTGGTGAGGTTGGGAAGGAGGTGGGATGGCATGGGGTCAAGTGCGCAGGTGGTGAGGTGCGCTTTTGAGAGCAGACGTGCAAGCTCTCCTTCGGTGATGGTGGGGAGGAAGTTTATGGGGGAGGGGCAGTGGTCAGCTACATGAAGGGGTTGTGGTGGCTGAGCAGAGAAGACTTGCCTTATTAGGTCGATTTTTTCTTGGAAATAGGTGGCAAAGTCTTCTGCAGAAATGAGGGAGGTTGGAGGGGGCAGTGGTGGGCGAAGGAGGGAGTTGAAAGTGTTGAATAACTGTTTGGGGTTGTGTGTTAGAGAGGATATGAGGTTTCTGAAGTAATCGTGTTTAGCAGAGGTGAGGACTGAACGAAATGTGTGAATTGCATTTTTGAATGTGGTGAAGTCTTCCTGGGAGTGCGTTTTCTTCCACCGCCGCTCTGCAGCCCTAGACCTTTGCCTAAGTTTTTTAGTGAGGCTGTTGTGCCAGGGCTGTCTATTGATTCGTCTCACTCTGCCATGCACAAGGGGAGCGACTGAATCAATAGCTGATGTGAGGGTGGTGTTGTAGAAAGTGGTGGCGCTGTCTGTGTCGTGGAGGGACGATATGGAGGACAGTGGGAGGATAGAGTCGGCGAGGGTGTGCATGTTGAGGTGTGCAAGGTTTCTGCGGGGATGTGCTAGGTGCTGGACAGGGGGGGTAGGTGAGGAGGACAGGGCTGAAAAGGTCAGAAGATGGTGGTCAGATAGGGGGAGGGGGGAAGTTGTGAAGTCAGAAAGGGGACAGAGGCGGGTGAAGATAAGGTCTAGTGTGTGTCCATCTTTGTGGGTGGCAGAGGTGGACCACTGAGTTAAGCCAAAAGACGAAGCAAGGGAGAGGAGTTTGGAAGCAGCTTGTTGGCGAGTGTAAGTGGGGATGTTGAAGTCACCCATGATGATGGTGGGAATGTCAGCAGAGAGAAAGTGTAGAAGCCAGGCAGAGAAGTGGTCGAGGAAGGCAGTGGTGGCGCCCGGGGGTCTGTATATGACAGCCACTTGGAGGTTGGAGGGAGAATAGATTCGGACAGAGTGCACTTCAAAGGAAGGCAGGTTGAGGGAGGGTAGAGGTGGGATTGTGGTGAAGTTGTAGTTGTTAGAAAGAAGGAGGCCCACTCCTCCACCTTGTCTATTGCCAGGGCGAGGAGTGTGGGAGAAGTGCAGGCCACCGTAGCATAGTGCAGCTGGGGAGGCAGAGTTGGATGGTGTCAGCCATGTTTCGGTGATGCCTAGAAAGGATAGATTGCTAGAGGTAAAGAGATCATGAATGATGTGCAGTTTATTACACGCTGAACGGGCATTCCAGAGCGCTCCTGAGAGAGGGGGCGGCAGAGTGGGTGAGAGGGGAATAGTTTTTATGTTGGATAGATTGCGGTAGTTACTATTATGTGGAGAGTGGTGGGTGGGTGATAAAGAGGGGTGTACCATCCACGGGGGGCCAGGATTGGGGGCTATGTCACCAGCAGTGAGAAGGAGTAGAGAAAGGGAGAGCAGGTGGGAGAAGGAGAGTGGACGGCATGGTCTGCGCGATATTAGGAGCGACCTGAGGTTCAGGAGTAGGTCAGCAGATGAGGACAGATGAGAAGGCAGGAGGGACGGGGAGATGAATATTTGCTTAGAGGGTGCTGGGGTGTGGGGATAGCGAAGGAGAGTGAGGAGGAGAGGGGCAAAGACTGTGAGGGCATAGGTGAACATGGTGGGGGTAGTGTGGTAAGTATATGATTTAACAAGTAAGTTGTGTCAGTGGAAAACTTGGTTAGAAAGAGCTGAAGTTTACCTTCTGGTCATGTCTGGTTCATTTCTGACACTTATGAGGCACTTATCCAGAGGCACGCACACAGACCACGGTCATAGACCTAGTGCAGTACTTATATACATGTCTCATTGACCCAGATGAACATCAGCTGACCAGCAGGGGTGAGGCACATGAAAGAATTACAAACAGGTAGGAAGCACTCAAAGAAGAGAAAAAAAAAAAAAAAAATACATTCCTAAAATACTTCTGTGAACAGGCAGAAAACCTCCTCCTCGACGCTGACATGAATATCAAGATAGCTGATTTCGGCTTCAGCAACGAGTTCACCATCGGGAACAAGCTGGACACGTTCTGCGGGAGCCCCCCATATGCTGCACCTGAACTTTTCCAGGGGAAGAAGTACGATGGTCCCGAGGTGGACGTGTGGAGTCTGGGGGTCATCCTTTACACACTGGTCAGCGGATCATTACCCTTTGATGGGCAGAACTTAAAGGTAAGGGGAGAAGAGAAAGGATGGATTAGGAGACAGGTGGAGTAGGATTTAGTGCAGCTTGCTCCGGACACGGGCGATACCTGGTCATCCGGACAAATGGCTGCGTATCTCACTGCTCAGCTAACCTGCCGCTTTCTGTATTTTAGGAATTACGGGAGCGAGTCCTACGAGGAAAGTACCGTATACCCTTTTATATGTCCACGGACTGTGAAAACCTACTCAAGAAGCTGCTCGTCCTGAACCCTGTGAAGCGAGGCAGCTTAGAAGTAAGTCACCGGCAGACACCCCGTCCTCAAATAAGTCACCGGCAGACACCCCGTCTTCAAACTGGAGACGCTCCGGCTCCGGAAACTCCTGCAACATTGCAGGAGAAAATGGGGCATAATATATGTTGCCAGCGAGGAGACGTACACTCTTACATCTCCACAATTGGTGCCAGTCCATATGTTTCGCACACGTTTCGCACTTTTGATGCATATTTATCTAAATCTACCATATACATTTTATCCAGTTTCATGGAGTCCTGCTCCAGTAGGTAAATGTGGGATCATGGTGGTTGCACGTGTGCACGGTCACCATTACTTTACAGGGAAATCTCCGGGGACAAAAGGCAAATCTCTGGGCTCCATATTGTCCTCCAGTCCCATTTCGGCACTTCTTCTGAGCCGGCATCAGGACAGGAGTGGAGTGGGGTCTGGTCGGGGAGGGGGGGTCTGTAAATTTGTGGTGGTTTGGTCTAAGACCACCATCTGCAAACTTGGGCTCTCTGGCTGTTGTGAAACTATAACTCCCAACATGCCCGGACAGCCATCATGAAAAATGGGAGCTGTAATGTGTTGAAGGTTTCTAATCTATGGACTCTGGTTATGTATACAGGGGTTTGGATTGGGGTCTGTTTTTTGTTCTGGTTTTATATATATATATATATATATATATATATATATATGTATGTATACAGCATACCTCCCAACTTTTAAAGAAGGAAAAGAGGGACAAAGTTTGCTACGCGCGCCACGGCAAATTTTTAGGCCACGCCCCCTAACCACACCCATTTCACAGTCACGCCCATATCCACTCCCCATCCACACCCATTCAGCATGGACACGCAGGCAGCCGGCGGGCCTCCAGCACGGAGAGGCAGGCAGCCGGCAGGCAGCCGGCAGGCCCCAAGCACGGAGACGCAGGCAGCCGGCGGGCTTCCAGCACGGAGACGCAGGCAGCCGGCGGGCCTCCAGCACGGAGACGCAGGCCGCCACAGTGAGGCGGCCGGTCGCCCGCACAGTGAGGCGGCCGGTCGCCTTCACAGACAGGCGGCCGGCCGCCCGCCTTCACAGACAGGCGGCGGGCCGCCCGCACAGACAGGCGGCGGGGGGCGCCCGCACAGACAGGCGGCGGGGGGCGCCCGCAAAGACAGGTGGCGGGGGGCGCCCGCACAGACAGGCGGCGGGGGGCGCCCGCACAGACAGGCGGCGGGGGGCGCTCGCACAGACAGGCGGTGGGGGGCGCCCGCACAGACAGGCGGCGGGGGGCGCCCGCACAGAGAGGCGCGGGCCGCCCGAACAGAGAGGCGGCCGGCCGCACGCACAGAGAGGCTCCGGCCGTGGGGGGGAGGGGAGGGGAATCAGCGCTGGGGAGATTCAGTTTACATACCTTAGCAGCAACACAGAGCAGACAGAGACTAGTTTCGGGCAGCGCGCTCCTCTCTGTTATGCCACATCACGTGTTAGGATGGTAGGAGGGAAAAGCAGGGAGGCGGGGAGAGAGTGGGTGGGCGGAGCCCGGGAGACGGCCATCCCGCCCTTGGCAACGGGACAAACAATGCAAAGTGTGATAGTCCCGCTGTATCCGGGACGGTTGGGAGGTATGATACAGTGCTATGCAGAAGTTTGAGCACCACTGGTCAAAATTACTGTTATTGTGAACGGTTAATCAAGTTGAAAATGAAATGATTTCTACAAGGCATAAAGTTAAAGATGACACACTTCCTTTATATTTTCGGTAAGAACAAAAAAAAAATATTTTCATCTTTAACATTTTAAAAATTACAAAAATGAAAATGGGCCAATGCAAAAGTTTGAACACCCTTGGAGATCTGTGTGCTCAGATAACTTTGACTATCATTTCAGACCTTAATTAGCCTGTTAGGTTTGTGGTTTGTTCATTATCATAGTTAGGAAAGGGCAGGTGATGCAAATTTCACAGCTTTATAAAAACCCAGCTTCCTCTAACCTTGTGCAAATAAAACAACAGGCATGGGTTTTTCAAAGCAGCTGCCTAGCACTCTGAAAATCAAAATGGTGAAGGCCCACAAAGCAGAAGAAAGCTAGAAGAAAATAGCAAAGCGTTTTCAAGTTGCCCTTTCCTCAGTTCGAAAAGTAATTCAGAAATGGCACTTACAGAAACAGTGGAGGTCAGGATAAGGTCTGGAAAACCAAGCAAAATTTCTGTGAGAGCTGCTCGTAGGATTGCCAGAGAGGCAAATCAGAACCTTCACTTCACTGCAAAAGTCCTTCAGGAAGATTTAGCCGACTCTGGAGTTGTGGTACATTGTTCTACTGTTCAGAGACACCTACAGAATAATAGGCTTCATGGAAGAGTCATCTGAAGAAAACCTTTCCTGCATCCTCACCATAAAATTTAGCACCAGAAGTATGCAAAATAACATCTAAACAAGACTGATGTATTTTGGAAACAAATCGTGTTAACTGATGAGGTTAAAATATAACTCCTTGGCCACAATGATCAAACCAAATGTTTGGGGAAAAAAAGGAGACAGAATGTCATGACAAGAACATCTCGCCAACCATTAAGCATGGGGGTGGATTAATCATGTTTTGGGTTGTGTTCTATCCAATGGCACTGGGAACATTTCACGGGTAGAGGGAAGAATGGATTCAATTAAAGTTTAACAAATTCTTCAAGCAAACATAACACCATCTGTAAAAAAGCTGAAGTTGAAAAGAGGATCACTTCTACAAATGGATAAGAATCCTAAACACAATTCAAAATCCACATTAGCCTATGTCAAAAGGTACAAGCTGAAGGTTTTACAATGGCCCTCACAGTCCCCTGATCTGAACATCATTGAAAATCTGTGGCTAGACCGCAAAAGAGCAGTGCATGCAAAAGGATCCAGGAATCTTACAGAACAAGAAGACTTTTCCAAGGAAGAAAGCATGAAAATCCCTCAAACAAGAATTGAAAGACTCTTGGCTGGCTACAAAAAACATTTACAAGCTTTGATACTTGCCAAAGGGGGTGCTGCAGGGTACTAACCATGCAGGGTACCCAATATTTTGCATTGGCCAACTTTATTTTTTGTTGTGAATTTAAAAATGTAAAAATATATATATATATATATATTTTTTTGTCTAAAATGCAGAGGATATGTGTTATCCTTAACTTTATGGCTTTTACAGATAATTTCATCTTCAACTTGCTTAATTGTTCAGAATATCAGTAAAGTTGCCCAGGGGTGCTCAAACTTTTGCATGCCACTGCACAGTATATATATATATAGATGGGTTTGGATTGGGGTCTGTATACTTGGGTGAGGTGTTTTTTCTGCCTAAATGGATGTGGGGGGTTGATCTGATCTCTGTAGATACAGAATCTGGGGTTCATAGAGATGGGAGATTTGGTCTGGAGTATGTACAAGGGGGGCTCTGATCTGGAAATATAGAGGGGAAGTTTTGTCTGAGGGGTGTATAAAGGGGGTCCCGGTTTTGTAGATGAGGGATCTGGTCTGCAAAAATATACTGATGGGGGGTCTTGTCTTGGAAGTGTATACAAGGGTTCTGGGGTCTGTAAAAATGGGAATCTGATCTACAAATACACATGGGGAGTCTGGTTCAGGCAGTGTGTACAGATGGGGGTTCTGTCTCGAGGAGGTGTAGATGGGTGGGGAAGTGTGCTGCCCCCTGTAGACCTCTAATGTCACAGTGGTGGGTCCAAGTGGCCG
Organism: Anomaloglossus baeobatrachus; assembly: GCF_048569485.1. NCBI lineage: Eukaryota > Metazoa > Chordata > Amphibia > Anura > Aromobatidae > Anomaloglossus > Anomaloglossus baeobatrachus. The sequence goes on along the minus strand of NC_134355.1, from coordinate 32,342,415 downwards.
TACTAGGCACTAGCGACAGGCTTTTGTAATGGGTGTTTAAAAATAATATTAAAAAAGAGTTTGTGCCGCCAGTTGGGATGTTCGACTTTGGTATGGCCGGGCACTGCTGAAGGTCCCCAGGAGTTAGGTGGTGGTGCGCAGTGCCGGAGGGTTGTCCTCTCGCCCCCCAACTAGTTCTGGTTCCTGGGGATGTTGAGGTAGGAATGGCGAAGCAGGGAATAATTCAGCCAGAGACAGGACCTTTTACTGGAGCTCTGCAGAACTTTCCAGAACATTCCTTACAGCATTCACAATGATGCGGGTTCTTCCTGCCCCAATGAGAGCTTGGCTTCTCTGCTGTGTGGTGGTCGTGTATTCCTCCTGCTACTAATTCCCTATGTGGGAAAAGGTGTCTTAGTATCCTGGGATTCCCAAGACAAGAACAATCTGGATCTTTAATCCCTTCTGGTGAGCAGGCGACCTGAATCCTGAGGGAAAACTCACTATTTCTTCTAGAAGTTTCCAGACTCAAACGTGTCACTGAGCTCAAAGGGGATTCACGGCTCCTTATAAAAAGGCTAATAGCAGTCTCTCAGTTTTCCACTGACCTTGAAAATCCTGGAGGCCTAGGGACTGATACCCTGCCAATGAGTAGCTGGCCCTCCAGAGGTTTTAGCAGTTACCTCAGGACAGGACGTCTCCATGTTACACTCCTCACTTTACCTCACACCAACTCCAACTCCCCTCTCTGAATTTACCTCACACCTAAGCTCCTCCCTTCTCTCCTTATAGGGTGCATACACAAGCTCCTCCCCTTTCTCCTTCTAGGCCGCACACACAAGCTTTGTTATCAGCTCGGGTGAACAGCCCCAGTAAGGGAGTGTGGGCAAATGTGTGTATGAGGAGAACAGCAGAGAAAACTGAATCTCATTAAAGCTGACGATACATGTAATACATATTGAAATACACATGTAGCTATTATTTGTGGCGACTCAGGCACAGGGCACCACATTACTACAACTCCTAACATACGCAGTCACCAGGAAAGCCGGGAGTTGTAGTGTGTTGAAGGTTTCTGATCTATGGACTCTGGTTTTGTATATAGGGGTTTTGTCTGGGATCTCTATATGTGGGTGAGGAGTCTGCCTAAATGGGTGCGTGAGGGGGGGGGGGTTGATTTTGTCTCTGTGAATACAGATTCTGGTGTTCTTAGAGATGGGGGATTTGGTCTGGACAAGAGGGGCTCAGGTCTGGAAAATATCAAGAGGGGAAGTCTTGTTTGGCTGTGTATAAAGGGGATCCTGGGTCTGTAGATGAGGGATCTGGTCTACAGAAATACATTGATCGGGGTCTTATCTTGGGGTTCTGGGGTCTGTAGAAATTAGGGTCTCATCTACAAAATGTACTGTACATGTGGGGAGTCTGGTCCAGGGAGTGTGTATAGATGGGGGTTCTGACTTGAGGAGGTGTAGATGGACGGAGAGTCTTGTCTTGGGGTCTTGGGTCTGTATAGAGTGGGGGTTCTGGTTTTGGGGACATATTACTGGGGGGGGGCTCCAGTCTGGGATCTCTATAAGGCAGGATTTGTCTTAGATCTGTATAAAGCAGGAAAGGAGGTGTGTTTTGGGGTTTGTGTAATGGTCAGGATGGCGGTCTATCTTGGGATCTGTACATATGGGGGTTTAGTCTGGGGGTGTAGATGTAGTGGTCTGTTCTATGGTGTGTGTAAGTTTAGTGTCTTTATAAATGGGAGCCTGGTTTGGGGGTTTTATATGGTGGGGAGGGGGTGATCCGGCGTATGCATATCCATGGGGTTCACCCTGGAATCTGTATACATGAAGGGCCTCTGAATACAGTCTGGGGTCTTTATAAAGGGGGTCTTGTATCTCCACACATCCTCACACAGGGGTCTCTGCTCACATCAGAGCTTTACATTAATGGCGACTGTTGTAATAGAGGAATTTTCTTTTCTTCTGCAGCAAATTATGAAGGATCGGTGGATGAACGTCGGCTACGAGGACGATGAGCTGAAGCCGTACACCGAGCCTGAACCCGACAACAATGATACGAAGAGGATAGGTACGTGCGGGGGAGGAGGTATAACGACTGGGGTGTGGAATATCAAATCCTTTTCCATCCTCCATTGAAAAGGAGACATTCACAAAAGGAAACCGGCTCCTGGACCTAAGAGGTCATATGGAAAGAGGTTGACTCATTGGTAGTCCTCCTTTAATACAAGTGTCCATACGTTCATTTCCACAGCACTGCACGTCTGGGGGGATTGTGGTTTACGAGGTTATTCCTGCAGATCTGAATGTTTTTTTTTCCATTCTACAGACATTATGGTGACAATGGGATTTTCTAGAGAGGAAATCACCGAGGCTGTGGTCAACCAGAAATATGATGAAGTGATGGCTACTTACCTCCTGTTAGGGAGGAAACCTCCAGAGGTAACCGTCTGTCTGTCTATCTCCCGCATCCATGTATATAAGTCCCCATCCTATACAATCCTGGTATATATGTCCCCCATCCTGATATATATGGCCCTCATCCTGGTTTGTATGACCCCATCTTGGTATATATGTCCTCAATTCTGCTTTATATATTCCGAATCCTTGTTCCCTCCTGGTATATATGTCGCCATCCTGGGATAATTTTGATATATATGGCCCCCATCTTGATATACTTGGCCCCCATCTTGATATATATGGCCCCCATCCTATTATATATGGCCCCCATCCTAGTATATGTGTCCCTCATCCTGGTATATACTAGGATGGTGGACATATATACCAAGGTGAGGGACATATATATATATGTCCCCCATCCTGCTGTAAATGTTCCCCTAACTTTGTTCCATCCTGGTATGTATGTCCCCATCCTGGGACCATTCTGATATATATATGTCTTTTTTCTCCTGTGTGTATATAATGTCTCCCATCCTGGTGTATATGTCCCCCATCCTGGTATATATGTCCCTATCCTGGGACCATTCTGATATATATATCTTCATCCTCGTGTGTGTGTGTGTGTGTGTTTGTGTATAATATGCTCCCTATCATGGTATATATGTCCCTCATCCTGATATACATGTTCCTCATCCGGGTATATACAGTCAGGGCCAGAAATATTTGGACAGTGACACAAGTTTTGTTATTCTAGCTGTTTACAAAAACATGTTCAGAAATACAATTATATATATAATATGGGCTGAAAGTGCACACTCCCAGCTGCAATATGAGAGTTTTCACATCCAAATCGGAGAAAGGGTTTAGGAATCATAGCTCTGTAATGCATAGCCTCCTCTTTTTCAAGGGACCAAAAGTAATTGGACAAGGGACTCTAAGGGCTGCATTTAACTCTGAAGGCGTCTCCCTCGTTAACCTGTAATCAATGAAGTAGTTAAAAGGTCTGGGGTTGATTACAGGTGTGTGGTTTTGCATTTGGAAGCTGTTGCTGTGACCAGACAATATGCGGTCTAAGGAACTCTCAATTGAGGTGAAGCAGAACATCCTGAGGCTGAAAAAAAAGAAAAAATCCATCAGAGAGATAGCAGACATGCTTGGAGTAGCAAAATCAACAGTCGGGTACATTCTGAGAAAAAAGGAATTGACTGGTGAGCTTGGGAACTCAAAAAGGCCTGGGCGTCCACGGATGACAACAGTGGTGGATGATCGCCGCATACTTTCTTTGGTGAAGAAGAACCCATTCACAACATCAACTGAAGTCCAGAACACTCTCAGTGAAGTAGGTGTATCTGTCTCTAAGTCAACAGTAAAGAAAAGACTCCATGAAAGTAAATACAAAGGGTTCACATCTAGATGCAAACCATTCATCAATTCCAAAAATAGACAGGCCAGAGTTAAATTTGCTGAAAAACACCTCATGAAGCCAGCTCAGTTCTGGAAAACTATTCTATGGACAGATGAGACAAAGATCAGCCTGTACCAGAATGATGGGAAGAAAAAAGTTTGGAGAAGAAAGGGAACGGCACATGATCCAAGGCACACCACATCCTCTGTAAAACATGGTGGAGGCAACGTGATGGCATGGGCATGCATGGCTTTCAATGGCACTGGGTCACTTGTGTTTATTGATAACATAACAGCAGACAAGAGTAGCCGGATGAATTCTGAAGTGTACCGGGATATACTTTCAGCCCAGATTCAGCCAAATGCCGCAAAGTTGATTGGACGGCCCTTCATAGTACAGATGGACAATGACCCCAAGCATACAGCCAAAGCTACCTAGGAGTTCATGAGTGCAAAAAAGTGGAACATTCTGCAATGGCCAAGTCAATCACCAGATCTTAACCCAATTGAGCATGCATTTCACTTGCTCAAATCCAGACTTAAGACGGAAAGACCCACAAACAAGCAAGACCTGAAGGCTGCGGCTGTAAAGGCCTGGCAAAGCATTAAGAAGGAGGAAACCCAGCGTTTGGTGATGTCCATGGGTTCCAGACTTAAGGCAGTGATTGCCTCCAAAGGATTCGCAACAAAATATTGAAAATAAAAATATTTTGTTTGGGTTTGGTTTATTTGTCCAATTACTTTTGACCTCCTAAAATGTGGAGTGTTTGTAAAGAAATGTGACAATTCCTACAATTTCTATCAGATATTTTTGTTAAAACCTTCAAATTAAACGTTACAATCTGCACTTGAATTCTGTTGTAGAGGTTTCATTTCAAATCCAATGTGGTGGTATGCAGAGCCCAACTCGCGAAAATTGTGTCACTGTCCAAATATTTCTGGACCTAACTGTATGTCCCTCATCCTAGTATATGTGATCCCCATCCTAGTACATATGATCCCCCATCCTATGTATGGTTCTCATCCTGATTTATATGTCCCCCATCATGCCACACACTTAAAAAAACAAAATACTATTATACTCACCATCGCTCGGTTCCTCTGGTGCGCAGTGTCCTCTTCTGATGCCTGCAACTGAGCAGCATGTAAGTGGTGCAGGGCATGACGTCACTGCCATATATCCCCATTACATGCTGCCGGAATATTCATTCTCTTTAATAGCCGACACATGTGATCGAAGCCTGAGGCTTGGTGCGAACACGTGTGCCCGCTATTAAAGAGAATGAATATTCACTTCTCCTCACGCCCACCTCTCTGTGCCAGCTTCAGTGCGGAAAGGAGGGCGGGATTTTGAATGTGGGAGGCAGTGAATATTCATTTTCTTTAATAGCGGGCACTCAGCCCCAGAGCCAGCTCTTGCTTCCTGTGACCCTCTCCTCATCTGCCGCCGACATCCACAGCAACAGAAAAGAACATCCAGACTATACGAAGCACCCCCCACTTTCCTTCCAAAATGTTTTTGTAACAAAGTGCTTCTTATAGTCCAAAAAATCCGGTATTTGTTATCCATCTGCCATTCTGTCTGTATTATTGCACGGCTGTAAACCTCTACCCAATATCAGAGCTCTGAACATTTAAGATACAAAAAAAACCTATGGCAATGTAATGATTCCATGTATCCTGGAGCCGTCCTTCCTATGTCCAGGCAGTGTGTCAGCAGCACATTAGTCTCTCCATGTACGACAGTGCCATCTGCAGGACAGTAGAATGCACTGCACCTCTATTACAACTGCTGCCATTTACCATGTTTGGCAGGTGGGAAGGACATCAGACTAAGAATGTGTTAATACCTGCGCAGCGCTGCCGTTCACATGGACACTTTTCACATTTTTGGGCTCTTTGCAGTCAGTAATAATCCTGTTTTGTCTTCCAGTTTGAAGGCAGCGAATCTCTCTCCAGTAGTAACCTGTGCCAGAGATCCCGGCCAAGCAGCGACCTGAACAATAGCTCCGTGCCATCTCCTGCCCACATGAAGGTCCAGAGAAGCATATCCGCCAATCAGAAGCAGCGGCGGTTCAGCGATCACGGTTGGTCCCTATTTAGTAAAAACTATATTTTTCGGCATGTCATTTTCCTTACAGTATTATTGCCATTGGAAGTTCCGAGCGTCCTACCAGTCTCAAATCATTCAGGAGGAGTGGAAATAAAGGGTTATACAGTGCCCATTCAAGTGAATGGGGTAACCATACCTATATAGGAGACGATGGGAAACCTGTATGATGCCCCCATTGTGAATTCCCCCTCAGTACCTTACACACGTACACTATACTGGCCCTACTGTACCCCCCCCCCCCTCAACTGCCTCGGTAAAGTATGGTGACTCCAACACAGAATAATCTCTAACTGTGACCCTCACACAGCCCTCCATGCAGTATAATAGTCTCCACATTACACCACACTGTATAAAGGCTCCAACTAGCCCACCAAACAGTAAAATGGCCCCCACACAGCCCTCCGCACAGCATGATGGAGCCCACACAATCCTTCACACTGTATAATTGCTTGCATAATGTATAATGGCCCTCAAATAGCCCTCCATAAAGTATAAAAGCTCCCTCGTAGCCCTCCAAATATTATAATGGCCCCAACATAGCCTTCCATGCAGTGTAATGGGCCACACATTGCCTACCGTATAGTATAATGCACTCCCCATAGTCTTCCACATAATATAATATATCACCCATAGTCCTCCAGATAGTATAATACATCCTCCATATAGTATAATACATCCTCCATAGTCCTCCATATAGTATAATGCATCCCCCACAGTCCTCCATATTGTATAATACATCCCGCACAGTCCTCCATATAGTATAATACATCCCCCACAGTCCTCCATATTGTACAATACATCCCCCACAGTCCTCCATATTGTATAATACATCCCCCACAGTCCTCCATATAGTATAATACATCCCCCACAGTCCTCCATATAGTATAATACATCTCCCATAGTCCTCCATATAGTATAATACATCTCCCATAGTCCTTCATATAGTATAATACATCCCCCATAGTCCTCCATATAGTATAATACATCCCCCACAGTCCTCCATATAGTATAATACATCTCCCATAGTCCTCCATATAGTATAATACATCTCCCATAGTCCTCCATATAGTATAATACATCCCCCACAGTCCTCCATATAGTATAATACATCCCCCACAGTCCTCCATATAGTATAATATATCCCCCACAGTCCTCCATATAGTATAATACATCCCCCACAGTCCTCCATATAGTATAATACATCCCCCACAGTCCTCCATATAGTATAATACATCCTCCATACTCCTCCATATAGTATAATACATCCCCACAGTCCTCCATATAGTATAATACATCCCCCACAGTCCTCCATATAGTATAATACATCCCCCACAGTCCTCCATATATTATAATACACTCCCCACAGTCCTCCATATAGTATAATACATCCCCCACAGTCCTCCATATAGTATAATACATCCCCCACAGTCCTCCATATAGTATAATACATCCCCCACAGTCCTCCATATAGTATAATACATCCTCCATAGTCCGCCATATAGTATAATGCAGCCTATATATATATATATATATATATATATATATATATATATATATATATATATATATATATATAATGCACCCCTCTATAGTTCCTCCATATTATAATGCAATTTTAAGTATGTCCCAGGGAAAAAAAAAAAGAGAAGAGTTAAACACACTCAATATACAAAAGAAGCGATCCCAGGCAGGATTGGAGGGGGTATAACAGTCCTACTATGGTAAGTGTGAATTGTGCGATTGCTGCTAATCAGCGCTGGGCACGCTCTATGAGACCCAGTCTTCTTTAGGAAGCTGACATTCTCTTCATGAACCTGGGTGCTCAGGATGAACAATGCTCCTGGCCCCCTTTCCCTTTTGGATAAAGCAAAAATGAAACCCTATTTTTATTAATTCATAATTAATCAGTGAGCAGAGCCACATGTGAAGGCTCGAGATCACGGAGGCCGCTGGGAGTAGCTGTATAAATGGCAGAGCCTGGATGGAGAGGACTGGTGGAGGAGACCTCATTGTAGCATCCGCCTCGTCCATTAGGAGGATCAATACTTCACCCTTTCCCCAGTGAAGCTCGTGACGCTGCCATGTGGATCACTGGAGACAAAAAATCGAAATGTTCTCCTTTTTGTTAAGTGTCTCACAGTGTCTCAGAAATGGTTATTGATGTGAGTTTATGTCGTCCGCAGCCGGGCCGTCCATCCCTCCGTCCGTGTCCTACACAAAACGCGGGCAGGCGAATAGCGTGGAAAGCGAGCAGAAAGAGGACTGGGACAAAAATGGATCCCGCAAGCTCAGCAGCGCCACAGTGGGGTCTAAAGGGGAAGTTACTGCTAGCCCTCTAGGGGGTCCGGAGAGGAAGAAATCCACGACTGGCCCGAGCGTAAGCTACAGGATCTATTCCTCTATTTATCCATTCATCAGTCCCTTCCTCCCTTCCTTCCTCTATCCATCACTCTATCCATCCATTCCTCCATCTCTATCCATCCACTCCTCTCTCCATCCATCCCTCCATCCATCCACTCCTCTCTCCATCCATCCCTCCATCCATCCACTCCTATCTCCATCCCTCTCTCCATCCATCCCTCTCTCCATCCATCCCTCCATCCATCCACTCCTCTCTCCATCCATCCCTCCATCCATCTACTCCTATCTCCATCCCTCTCTCCATCCATCCCTCTCTCCATCCATCCCTCTATCCATCCATTCCTCTCTCCATCCATCCCTCCATCCATCCACTCCTCTCTCCATCCATCCCTCCATCCATCCACTCCTATCTCCATCCCTCTCTCCATCCATCCCTCTCTCCATCCATCCCTCCATCCATCCACTCCTCTCTCCATCCATCCCTCCATCCATCCACTCCTCTCTCCATCCATCCTTCTCTCCATCCATCCCTCTCTCCATCCATCCCTCCATCCATCCATCCCTCCATCCATCCACTCCTCTCTCCATCCATCCCTCCATCCATCCACTCCTCTCTCCATCCATCCCTCTCTCCATCCATTCCTCTCTCCATCCATCCCTCTCTCCATCCATCCCTCTCTCCATCCATCCCTCTGTCCATCCATTCCTCCATCTCTATCCATCCACTCCTCTCTCCATCCATCCCTCCATCCATCACTCCTCTCTCCATCCATCCCTCCATCCATCCACTCCTATCTCCATCCCTCTCTCCATCCATCCCTCTCTCCATCCATCCCTCCATCCATCCACTCCTCTCTCCATCCATCCCTCCATCCATCTACTCCTATCTCCATCCCTCTCTCCATCCATCCCTCTCTCCATCCATCCCTCTATCCATCCACTCCTCTCTCCATCCATCCCTCCATCCATCCACTCCTCTCTCCATCCATCCCTCCATCCATCCACTCCTATCTCCATCCCTCTCTCCATCCATCCCTCTCTCCATCCATCCCTCCATCCATCCACTCCTCTCTCCATCCATCCTTCTCTCCATCCATCCCTCTCTCCATCCATCCCTCTCTCCATCCATCCCTCCATCCATCCACTCCTCTCTCCATCCATCCTTCTCTCCATCCATCCCTCTCTCCATCCATCCCTCTCTCCATCCATCCCTCCATCCATCCACTCCTCTCTCCATCCATCCCTCCATCCATCCACTCCTCTCTCCATCCATCCCTCCATCCATCCACTCCTCTCTCCATCCATCCTTCTCTCCATCCATCCCTCTCTCCATCCATCCCTCTCTCCATCCATCCCTCCCTCCATCTACTCCTCTCTCCATCCATCCATTCCTGCCTCTATACACCCATTCCTGCATCCATCCATTCCATCCATCCTTTCCGCCATCCCTTGCTCCATCTATTCTGTTTCTCCATGTGTCCTTACATCCATCTGTTCTTCACTTCATCCAATTTTTATTTCCTCCCTCACTCCATCCCTTGCTCTCTCCATCCATGCCATGCTCCCTCCATCCATCCCTCACTCCCTTCATTCATGCCACGCTCCCTCCATCCATTCCTCGCTCCTTGCATCCATTACTCACCCCCTCCATCCATTCTTCCATCCCTCGCTCCCTCCCTCCATCCCTTCCTCACTCTCTCCCGAGCTCCCTCTTTCCATCCGTCCCTACATCCATCCCTCCATCTCCATCAATCTCTCCATACATTCCTCCATCCCTCTCAGCCTCCATCTATTCCTCCATCCATCCCTCTATCCATCCCTCCATCCATTATCCATCCATCCCTCCATCCATCCCTCCATCCATCCCTCCATCCATCACGCCATCCATTCCTCCATCTCTCCATCCATCCCTCCCTTCATCCATCCATCCCTCCATCCATCCCTCGCTCCCTCCACCTCTTGCTCCCTCCATCCATTCCTCTATCCATTCCTCCATCTCTCCATCCACTCCTCCATCCATCCCTCCCTCCATCGATTTCTCCCTCCATCCATCCCTCCCTCCATCGATTTCTCCCTCCATCCATCCCTCCCTCCATCGATCTCTCCCTCCATCCATCCCTCCATCCATCCATTTCTCCATCCATTAATCCATCAACTTGCAGATGAGATTTGTTGGAACCTTTTTTTGTACTTAAATACTGTTTTACGTTGCGAGTTTTTCGAATGCAACCCACTAGTAGCAATGTGTGAACACCGCCTTATTTCCACCCGCCATCCTACCTGACGTTCCTTCACCGCTGCGTCTCTTATCCTCTTATAGAATAGCCTGTTTCCCGGCAGCGGGATGACGAGAAGAAACACTTACGTCTGTGAACGCACTACTGATAGACTCAACGCTGTACAGAACGGCAAAGACAGCAGGTGAGTAGCCATCAGGCCCTGAGATCTATATGAAGCAGGAGGCTCAGGATGAACACATGGGGGATTGCTATAATACCTGGAGTTGGGCCTGGTAGGAGAAGTGAGTACGTTCTTGTTGCTCATCAATGGTGCATTTATGCTGGAGTAGCGGTGGGAATGACGGTCTGTCAGGCGGAGGATTTTTCCGATTTTCCTTGTAGTTGGGCTGAGCCAAATGGTTCCTCTAAGGTGTGTGGGTAGGACCCCTCCGATTGCCAATATGGGGAACTTCTGCCCCTATTTCAGTGTTTTGAGGATGATGGGAGTCCTGGTTGTTTTGCAGCTTAACAGAGATGTCTGCGGGCAGCACATCCTCTACAGGCTCCGCAGTCCCCTCCACACGACCGCGGCACCAGAAGTCAATGTCAGCCTCAGGACATCCCATCAAGGTCACCTTACCTACTATCAAAGACGGCACAGAAGGCTTCCGACCAAGGTACGCATGTCCACTTCTGAAGACTCGTTTCTGTGTGCCTGATCTGAGAAATGAATATGGGCAGTGAGGATGTGAGTCCTCCGGGTGCCACGCACTCTTTAACCTCTTAGAGGGAACATGTCATAAGAAAGTGACCTATTGTTTCATTTAAGTTTTTGTGTTACATGTATTTTATTTTATTTTTTTTTTTAAATATTTTGCTATTTTTAAAAAAATAAATAATAACTAGTAAACTTGCACTTATCACGCTGGCCACTGGGGCATTTTTAGACTTATACTTCCTGTCCTTTCCATAAGAGTTTTCAGCAGTGTCATTATCATCAGAGGCAGGATTACAATTACACTATACATAGCTGATAACACAGGTTCCACTGAAGGTGATGTCACAGCTCACCTCCTTCCCTTCCATTCACAATGATCTTTGCACACTGGCCCCTGGGGCGTTTTTAGACGTATTCTTCCTGTCCTTTCCATAAGAGTTTTCAGTAGTCTCATTATCATCAGAGACAGGATTAAATGACACTATACATAGCTGATAACACAGGATCCACTGAAGGTGATGTCACAGCTCACCTCCTTCCCTTCCATTCAGAATGATCTTTGCACACTGGCCACTGGGACTTTTTAGACTTCCTGTCCTTTGCATAAGAGTTTTCAGCAGTGTCATTATCGTCAAAGGCAGGATTCCAATGACATTAGGCACAGCTGATAACACAGGATCTACTGAAGGCAATGTCACAGCTCACCTCCTTCCCTTCCATCCACAATGATGTTTGCACACTAACCACTGGGGCTTTTTTAGACTTTCTGTCCTTTCCATAAGAGTTTTCAGCAGTGTCATTATCATCAGAGGCAGAATTACAATGACACTATACATAGCTGATAACACAGGATCCACTGTAGGTGGCATAAAAGCTCACCTCCTTCCCCTCCCTTCACAATGTTCTTTGCTCACTGGCCACTGGGGCTTTTTTAGACTTATACTTCCTGTCCTTTCCGTATGAGTTTTCAGCAGTGTCATTATCATCAGAGGCAGGATTACAATGACACTATACACAGCTGATAACACAGGATCCACTGAAGGTGATGTCACAGCTCACCTCCTTCCCTTCCATTCACAATGATCTTTGCACACTGGCCACTTGGGCTTTTTTAGACTTCCTGTCCTTTCCATAAGAGTTTTCAGCAGTGTCATTATCATCAAAGGCAGAATTACAATGACACTATACATAGCTGATAACACAGGATCCTCCGAAGGTGATGTCACAGGTCACCTCCTTCCCTTCCATTCACAATGATCTTTGCACACTGGCCACTTGGGCTTTTTTAGACTTCCTGTCCTTTCCATAAGAGTTTTTGGCAGTGTCATTATCATCAGAGGCAGGATTACAATTACACTATACACAGCTGATAACACAGGATCCACTGTAGGTGACATAAAAGCTCACCTCCTTCCCCTCCCTTCCCAATGATCTTTGCACACTGGCCACTGGGGCTTTTTTAGACTTTACTTCCTGTCCTTTCCATAATAGTTTTCAGTAGTGTCATTATCATCAGAGGCAGAATTACAATGACACTATACATAGCTGATAACACAGAATCCACTGAAGGTGATATCACAGCTCACCTCCTTCCCTTCCATTCACAATGATCCTTGCACACTGGCCCCTGGGGCTTTTTTAGACTTATACTTCCTGTCCTTTTCATAAGAGTTTTCAGCACTGTCATTATCATCAGAGGCAGAATTACAATGACACCATACACAGCTGATAACACAGGATCCACTGTAGGTGACATCACAGCTCACCTCCTTTCCCTCCCTTCACAATGATCTTTGCACACTCTCATTAGATGCTTCAGTACAAAAAATAAAGTCTAAAGGCTACTTTACATGCTGCGACATCGCTAGCGATCTCATTAGCGATGTGAAATTCTAGATCGCAAGTGCGACCTGTCGAGATCGCACATGCGTAAAATGACCTATGTACGATCTCGAAAGATCGCACTTGCGCTCTAGAATTTCACATCGCTAATGAGATCGCTAGCGATGTCGCAGCATGTAAAGTAGCCTTAAGTCTGTTCATTGCTGCTAATATACATGTGCATTTCCTGAAACAGGAAGTTCGCCCTGGTGGTCAATGTGAAAACTGAACATTTTTAATTTTATTTTTTAATACAGATTGTGATATACATTTAACACAAAAAGCTGATTAAAGCACACCTACAGGATTTTTTTTTCGGCGCTGGAGTGGCGCTTTAAAGCTTTGTCTCCTGTCATATACTCACCCTCCGGCTACATCACCTTTTACCAACGACGCTCCGGTCCTGCGGTGCCATCTTGTGATAATAACTTCTCACTGGCCGAAAGTCAGAAGTTACGTCATGAGATCTCAATACAAGTCTATGAGAGCAAGAAGGAGGCTCTCATAGACTTGTATTGAGTTGTCTTCTATCTATCTGCGCTCTCTTTTTCTTTGATTGACAGCTCTGGTTTTATATGTGCCAGAGAAGGGCAGTGTTGGAGGAAAACAAAAGCAAAGTAGATGGAAAAAGCACTGACCTGTTTGTGGACGCCAAAGCTGCCCCGCGTGGTTTTACTGCATTCAGACAGGAGCTTCACTTTTTAAAGGGCAGTTTTCCATCAATACCAGACCCAATTACAGGGGAACACACTCCCTGGTAACACAGGCACAGACATACTAGATTCTGTAGATGCAGAAGGCCACATAAGAATTAGGGAAATGGGGCACTGGACAATCGCATGATTTTCAGCGTGGAGCCTCCATATATTTAATCTTTTTTTCGGTCACTTCTTGTACCAGGTTTCGCTGTATGACCAGTCCTGCTGTAAGAGAGGCAGAAATACTAACAGTGATCACAGGCTGGACTGCTGTCTATGAGAGGAGACTATAAACTTCAATAGTATTCCACAGGTTGTACTGCTGTCTGAGAGGAGATTAACTACCTCAATAATATTCCACAGGCTGCACTGCTGGCTATGAGAGGAGACTAAAAACCTCAGTGCTATTTCACAGGCTGCACTGCTGTCTATTAGAGGAGACGAAATACCTCAGTATCTTAGTATTCCACAGGCTGCACTGCTGTCTATCAAAGGAGCCTAAAAACCTCAGTAGTATGCCACAGGCTGCACTCCTGTCTATGAGAGGAGACCAAGTGCCTTAGTAGTATCCCACAGGCTACACTGTTGTCTATGAGAGGAGACTAAATACCTCAGTAGTATCTGACAAGCTGCACTGCTGTCTATGAGAGGAGACTAAATACCTCATTAGTATTCCATAGGCTACACTGATGTATATGAGAGGATACTAAATACCTCAGTCAGTAGTATTCCACAGGCTACACTGCTGAATATGAGAGGATACTAAATACCTCAGTAGTATCTCACAGGCTACACTGCTGTCTATGAGAGGAGACTAAATACCTCAGTAGTATTCCACAGGCTACACTGCTGTCTATGAGAGGAGACTAAATACCTCAGTAGTATTTCACAGGCTACACTGCTGTCTGAGAGGAGACTAAATACCTCCGTAGTATCTCACAGGCTGCACTACTATCTATGAGAGGAGACTAAATACCTCAGTAGTATCTCACAGGCTACACTGCTGTATATGAGAGGATACTAAATACCTCAGTAGTATTCCACAGGCTACACTGCTGTATATGAGAGGATACTAAATACCTCAGTAGTATTCCACAGGCTACACTGCTGTATATGAGAGGATACTAAATACCTCAGTAGTATTCCACAGGCTACACTGCTGTATATGAGAGGATACTAAATACCTCAGTAGTATTCCACAGGCTACACTGCTGTATATGAGAGGATACTAAATACCTCAGTAGTATTCCACAGGCTACACTGCTGTATATGAGAGGATACTAAATACCTCAGTAGTATGCCACAGGCTACACTGCTGTCTTTGATAGGAGACTAAATTCGTCTCCCATGGATTGCACTGCTGTCTATAAGAGGAGACTAAATACCTCAGTAGTATTCTTCACAGGCAGAATGCGCTTACAATAATACACATTATTAAATAAGCAAAAGCAACAGAAAACAGTCAGTAAGGAGACCGCTGTGGCTCCACTCGCACATTTCTAACAGATTTGTAAATTATTTTCCAGCAGTGCAAACCAGCGAGTACCGGCCACGTCCCCTTCTGCTCACAGTATTAGTACAACCACCCCGGACCGGACTCGATTTCCTCGCGGAAGCACCAGTCGGAGCACTTTCCACGGAGAGCAGCTCAGGGATCGTCGCACTGCTACATACAACGGACCACCGGCATCGCCTGCCCACGAAACCACCCAGTTCTCACACACTAGAAGAGGAACGTCCACCGGCATTATCAGCAAGATTACCTCCAAGTTTGTGCGAAGGTATGATGCCAGCGCACCGGTAGCGTACCCCGGGTAGTCAGTCGGAGACAGCCAGTTTGTGTGAACATTTGTGCCCATATGGTGTTGAGAAATCCAAAAAAATGAATGTTGGTGCGGCTGGTGAAATGGCCGCCTCCATATTATGTAGTCACAGCAAAGGCTTAATTATTTAATATTAGTTGCAATTGCCATGGTCAAGTGTTGGTTTGTTAAAACAAACATATGATGTAATACTCCCCGCGGTTGTAGTCGGTGAGCTCAGTATGCATCGGTACTTAAAGGGGTTCCCCACCTTTGGGGACAGTTTTTTTCTTCGGCGCTCCATTGGGAGACCCAGACGATTGGGTGTATAGCTACTGCCTCCGGAGGCCACACAAAGCATTACACTAAAAAGTGTAAGGCCCCTCCCCTTCTGGCTATACACCCCCCGTGGGATCACGGGCTGATCAGTTTTCAAGCTTTGTGCGAAGGAGGTCAGACATCCACGCATAGCTCCACTGTTTTTAGTCAGCAGCAGCTGCTGACTATGTCGGTTGGAAGAAAAGTGGGCCCATATGGGGCCCCCAGCATGCTCCCTTCTCACCCCACTTTTGTCGGGTGTTTGTTAAGGTTGAGGTACCCATTGCGGGTACGGAGGCTGGAGCCCACATGCTGTTTTCCTTCCCCATCCCCCCTCAGGGCTCTGGGCGAAGTGGGATCTTACAGGTCTCCAGGCACTGAGACCGGGCTCCATCCACAGACCCAGAGAACCTGCTGGATATGGAGCTGAGTATCGTCAGGGACAGGGCCCTGCTACATTAAGGTACTCTGTGTCCCCGGGCAAGCGCGCACACACACACCAGCATTGCTGGGAGTGTTAGTGCGCCGGGGGCAACAGCGCGGAGCGCTCGTGCTATTATTCACTACAGCTTTGCTGAGTGACTTTATGTATTGGGAACTGCCGCGCCGGCCGCTGCTGGGTGTTTTTTACATTGTGGCGCGGCTGGGACTTGTGGTGCGCCGGGGACTTCCGCGCTGGCCGTGCACATGGACGGCCGCACTTATTACTCGAGTCCCCGGCTTTGCGGCCTAGTTTTCGTTTCGTTCCCGCCTCCAGCCCTGCCAGTCAGGGGAGAGGCGGGACGCTGTACAGACAGTCAGCGCCGAGGGCTGGAGTCTGCTTTGCATTCTCCAGCCCCCTTCACTGGACACAGTGGGACGCCAGTTTCCCGCTCTTGTCTGGGGCACGCCCACGGCCTGCCCCTCGTCACACGAGCTGGAGAAGGACGCCGGCAGCCATTCCTGCACGCAGTCCGAGCTGGGGAACGGAGACATGCTCTGGGCAACCAGTCACAGGGCTCTGGCGACCACACACCCGCGTTATAGGCGGGCGGTAAGCAGCACCTGAAGTGCTGACCCCACTAAATACCGAAGTGTCCATTTGTATTTTATGCTTGTATGCTATACACTGCACTGTAGGTCGCTATCTTTGGCTATATGCCCTCCTAGATGGCGAGATAACAGCAGCAAAAAAGCAAGGGTGCTAAGGCACAGGTTTTCTATGCTGCTTGTATTGCATGTGCTGAAGTGTTCATTTGTACTTATGCTTGTATGCTATACATTGCGCTGTACGGTCGCTACTCTTGGCTATATTCTCCTAGAGGGCTGGACAACAGCAGCAAAAAAGCATGGGTGCCAAGGCACAGGCTTTATAGGCTGCTTGTATTGCATGTGCTGAAGTGTTCATTTGTACTTATGCTTGTATGCTATACATTGCACTGTACGGTCCCTACTCTTGGCTATATTCTCCTAGATGGCTGGACAACAGCAGCAAAAAAGCAAGGGTGCCAAGGCACAGGCTTTCTATGCTGCTTGTATTGCATGTGCTGAAGTGGTCATTGTACTTATGCTTGTATGCTATACATTGCATAGATGGCTAGAATACAGCAGCAAAAAAGCAACACAGGCTTTCTATGCTGCTTTTACTGCATGTGATACTGTTCCACCGGCAGGTTCCACTGACCCCCATTGTGTGCAATGCTCCCCTGTAGCACTTGGTCAGCCGGGGTCTCTACTAGAGGTGGCCAAAGGAACCACCTGTGAACCCTGTCCAGGGACAGGGACGGAGTTGCAGTTTCGGCTGATAGATTGTCATGGGATAGAGACTTTGCAGTCCAGACAGGCCATGGGCAATCTTGATTAATGCTCCCTGGCCACCCTCATTTGGAACATAATCAGTGCTCCGGGGGGTCCCAGGCATTCCAGGGTGAAGGCTCTGACACGGACGGCAGTCCCAGACAGCCTAAGCTAGCTCGCTGGGTGCGGCACTCGGCTTCATCACCGGTCAGGGTCCCAGCAGGAGGACTCTCTGTATGATGAGGCAGACGTAGCTGATCAGGGCTTTGGTCCTGACACCGCTCTCAATCCGGATACACCGGATGGGGACGCCATAGTGAATGATCTTATAGCGTCCATCAATGGAATGTTGGATATTGCTCCCTCAGCTCCCCCAGGGGAGGAGTCAGCTTCACAGCAGGAGAAATCCCTTTTCAGTATCTCATGCGTATATTGAGTATTTTTCTGGCCACTCTGACTTCAGAGAAGCAGTTCAGAAACACCACGCTTACCAGATAAGCGTTTTCTCCAAACGTATTAAGGATACACGTTATCCCTTCCCCCTGACGTGGTAAAGCGCTGGACCCAGGGTCCAAAGGTGGATCCCCCAATCTCCAGGCTTGCGGCTAGATCCATAGTTGCAGTGGAGATGGGACTTCACTTAAAGATGCCATTGACAGACAGATGGACCTCTGGTTGAAATCTGTCTGTGAAGCTATCAGCGTGTCGGTGGCTCCGGCATTCGCAGCCGTATGGGCACTCTAAGCTATTTCAGCTGGTCTTGCGCAGCTGGTCTTGAGCACATGTACATCTGTGCCGCAGGTGGTGTCCTTAACCTCGCAATGTCTGCATTGCGACTTACCCTAGTAATGCTGTCCTGGAGGGACAGTCGAGGTTTCGGTCCTTCCCAGGCTCGGGCAGGTCCCAATTGTCCTCGTCCAAAAGGGCTCAAAAGGCTCAGAGGGGCTCAGATTCCGGCCGGGCTCAATCACGCCCAAGGAAGGCAGCCGGAGGAACCGCTACCAAGGCGGTCTCCTCATGACTTTCAGCTCTCTCTCTCCGCATCCGCGGTTGGTGGCAGACTCTCCCGCTTGGCGACATTTAGCTGCCGCAGGTCACAGACCGGTGGGTGAGAGACATTGTGTCTCACGTGTACAGGATAGAGCTCTGTTCTCGTCCTCCGGCTCGATTCTTCAGAACTTCCCCTCCCCCCACCGAGCCGATGCTCTTCTGCAGGCAGAAGGAGTGGTAATCCCTGTTCCTCTTCAGGAACAAGACACGGTTTTTTCCTCCAATCTGATTGGGGTGCCAAAAAAGGGTGGCTCTTTCCGTTCCGTTCTGGACCTAAAACTGCTCACCAAGCACGTGAAGGCCAGGCGGTTCCGGATGTAACCCTCCGCTCCGTCATTGCCTCAATGTCTCAAGGAGATTTCCTAGCATCAATAGACATCAGGATGCTTATCTCCACGTGCCGATTGCTCCAGAGCACCAGCGTTTGCTACGTTTCGTTATTGAAAACGAGCATCTTCAGTTCGTAGCCCTGCCCTTCGGTCTGGCGACAGCCCTACGGGTTTTCACCAAGTTCAGGGCAGCAGTGGGAGCAGTCCTGCACTCTCAGGGTCACTCTGTGATCCTTACTGGGACGATCCACTTGTCAAGGCACCCTCTCAAGAGGCATGCCAACACAGCCTGAACGTGGCGCTGGAGACTCTCCAGAGTTTCGGGTGGATCATCAACTTTTCAAGGTTAAATCGGGCACCGACCCAATCGCTGACATATCTGGGCATGGAGTTTCACACTCCCTCAGCGATAGTGAAGCTTCCGCTGGACAAGCAGCGTTCACTACAGACGGGGGTGCAGTCTCTCCTTCAAGGCCAGTCACACCCCTTAAGACGCCTCATGCAGAGGCAGTCACTTTCGCGCAGTTTCATCTGCGTCCACTTCAATGGGACATGCTTTGCCAATGGGTTGGGGAGTCGACGTCCCTAGACAGGAACGTCTCCCTTCTCAGACGGTCAAGGACTCTCTTCAGAGGAGTCCATCCTTCAGATCAATGTTCTGGAAATCTGGGCAGTGTATCTTGCCCTGCAAGCCTTCCAGCAGTGGCTGGAAGGTAAACAGATCCGAATTCAGTCGGACAATTCCACAGCGGTGGCATACATCACCCACCAAGGCGGAACACGCATCGCCAAGCCTACCAGGCAATCCGGCGGATTCTGATGTGGGTGGGAGACAGAGCATCCACCATATCCGCAGTTCACATCCCGGGCGTAAAAAATTGGGAAGCAGACTTCCTCAGTCGCCAGGGCATGGACGCAGGGGAATGGCCTCTGCACCCAGAATGGTGTCAGGAAATCTGTAGCCGCTGGGGGATACCGGACGTCGACCTAATGGCGTCTCGGCACAACAACAAGGTCCCGATTTTCATGGCGCGGTCTCACGAGCAAAGAGCTCTGGCGGCAGGCGCCCTAGTTCAGGATTGGTCGCAGTTCCAGCTACCCTATGTGTTTCCACCTCTGGCACTGTTGCCCAGAGTGCTACGCAAGCTCAGCTCCGATTGCCGCCGCGCCATCCTCGTCGTCCCAGACTGGCCGAGGAGGTCGTGGTTCCCGGATCTGTGGCATCTCACGGTCGGCCAACCGTGGGCACTCTCAGACCGGCCAGACTTACTGTCCCAAGGGCCGTTTTTTCCACTGAATTCTACGGCCCTGAACCTGACTGTGTGGCCATCGAGTCCGAGATCCTAGCGTCTTCAGGATTATCTCAAGACGTCATTGCCACCATGAGACGGGCTAGGAAGCCGACGTCTGCCAAGATCTACCACAAGACGTGGAAGATATTCTTATCTTAGTGCTCTGCTCAGGGAGTGTCTCCCTGGCCATTTGCATTGTCTCCTTTTTCCTCCCTTCCTGCATCTGGTTTGGGAAAAGGTTTGTCGCTCGGCTCCCTTAAAGGACAAGTCGCAGCGCTGTCGGTATTCTTTCAGAAGCGCCTAGTACGACTTCCTCAGGTACGCACGTTCCTGCAGGGGGGTTATCACATTGTCCCTCCGTACAAGAGGCCGTTAGACCCATGGGATCTGAACAGGGTATTAATTGCTCTCCAGGAGCCGCCCTTCGAGCCTCTGAGGGATGTTTCACTTTCTCGACTTTCACAGAAAGTGGCCTTTCTGGTAGCGGTCACGTCTCTTCGGAGAGTGTCCGAACTAGCAGCGCGGTCATCCAAAGCTCCCTTCCTGGTGTTCACCAAGATAAGGTAGTGCTGCGCCCGATCCCAGAGTTTCTCCCTAAGGTGGTATCCCCTTTTTATCACAATCAGGATATCTCCTTACCTTCCTTTTATCCATTTCATCGATATGTAATGGCTTTGCATTGTTGGATCTGGTGTAGAGCACCCAGAATCTACATTCCCGCACGGCGCCCGTGCGCCGCTCGGATGCACTCTTTGTCCTTGTCACTGGTCAGCGCAAGGGGTCGCAGGCTGCAAAATCCACCCTGGCTCGATGGATCAAGGAATCAATCCTTGAAGCCTACCGTTCTACTGTGCTTCCGGTTCCATCAGGGCTGAAGGCCCATTCTACCAGAGCCGTGGGTGCGTCCTGGGCATTACGGCACCAGGCTACGGCTCAGCAGGTGTGCCAAGCGGCTACCTGGTCGAGTCTGCACACCTTCACCAAGCATTTTCAGGTGCATGCCTACGCTTAGGCGGATGCCAGCCTAAGTAGATGAGTCCTGCAGGCGGCGGTTGCCTCCATGTAGGGAAGGGCTGTTTTTACAGTCCAAACTTGAGGTATTCATTTACCCACCCAGGGACTGCTTTTGGACGTCCCAATCGTCTGGGTCTCCCAATGGAGCGCCGAAGAAGAAGGGAATTTTGTTACTTACCGTAAATTCCTTTTCTTCTAGCTCCAATTGGGAGACCCAGCACCCGCCCCTGTTTCCTTCGGGATTTTTGGTTTGTTCGGGTACACATGTTGTTCATGTGGAATGGTTTCAGTTCTCCGATGTTCCTTCGGATTGAATTTGTTTAACCAGTTATTGGCTTTCCTCCTTCTTGCTTTTGCACTAAAACTGATCAGCCCGTGATCCCACGGGGGGTGTATAGCCAGAAGGGGAGGGGCCTTACACTTTTTAGTGTAATGCTTTGTGTGGCCTCCGGAGGCAGTAGCTATACACCCAATCGTCTGGGTCTCCCAATTGGAGCTAGAAGAAAAGGAATTTACGGTAAGTAACAAAATTCCCTTCTTTTCTTAATTAAATGCATGCAGTATGGGCTAATAATCATTTTTGCTATTATATTTTATTAAAAATTTTGCATTGTTTGCCTCCTTTAGCCGCTGTACTGCACTGGCTTTTGAGTTAATGGTAATCTGGCCAACCCCCGTTATTTTACCAGATGAGTTGGGGACATGATTTTGTGGCACTTACTATTATATCGGTATAAGAGCTTCTACTCCTGCTCTCAGGGCCGGCGTTGGGGAAGGGCAGACTGGGCAGGCGCCAGGGCCCCATCCACAAAAAGGGCCTCCTGCAGTGTACAGAGGATGTATATCAGCATTAGGGTACCGTCTCACTAAACGGCGTACCAGCTATTCCGACCACGATATGACCTGGTCAGGATCGCTGGTGCGTCGCTACACGGTCGCTGGTGAGCTGTCAATCAGGCAGATCTCACCAGCGACTAGTGACCAGCCACCAGCGACGCGTGGAAGCGATGCTGCGCTTGGTAACTAAGGTAAATATTGGGTAACCAAGCAAAGCCCTTCGCTTGGTTACCCGATATTTACCTTGGTTACCAGTGCACATCGCTTAGCGCTGGCTCCCTGCACTCGTAGCCAGAGTACACATCGGGTTAATAAGCAAACCGCTCTGCTTATTTACCCTATGTGTACTCTGGCTACGCGTGCAGGGAGTAGGGAGCCAGCAGTGGCAGCCTGAGAGCGGCGGACGCTAGTAACCAAGGTAAATATCAGGTAACCAAGCAAAGCGTTTTGCTTGGTTACCCGATATTTACCTTGGTTACCGGCGTCCGCAGCTTCCAGACGCTGGCTCCCTGCACATTCAGATCGTTGTTCTCTCGCTGTCAAACACAGCGATGTGTGCTTCCCAGTGGGAGAGCAACGAGCAAAAAATGAACCAGCACTGTGTGTAACGAGCAGCGATTTCACACACAGCGAGATCGCTAATGAGGTCACTGCTGCGTCACAAAAACCGTGACTCAGCAGCGATCTCGCTAGCGATCTTGCTATGTGAGAAGTACCCCTAAGGGGTGCTTCACACATAGCGAGATCGCTACCGAAATCGCTGCTACGTCACGGTTTTGGTGACGCAGCAGTGACCTCATTAGCGATCTCGCTGTGTGTGACACTGAGCAGCAATCTGGCCCTTGCTGTGAGATCGCTGCTCGTTACACACAGCCCTGGTTCGTTTTCTTCAAAGGCGCTCTCCCGCTGTGACGCACAGATCGCTGTGTGTGACAGCGAGAGAGCGACGAAATGAAGCGAGCAGGGAGCAGGAGCCGGCATCTGGCAGCTGCGGTAAGCTGTAACCAAGATAAACATCGGGTAACCAAGGGAAGACCTTTCCCTAGTTACCCGATATTTACCTTCGTTACCAGCCTCCGCCGCTCTCGCTGCCAGTGCCGGCTCCTGCTCTCTGCACATGTAGCTGCAGTGCACATATGGTAATTAACCCTATGTGTACTGTAGCTAGGAGAGCAAGGAGCCAGCGCTGAGCGGTGTGCACGGCTCCCTGCTCTCTGCACATGTAGCTGCAGTACACATCGGGTTAAATAACCCGATGTGTACTGTAGCTAGGAGAGCAAGGAGCCAGTGCTAAGCAGTGTGCGCGGCTCCCTGCTCTCTGCACATGTAGCGACGTTATCATCGCTGCTGCTTCTGCTGTATTTGACAGCTAAGCAGCGATCAAAGCAGCGACTTACAAGGTCGCTGTTACGTCACAGAAAATGGTGACGTAACAGCGCCGTCGTTGTCGCTGTCACTATGTGTGAACCCAGCCTTAGGGTACCTTCACACTTTAGCGATGCAGCAGCGATCCCACCAGCGATCTGACCTGGTCAGGATCGCTGCTGCATCGCTACATGGTCGCTGGTGAGCTGTCAAACAGGCAGATCTCACCAGCAACCAGTGACCAGCCCCCAGCCAGCAGCGACGTGCAAGCGACGCTGCGCTTGCACGGAGCCGGTGTCTGGAAGCTGCGGACACTGGTAACTAAGGTAAACATCGGGTATGGTTACCCGATGTTTACCTTAGTTACCAGCGCACACCGCTTAACTTAGCGTGTGCAGGGAGCAGGAGCCGGCACTGGCAGCGTGAGAGCTGCAGAGGCTGGTAACGAAGGTAAATATCGGGTAACCACCTTGGTTACCCGATGTTTACCTTAGTTACAGCTTACCGCAGGCTTTCAGACGCCGGCTCCTGCTCCCTGCACATTCAGGATTGTTGCTCTCTCGCTGTCACACACAGCGATGTGTGCTTATCATCGGGAGAGCAACAATAAAAAAACGAACCAGCACTGTGTGTAACGAGCAGCGATCTCACAGCAGGGGCCAGATCGCTGCTCAGTGTCACACACAGCGAGATCGCTAATGAGGTCACAAAAAACGTGACTCAGCAGCGATCTCAGTAGCGATCTCGCTGTGTGTGAAGCACCCCTTAAGGTCCAGTCACACTAAACAACTTACCAGCGATCCTAACAACGATAGGGATCGCTGGTAAGTTGCTAGGAGGTTGCTGGTGAGATGTCACACTGCGACGCTCCAGCGATCCCACCAGCAACCTGACCTGGCAGGGATCGCTGGAGCGTGGCTACACGAGTTGCTGGTGAGTGACCAGCCCCCAGCGCCGCGTGGAAGATGCTGCGCTTGGTAACTAAGGTAAATATCGGGTAACCAACCCGATATTTACCTTGGTTACCAGCGCACGCAGCTACACGTGCAGAGAGCAGGGAGCAGCGCACACTGAGCGCTGCTCCCTGCTCTCCTAGTTACAGCACACATCGGGTTAATTACCCGATGTGTGCTGCAGCTATATGTGCACAGAGCAGGGAGCAGCGCACACTGCTTAGCGCTGGCTCCCTGCTCTCCTAGCTACAGCACACATCGGGTTAATTAACCCGATGTGTCCTGCAGCTACATGTCCACAGAGCAGGAGCCGGCACTGACAGTGAGAGCGGCGGAGGCTGGTAACAAAGGTAAATATCGGGTAACCAAGGACAGGGCTTCTTGGTTACCCGATGTTTACTGTGGTTTACTGCCGGCTCCTGCTCCTGCACATTCAGTTGTTGCTGTCTCGCTGTCACACACAGCGATCTGTGCTTCACAGCGGGACAGCAACAACTAAAAAATGGCCCAGGACATTCAGCAACAACCAACGACCTCACAGCAGGGGCCAGGTTGTTGCTGGATGTCACACACAGCGACATCACTAGCAACATCGCTGCTACGTCACAAAAGTTGTTCGTTAGCAGCGTTGTTGCTAGCGATGTTGCTTAGGGGTGCTTCACACATAGCGAGATCGCTACCGAAATCGCTGCTACGGCACGGTTTTGGTGACGCAACAGTGACCTCATTAGCGATCTCGCTGTGTGCGACACTGAGCAGCGATCTGGCCCCTGCTGCGAGATCGCTGCTCGTTACACACAGCCCTGGCTGGTTCGTTTTCTTCAAAGACGCTCTCCCGCTGTGACACAGATCGCTGTGTGTGACAGCGAGAGAGCGACGAAATGAAGCGAGCAGGGAGCAGGAGCCGATATTTACCTTAGTTACCAGCTTCCGCAGCTCTGACGCCGGCTCCGGCTTTCTACACATGTAGCTGCAGTACACATCGGGTTAATTAACCCGATGTGTACTGTAGCTAGGAGAGCAAGGAGCCAGCGCTAAGCAGTGTGCACGGCTCCCTGCTCTCGTGGTTATGATCGCTGCTTCGGCTGCTGTGTTTGACAGCTAAGCAGCGATCATAACAGCGACTTACAAGGTCGCTGTTACGTCACAGAAAATGGTGACGTAACAGCGACCTCGTTGTCGCTTAGTGTGAACCAGCCCTTGTGTTACATTTACACTTAAGCTGGGTTCACACTAAGTGACAGCGACAACGACGTCGCTGTTACGTCACCATTTTCTATGACGTAACAGCGACCTTGTAAGTCGCTGTTATGATCGCTGCTTAGCTGTCAAACACAGCAGCCGAAGCAGCGATCATAACGTCGCTGTGCTACATGTGCAGAGAGCAGGGAGCCACGCTTAGCGCTGGCTCCTTGCTCTCCTAGGTACAGTACACATCGGGTTAATTACCCGATGTGTGCTGCAGCTACATGTCACAGTGCAGAGAGCAGGGAGCCGCGCACACTGCTTAGCGCTGGCTCCTTGCTCTCCTTGCTACAGTATACATCGGGTTAATTACCCGATGTGTACTGCAGCCACATGTGCACAGAGCAGGAGCCGGCACTGGCAGCAAGGGCGGAGGCTGGTAACGAAGGTAAATATCGGGTAACCAGGGAAAGGGCTTCCCTTGGTTACCCGATGTTTACGCTGGTTACAGCTTACCGCAGCTGCCAGACGCCGGCTCCTGCTTCCTGCTCGCTTCATTTCGTCGCTCTCTCGCTGTCACACACAGCGATCTGTGTGTCACAGCGGGAGAGTGACGACCAAAAAATGAAGCTGGACATTCAGCAACGACCGGCGACCTCACAGCAGGGGCCAGCTCGTTGCTGGATGTCACACACAGCGACAGCGACGGGATGTCGCTGCAACGTCACAGAAAATGGTGACGTAGCAGCGACGTCGTTGTCGCTGTGTGTGACACTAGCTTTAAGGCCCCGTCACACTAAGCAACATCGCTAGCAACATCGCTGCTAACGAACAACTTTTGTGACGTTGCTAGCGATGTTGCTGTGTGTGACATCCAGCAACAACCTGGCCCCTGCTGTGAGGTCGTTGGTTGTTGCTGAATGTCCTGGGCCATTATTTAGTTGTTGCTGTCCCGCTGTGAAGCACAGATCGCTGTGTGTGACAGCGAGACAGCAACAACTAAATGTGCAGGCAGCAGGAGCCGGCTTCTGCGGAGGCTGGTAACCAATGTAAACATCGGGTAACCAAGAAGCCCTGTCCTTGGTTACCCGATATTTACCTTTGTTACCAGCCTCCTCCGCTCTCACTGTCAGTGCCGCTCTCACTGTCAGTGCCGGCTCCTGCTCTGTGCACATGTAGCTGCAGCACACATCGGGTTAATTAACCCGATGTGTGCTGTAACTAGGAGAGCAGGGAGCCAGCGCTAAGCGGTGTGCGCTGCTCCCTGCTCTGTGCACATTTAGCTGCAGCACACATCGGGTAATTAACCCGATGTGTGCTGTAACTAGGAGAGCAAGGAGCCAGCGCTAAGCATTGTGCGCTGCTCCCTGCTCTGTGCACATGTAGCTGCAGCACACATCAGGTTAATTAACCCGATGTGTGCTGTAACTAGGAGAGCAGGGAGCCAGCGCTCAGTGTGCGCTGCTCCCTGTTCTCTGCACGTGTAGCTCCGTGCGGTGGTAACCAAGGTAAATATCGGGTTGGTTACCCGATATTTACCTTAGTTACCAAGCGCAGCATCTTCCACGCGGCGCTGGGGGCTTGTCACTGGTTGCTGGTGAGCTCACCAGCAACTTGTGTAGCCACGCTCCAGCGATCCCTGCCAGGTCAGGTTGCTGGTGGGATCGCTGGAGCGTCGCAGTGTGACATCTCACCAGCAACCTCCTAGCAACTTTCCAGCGATCCCTATCGTTGTTGGGATCGCTGGTAAGTTGCTTAGTGTGACGGTACCTTTAGTGTGACGGGGCCTTTAGTCCAGGGACAGACGAGCACTGATTTAAAACATAAATCCCTTTATTCCCAGCTCACCAGATAAGAAACTTGTAACCATTATCTATTGTAAATAAGACTTTGTTTGGCTTTCAATTGTTCAGACAGAAGAAACCTAATAAAAAAAAGACAATAGTTAACCCTCCCCCTCTTCATACATCAGCAGATACAGAATCATGAGTTCAGAGAACTACAATTACCTATAATATTCAGCTATTAGTACAAGACTAAGGCTGGGTTCACACATAGCGACAACGACGGCGCTGTTACGTCACCATTTTCTGTGACGTAACAGCGACCTTGTAAGTCGCTGTTATGATCGCTGCTTAGCTGTCAAACACAGCGATGCAGCAGCGATCATAACGTCGCTACATGTGCAGAGAGCAGGGAGCCGCGCACACTGCTTAGCGCTGGCTCCTTACTCTCCTAGCTACAGTACACATCGGGTTAATTAACCCGATGTGTACTGCACCTACATGTGCAGAGAGCAGGGAGTCGCGCACTGGCAGCAAGAGCGGCAGAGGCTGGTAACGAAGGTAAATATCGGGTAACTAGGGAAAGGGCTTCCCTTGGTTACCCGATGTTTATCTTGGTTACAGCTTACTGCAGCTGCCAGATGCCGGCTCCTGCTCCCTGCTCGCTTCATTTCGTCGCTCTCTCGCTGTCACACACAGCGATGTGCGCTTATCAGTGGGAGAGCGCCTTTGAAGAAAACGAACCAGCACTGTGTGTAACGAGCAGCGATCTCACAGCAAGGGCCAGATCGCTGCTCAGTGTCACACACAGCGAGATCGCTAATGAGGTCACTGTTGCGTCACCAAAACCGTGATGTAGCAGCGATTTCGGTAGCGATCTCGCTATGTGTGAAGCACCCCTTACATTCCAATAAGGGTAAGTTCACACAGTGCGTTTTTCGCGGCGTTTTTGCGCGTTTTTCGGGTGCGTTTTTGGCCTCAAAACTGCATGACTTTGCTTCCCCAGCAAAGTCTATGAGTTTTCTTTCATTTTTGCTGTCCGCACACAACTGTTTTTTTAAGCTGCGTTTTTGAGCTTGAAAAAAAAAATGGACATGTCTGTTGAGGTGGACCTTTACATCAAATACTTAATTAACCTTTTGACAAGGGATTGTGGGAAATATATCGATTTGCCTTACATAATTCAGGTTTCAGATCATATACATGACACAGATATAAAGATGGCCACCATTTCCTGTTATCCACACCTTGCTTGGAATGCAAGGAATGTCCAGATGAAAGAAGACCACCATATAAGGGAAGACCCCTGGTCAAGCTAGAAGACCAACCCAAAGATCAGATGACATTACAGACCAAACCATCAGCATGGATCCACTAAATGACGTCCCTCCCATCGTCATGGTTTCATTGACTGGAGTCAGACCTGCCCATCAACAGCAACACGGATCTCCCCATTCGCTAGCCCATGAACTGTCCCACTAAATGGGCATATCTGAACTTGTGTACGCCCCTGTTAGGCTATCTCATAGTAATTCAAGATTAAAACTCTTATAACAAAAAACACAAGTGAAAAGACTGCAAAAATGCTCGTGAAACACAAGAAAACCGTGTTCTGTCATATCCAGTACAGACGCACTTTGTGAGTATTTGTCCTCTATGAGGGTTGATTTCGGGGGAGAGGCCGGTCGTCCTCACATATTGACCTCTCGAGTAGCATCTCAAATGTTCTCTCTTAATTCAAAAATTGCAAACCAAGACTTGCCTATGGCCGGTTGCCCGATTATTCAATGTTCTACTAGCACATGACATCTCTGTTATCCATCATTGAATCTGAACCTTGACTTTGATTTCAGGGATCCGAGTGAAGTTGAAGCGAGCGGCAGAACAGAGACCTCAAGGTGAGGAGCCGTCCGGTGTCCTATCCCCTCCGGGATGCTATTCTGTGCTTGTTCCTCTATCTCCGCAGTGACAACACGGCCGAGCTTTTCTCTTCTCTTTATTTTTTTTGCAGCTTTTTAAGGTGCAATTCCTCTCAATTCTTCACATTCAAATAGTGTTTACACTTATGACCTGGGCGCCTTCTAAAATTAAACCAGGGAAGGGTGGGTTGATGGAAAGAGAAGAAAATGATCAGCACTGTGGCCACACACAAGCCACCAGGGCTATTTAGGCTGCAGATTATTATGGTAACATATTGTACCTAGGCAGTTTTAAGGGGCTGGCAAACCAGGCAAATGCTTAGGGCCTCCATTTCCTAGGGGCTTTCTAGGTAAGGATTCCTTGGAATAACCAGGATTTACCACCGGCCTCCCCAATTCCCTAAACCAGCGGGATTACGTATAAGGGACCTCCTGACTAATCATCTGAGAGCGGCCTCTTATATGGGGGGGAGTGAATGATCCCGAGAGCTGTCTATTCTCAATGGGAAGCTTAACATCACTAATTAACCTTATATGTAAAACAAGACAGCCTGAAATGTTACATTACTAGGAAAAAAAATTGCAGGATTCCTATTTTGCATTTTGCCCAAGGACCCGGTTTTTATAAACGGCACAAGCAGAAGATTAATTACTGCCGGGTTTCGTGCAGTTGCACTTAATAGATAAAAATGTTGATAAATGAAAAAAAAAAGTTCAATAAATGGAAAAAAAACCAACAATAAAAATGTACAATTTTTGGGGTGTTGAAAAAAAGGGGTGTGACGTTCAAGTCACCCTCTGCAAATTTTATTGTTTAATTTATTTTTTTTATTATTATTTTTATCGTTTCACAATTACTTTCTCAGTGTTGCTTTATAATCATTTACTTATACAGATTATCTGCCTAAGAAAAAGCCGTAATAATAAATGATAAAATTCTATCTGCCTGCAGTGACCACTAGGGGGGGCTCTCTGCATACTGATTATACAGTGAAGTCAATAGTGGTGATGCACGAACTCAAACTGTAAAGTTCGGCTTCCGTACCGAACACCTCGTGTCTGTGTATGGGCGCCAAACATAGACTTCTTAGAGAAGTCCGTGTTACTGTTTGGGTTCGGCCGCCCAGATAAAGCTTGTTGCCACACATCCAATTGGCAAGCTTTCTTGGCGTGGGCACTTCCGGCCCCATCACTGTCATGCCAAGTACTGTCATGGCTGTGAATACCGGGTCAGTGTGACAGAAAAAAGAAGCGTGGGGTCCCCCCCTAATGATACCCAGCCAAGATAAAGCAGACAGTAGGGGGCTGGTATTCTTAGGCTGGGAAGACCCATGGTTATTGGGCCTCCCCAGCTTTAAAATAGCAGCCCTCAACTGCCCCAGAATTGTTGCATCCATTAGATGCACTAATTCTGGAGCTTACTCAGCTCATCCTGATTGCCCGCCAATCTGGGTAATATAAGAGGTTAATGACAGCTGTGATTTGTCAAAAAATCATAGCTGCCATGAAGCACTGGTTTAGTAATGGGTAGGGTCTATGAGAGGCCCCATTACTAATCATGTAAATGAGAAGAAATAAGCGCAAAGCACAGAGAAAAATCCTTTATTCATAACACATTTTCTTTCTCCAATTTATTAACCCCCAAAACACCCCTGCATGTCCAATGTAATCCGCACCATGAAGTTCCACAATGATCCTGGCTCTGCTACATCCTGAGGTCGCAATCACTGGGGCTTGCTGAACACACTGATGGATGCTGCAGCTGTGAGAGCAGTGATGTCAGTGAGTTCACTTGAGGTATCGGCTAGCGGTACCCCAGCTGTGACCTCAGGTGAACTCATTAAACTCAGTGAACTCACCTCAGGTGAGTGAACTCATTAAACTACCAAAGTAGGCTATGGGCACACATTGAGTATTTGGTTACAGAAATTTCTGCACAGACTCTCCTGCACTTACACTTGTGTTTTTTGACAAATCACAACTGTCATTCACCCCTTATATTACCTCTATTACCGCTCCAGGGCAATCGGGATAAGCGCAAAGATTGGCACATCTTATAGTTGCAGCAATTCTGTGGTGGTTGAGGGCTGCTATTTTTAGGATGGGATGGGCCCAATAACCATGGGCCTCCCCAGACTGAGTATATCAGCCCCCAGCTGTCTGCATTATCTTGACTTTGTATCAAATTTGGGGGGACCCCACGCGTTTTTTTACAAATTATTTATTTAAATAATAATTTTTAAAAAACACATTTGGTCCCTTGTGTTTTAAAGATAATGCACACAGCTGATATCTGTACGGGTTATCAAAATACTGGGGACCCTACGCCATTTTTTCCAATTATTTATTTATTTTTACACTCCACTTTGGGGGACCCAGACAGCTAGTATGAGAGCAATCAATCATAGACGTCAGCACAGAGGGTGTTGGCGCAGTCTGTCTTCAACCAATCAGAGAAGCTGTCACAGAGGGGGGCGGGGGAAGTAGGCAATATTCATAAGGTTTAATGAGTGGACCAGTGTAACAGCTGCGTGGAAACTTGGTAAGTATAATTGTCCTGCTTTAGTCCACAAATGTTTTTGCTTCCTTTTGCAGCCCTTTTCTTTTGAGCATGTAAGCGCTGCTCTGCAGCTGGCCAGGATCGCAGAAGCTCGCTATCACTTCTCAATGCTCAGCCAAGTTCAGGACAGTGCTTACAAGTTAGACAGTGGTGGTCGGTCTCTAAGGCAACCATCTGTAAACAATACAAAAGTGTTTATCTCAAGAACGGTTGCAAATTTTAATAAGCAGTAAATTGCAAAAATGCTTGTTTTTACAAGGTCTGTGCGATAATATCCATCTATGAAAATGGAAATATTGCATGAAATGATTGTACCCACTTTCTTTTTTCAGGAGCACCTCCGGGGAACCAAGAGAAAGCCAAAAAGAAGACTCAAAAGATTCCAAGCCTCGTTCTCTGCGCTTCACCTGGAGCATGAAGACCACCAGTTCCATGGACCCCAATGATATGATGAGGGAGATTCGCAAGGTCTTGGATGCCAACAACTGCGACTACGAGCAGAAGGAGAGATTCCTGCTGTTCTGTGTGCACGGGGACGCCCGGCAGGACAGTCTGGTACAGTGGGAAATGGAGGTGTGTAAACTGCCACGCCTGTCCCTCAACGGGGTCCGCTTCAAGAGAATATCCGGGACCTCCATCGCCTTCAAGAACATTGCGTCCAAGATTGCAAACGAGCTCAAATTGTGAGAATCTCGGTTCCACGCAACATCTGAATGTACTGCTGGGGCAGCATCGGGCTTCTCTACCAGTAACGGGCATTACATCTTTTTTGGCTGGCACGCTCCCCTCCCCCCTCTAACCCCATATGTTACAGATAATGCCCTTACTGCAATAAGGTTATACAGAACTCTCCAATCAGTTGTATATTGCGAAATTCCGACTCTCGTAAATACGCAGCCGATCGGTCACGTGGCTTGTACAGCGAACCCTGGAGGACACTAACCACTCGGTCTATGTGGATAGCATTGTAAAATAGACAATTGATTGCTTTGCAAAAAAAAAATAGAAAAAAAAAAAAGCAGATCTTGTATAGCTGGGGTATAGTTTTCTGTACAGACGTCTACGTTCAGTGTTTTGTTCCAATCACCACGTTCTTCCTTATTGTTTGAATTATCCTAAAAATAATTCTTTAATTTTTTTTATATTTTTTTTTATTTATTATTTTTAAGTCACTGAAGCCCAACAAATACAAAAACAATCTTTAATTTTTTAGAATTATTTTTTTTAAGTCATCCAAACCCAAGAAATAAAAAAAAAATCTAAAATATTATTTTTTCTGTATTTATTTTTTAAAGTCATTTAAAAACAACACAAAAAATTCTTTAATTTTTAGAATTATTTTTATTTTTATTTTTTTTAAGTCATCGAAGCCCAACAAACACAAAAACAATTCTTTAATTTTTTAGAATTATTTTTCTTTGTTTTAATTCATCCAAACCCAACAAATTAAAAAAAATCTAAATATTTTTTTTGTATTTATTTTTTTTATTCATTTAAACACAACATTTATTTTTCTTAAGTCATCGAAGCCCAACAAATACAAAAGAATCTTTAATTTTTTAGAAATATTTTTAGTTATTTTCATGTCATCCAAACCCAAGTAATAAAAAAAATCTAAAAAAAATATTTTTTTTGTATTTTTTTTTAGTCATTTAAACACAATAAATACAAAAAAAAAATTTAACAAGTAGAACAAAATTCCTTAATTTTTTAGAATTTTTTATTTATATTTATTGTTTTTTTTTCAGTCACCCAAACCCAACAAATAAAAAAAAAAAAATCGATTTTTGTTAATTTATTTTTTTTAGTCATCCAAATACAAATTCTTTATTTTTTTAGAATTTTTTTTATTTTTATTGGGTTTTTTTTTCAAAGTCATTCAGACACAATAAATACAAGAAAAATCCTTTCACTTTTTTTTTAGATTTTATATATATATATATATATATATATATATATATATATATATATATAATCATATATATATATATATAATCATATATATATATATATAATCATATATATATAATCATATATATATATATATATATATATATATATAAAATCATATATATATATATATATATATATACATACATATATATATATATATATATATATATATATATATATATATATAAAATCATCCAGACCCAACAGATACAAAGAAAAATTTAATTTCTTTATCGTTTTTTTATTTTTTATTTTTTTAGGTCATCCAAACACAACAAATACAAAAAAAATATCCTCATGACTGCAAGTCACAGCCTCTATCAGAGATCTATCTTATCAGTTTTGGCAGTGACTCTTTTAAGCCCCCCCTATGCCCCCCCAAAGATGTGTACAGTATATACTAGTTGTACCCGGCAGTGTTTAGAGAAAGATAAAGACAATTATGATAACAGTGTTAAAGGAAATTAAGAAATTTCTATGTAAAATCTAGAGAATATTTTTATTTCAAGTTGCAATTATCGGCAAATATTCTTCGCCTCTAGAGCGGAGGTCGTAACGTCTCCTCCAAATGCTGCTCTGCTTTGTACGGTTGGGGGTTAGGGGTCTAGCTTGTTCCCCCACCATACTACCGTATCATGTGTTACATTCACTTCCATTACTCCAATGATTATATTTTTTTTTATTTTTTTAGATTTTTTTTCAATTTATTTCACACCTTTAAATTTTCGAAACATTTTGGCAAAATTTTTATTTTTTTTTAAGTGTAAGAGTGGATGGCTCCATGCACTAACGTGTAATATAACGTGTGACATTTGCGCATTGTATAGAGCTCTAATGTGACTTATTGCAAGTTTCATTTGGCGGCTTTTCTAAACTTTAAATATGGTGGTCTCCCCCCCCCCCTCAATATCAAGACCACCAATATCAAGATGATGCAACAGAATGCTCAGCAGAATCCATCGCATTGCTGACAGTCGGGACGCTTGGTGGTGGCATTAAGTGGGTTTTTGGCCCTCGGCCCATAATGATCGAAACACTTCACCGGTGACTATTCTGATACACTGGAACGTGAAGCTGAGCCACCGTGTAAGGTTATAATATGAGCTTCTTCCTAGATTTTTTGTTTTTGTCTATTTAGGGGAACAATCTTCTAAAATCTATGTCAATTTGCCTTTAGATAGAAATAAGTGCCCACTTTTTTCTAAAATAGGAATTAATAACATTATATTGTCTACGATTAGAGAAAAAAAATTGTTGCTTTCAAAATAGCGCCACACCTGTCTGCAGGTTGGAAGTGGTATTGCAGCGCAGTAGCATTGAATTGAATAGAAATGAGCCGCAGTACCTTAGAATGGCCACTAATTGGCGCTTCATTCCATGTAGTGGCCGTTCTTGGGTACTGCAACTCATCTGTGGCTGCGCGGCAGTACCAACCCAACCACTATCGGAGCCACAAACTAAGGATAGGCCATCAATATCCAAGTCCTGGAAAAAGGCGATGTGAAGAATACTTGCACAGTCTGACAAGGAAGGAAATCGTTCAACATTTAAAAAATATATTCAAAAGTTCCAAATCATTCAACAGTTAATCTTATGAACTTTATAAATAAAGTTGATTGAATCAAGCAATGCATCTGCTCACAATTTTTCATGTTTGGCCCCTAAACGTTTTTCAGACCTCCAAATCTTGAGCACATGTATGAGAAGATCAAAAAGTGGCGAATCACGCAGGATCAGTCGGACGACGGACGACAACGGCTCCTAGATTTTGCACGAAATACAGCGCTGCATGCTTCACCACTCTTATAGACACATCTGAAGGAATTGGCCTTAAAGGGCTTGTCCTCCTTTTGGGAAGTTTTTTTGGATAAAAATTCACACGGATTGCCTTCTATAGCCACCATGTTTGCTCTGTCTATTGCTGGCTGCAGAATGAGCTAAGTGAGAATCTGTCAGTGAGCTCGCTATGGTAGTCTGAATGATTGTAAGTGTTTTATCTGTGTTTTTCGGAGCTCCATTCTAGATATCTAAAAAGGCCCAGTTAACGCCAGGTCTTCATTCCGAGCCTCCTTATCAATTTTGACAACAAGAATACCACAGCATGCAGCACAAATTTGGACATCAAGGGAACATGAACCTTGAGGGCCCCTGGCAGGCCCATTACAAGCCGTGCAGTCCATCCATTTTTAATCCAGTGCTTGAAAGATATTTTTTTAAGTCAAGTCATTCATTAGTTTTTGTTATTTTTTAACTCCCCTTCTCCCTATGAAATATTTTTTATTTCTATGGATAATTTTGAATGAATCTGTCTCAGCTGTTTACACCGCCATATACTGTGCTCTGTGCTTGTTGTAAGTAAAGCCATGTATGTAAGGTACACCAACAATCATGAAATCATCACTTATTGAGACATTTTGGGGTAAAAGTGGGGTGCCCTGATTATGGAACTTTTTGAGACAATTAGCCTTTGACTTACGCCTTCCATGGCAAAAGAGGCTGATCTTAGAGAATGGGGGGATCCTAGAAGGGAAAGCACATTGATTGTTACTTTAGGCCATCCTGTCATTTGTAATTAATATGTCATTTCTTCTTATCTGGTGTAAATGCCGCTTTTCTCCTGAATCCGGCGTTGTTTTTCTTTTCTTCCTACGCCTCTCCATTCCTGAGATATGGCCCCCTCTTCGCTTTATATGAATAGTTTAATCCAGCTGGGCGTGGCCCTGACTTCTCTGTGGGTGTCAA
This sequence comes from Anomaloglossus baeobatrachus, assembly GCF_048569485.1. Lineage (NCBI taxonomy): Eukaryota > Metazoa > Chordata > Amphibia > Anura > Aromobatidae > Anomaloglossus > Anomaloglossus baeobatrachus. The sequence continues at coordinate 32,305,755 of NC_134355.1, read as the reverse complement.
CTTGATGACCACACCCAGTAAACTGAAAATAAAAAAATAATTATAGACCGGGAAAAAGGGATCATATCTCAGGAATAGAGAGGTGCAGAAACAAAAGAAAAACAGCGCCGGATTCAGAAGAACGGTGGCATTTACACTGGGTAAAAAAAGACATATCTATAGCAAGTGAATGGTCCGCCTTTAAGCCAATAATATCCTATTATTGTGTCCAGACTTCCACTGATCAGTTGAAGGAAGGTAATACAATTCCCCTTTCTTTCTATAGTGGTTGTACCTGGTACTGCAGCTTATTCCCATTTAGGTCAACTGATCGGTGGGTTTCCTGTGATCCTCAAGAAACAAACTTGGCCATGCCGCATGGTCTAGTGGTACAGATTGTGGCTCAGTTTTAGTGAATGGGTGCAGTAATTGCATGACGACTAATTCTGGACACAGTCACACATGAGGAATTACTGGGTCCATCCATAGAGAGGAAGAGGTTTCAGTGACCCCCTTCAGTTGTACCGGTCCTTGCCCCTCTATAGGAGGTTTGGTAGTCCCCCATTTCTTAATTAGATGGCAAGTGTCTACATTTTTGGATGTTGGAGTTTTTTTGATTGAGCGGATGTGTCACCCGGCTGCTTATCCATCCTTCCTCCATTAGGGCTGAAAAACGAGGCCTCGTTGAGACTTTGTATTGGGAAACAAATATTTACGAGGCTCTGTGCCCAATATCTACACTATTTGGGGCTGATGGCACCAATTATGGCCAAACCAACCCTGTGTTCCAGTGGTGGAAATCTTGTGCCCGTCATTCCAGTGGCGAACGTCTGACTATATCAGTAAAGCCAATGGTTGGCAGTGATCACATATCAGGAAAGGCAGTGTTTTATATCCCAACCCCCAATAAAGATTTTTTTTTTTACATTTTTGCCAGATTATACTTTTTTTTTTGGTTACATGAATTTAGTTGCAGCCCATAAACATGGCCGCCCTTCCCGTCAGTCTGTGCAAGGTACAATATTTTTTTTTTTTTTAGCGGTCGCAAAGAATCTGTGAAACCATTTAAGCTTTCCGCCAATATGTATATCTGCACATAAATAATATGTAAAAAAAAATATATAATTTTTTCCTTTTTTTTTTGTTTTTTTTCCTTTTAATTTGCAGCCAGAATTTACATTTGGTTTTGTGGCAGTGAAAGAGTTAATTTATTGCCCCCAGGCAGGGCCTGCGAGGGGTCCTTTTATTGTTATTATTTTTGGCAGGAAAATTGATGACTATGTTGATCATCATCTTTCTATTTATCATCGCTTCCGTATTTTACCAGACCCCCAACCCCGCTCCGCTCCCCCCTCCCCCACCCCTCCATATTTATTCCAGCTCATCATGCTTGTAATGTGCCGCTTTTTAGCAAAGGCAATTGCCTAAAATATAAATATATATATATAAATATATAAACTTTTTTTGGGGTGGGTGGAAAGGGAGGAGGGGGGGTAATTAATAAAAACATAAAAAAAAAAATAAACAAAAACCTGACAAAAAGAAACCACTAGTGCTGGTACATTTTAATACATGTTATTTTGTACTGAACTAACCTTTTAGAGGTTGATTGTGCAATGTTATTTAATGTTGTATTGATTGTAACCGATATTTTGGGCTCTCGGCCCCCATCTGCACACGCTCGTAACAAGGACGGTCCGTTAGAAAGCTGTTGAAAAAAAAAAATTAAATATTTTTCTTCCTTTAAAAAAAGAAAAAAAAACACAACTGAAGCTGTGAGCAAAAATTGAAAAATACAAATTTAACCATGTTTTTGTGTTTTTTTTTAATTTTATTATTATATTTTGTTTTTTGGTAGTTGCCATCGATTTCCCCCAATGGCTTCCTGGTTGAAATGGACTTTAAACAAGTACTGTACTGTGTGACGTAGCTTTATTTTATTTTGTAATGTTTCAATCTAAAATGGACGTGTATTGTTGCCTTAGACAAAAAAAAAAAAAAAAAAGGGTGAATTGAAAACAAACAAAAAAAAAGTCTAGCCCCCTTTTATCTAGTGACATTTTAATGCAAGATATTCACATTCTGGTGCACTCTATTAAAAAATCTACTTGAACAGTTCTCGTAATCGGTGTTTTGTCACTTCCTCTCCAAAGGTTGATGTTCTTCAAAGGTGAAATTACCGTAGTTTACGGATTATAAAACGCACTTTTCCTCCCAAAGGAGGAAAATGAGGGGTGCGTCTTAAAATCCGAATATAGCTTAATGGGAGGTGGAGAATTGGCGTGGGGGGCTGTCCGTGCGGGCGTCCGGCTGCCTTTCTGTGCCGGTGGCTCTCTGTGCGAGCGGCTGTCTGTGCAGGTGGCTAGGTGCCTCTCTGTGCCGGCAGCTCTCTGTGCAGGCGGCTATCTGTGGAGGTGGCTAGGTGCCTCTCTGTGCCGGCGGCCGGCTGCCTCTCTGTGCCGGCGGCCAGTTGCCTCTCTGTACCGGCGGCTCTCTGTGCGGGCGGCTATCTGTGGAGTTGGCTAGGTGCCTCTCTGTGCCGGCGGCCGGCTGCCTCTCTGTACAGGCGGCTGTCTGTGCAGGTGGCTAGGTGCCTCTCTGTGCGGGCGGACGGCTGCCTCTCTGTGCGGGCGGCTGTCTGTGCAGGTGGCCAGGTGCCTCTCTGTGCAGGCGGCCGGCTGCCCCTCTGTGCGGGCGGCTGTCTGTGCAGGTGGCCAGGTGCCTCTCTGTGCAGGCGGCCGGCTGCCTCTCTGTGCGGGCGGCTGTCTGTGCAGGTGGCCAGGTGCCTTTCTGTGCCGGCGGCCGGCTGCCTCTCTGTGTGGGCGGCTGTCTGTGCAGGTGTCCAGGTGCCTCTCTGTGTGGGCGGCTGGCTGCCTCTCTGTGCGGGCGGCTGTCTGTGCAGGTGTCCAGGTGCCTCTCTGTGTGGGCGGCTGGCTGCCTCTCTGTGCAGCCAGCTGTCTGTGCAGGTGGCCAGGTGCCTCTTTGTGGCGGCGGCCAGCGGCCTCGCTGTGCGGGCAGGCAGGCGGCCAGTTGGCTGCCTCTCTGTGCAGGCGGCCGGCTGCCTGTGTGGGCTGCAGTGGCTGTGCTGCTGTGCGGCGGGTGTCCCAAATACTCTGGCTTTAAATGATGGCGCCCAGAGTCAGCATGTACACACATGAAGCTCTCAGCTGAGAGCTCCATATGCGCATGTGCCTCTCCGGGTGCCATTTCTTTGAAGCCCGGACCGCCGACAGAGCATCTGGGACATCCGCCTCACCGGCCTGCTCCACACAGCCACCGCAGCTTCCGCTGCCACCACAGCTTGCACTGCCAGTACAGACCCCACCGCTGCCAGCACAGACCGCACCAGCACCGCCCCTGCCTCCTGTGACTCCACTCCACCACTTCGCTGCTCCCCCTCCGGTAAGATAACACCAGAGTATAAGACGGACCCCATTTTTTTTAATTTCTAAATTTGGGGTGCGTCTTATAATCCGGTGCGTCGTATAAAACAAAAAATACGGTAATTGCTGTCAGTGGATGAGCAAAATCTCCAGTGCCAACGATAGGTATCTACCCTATAAGAAGCATCCACCCGAGTACTCTCCTTTGTGTCAACGATGGGCAAATACTCTGAAACTGCTGGCACTAGAGGTGGCACTGAAGCGAGTGTGAGTCTCACAATATGAGGTGGATCCTCAAAGTCCTTGGTTTGGATGAACTGTTGTTATACAGCACGGACAGGTGGTGATGGTGCAGCATTGAGACCTTGATGCAACTACTGAAGTAAACTGAAAATACAGAATGTGATGAAGCAGAGTTGAGACTAATGGAACAGGCCTAACAGAGTTATAATCCACAGGTAAGCTGAGGAGTGTCATGCCGGGTGCGAGAAAACACTCGGGGCGAGTGGTGCAACACAAAGGAAAGCCAGGGAAGATGTAACAGAAGACCTTGACTATAGATAGGTCACTTCATAACACTCACCTGCGTCTGATCCCTGCACTCCCTAACGTCTCTAGATGGGTCTTTCCCCCCAAGCGCCGTCATGTGCCTAGGCCCTCGCTGGCACTGAACTCACCCTGGCTAGTATGTAGGCCAGTGAGATACTAAACAACACGAGGAAGGGAAGACAAACAGGTGGGGAAAGGCACAACAAATAGCACTCATAAGTTTCTCCAGCAGGACAATTCACAACTGAAACTAAAAACACCTCAGCTTCACCAAAGACAGGCTCCTTCAAAGTGTAGTATAGTGGCATGGAGTGAAGCCAGGAGTGGGTTTATATAGTGGAAGGGAGTGATGATAAGATGATGCAGCTGCGATTAAAACTATGAGTAATCTCAAGAAAAAACAGAAAGGTCATTTCATCTGGACCAAGTACTTTGAGGATCCCCTCACAAGGTGAGACACTCAGTTTCTTTGGTGCCAGCTGTTTCAAAGTTTTTTCGATTTTCAACGCGTTTCGAACAGTTCGTTCTCACTCATGAGTAAGAGCAAACTGCTCGAAATGCGTTGCTAAGCGATTCCTATGTTTTTAATGGTTGAAATAAAAAGATATTTTTAATATAAGAAGTCCGGAAAGTTATCCAGCAAAGTATGAGAAGTTACAGCTCGGTTTGTCACAGAGTCCAATGCAGAGCATGCACAGTGATAAGTCAGAGCTCAGTTTGTCACAGCGTCCAGTGGATGAATTGTTGGCTCCAATGACAACTCTCCAGTGCCATCGATAGGTATCTACCTTATAAGAAGCATCCAGCTGAGTACCCTGTTTTGTGGCATTGATGGGCCGAAACTTTGAAACAGCTGGCACCAAAGAGACCGTGTGTCTCACCTTGTGAAAGGGGATCCTCAAAGTCCTTGGTCCAGAAGAAATGTTATGCAGCACGGACAGATGGTGATGGTCCAGCAGAGATATCCAGATGAAACAACAGTAGTAAACATCAACCACAGAATCTGATAAAGCAGAGGTGAGATTAATGCAACAGTAATGGAGTTACTCTGCAATGAGAAATCGGACAAGCAGAACTGAGTTGTACAAGAGTAATAAATTCAATGCTGGAGAGTAGAAGGGGTTAAAGCCGCACTGTCGCCAAACGATGAAAATAATTTTGTTGATTTAATGAAAGATTATTTTATTCTATAGGTCTACGCGTTTCGAGGTGAGGACCTCTTCTTCAGGACCATAAAAAAAAACAACTATACATGTTGTATTGTTGATTTTTCTGATTTTTGTGGTCCTGAAGAAGAGGTCCTCACCTCGAAACGCGTAGACCTATAAAATAATCTTTCATTAAATCAAATTTTTTTTTTTCATCCTTTGTCGACCGCACGGCTTTAACCCCTTCTACTCTCCAACATCGAAGATATATATACGTGGGGCTGCGGCAGCCGCCTATTATCTGTGAGCCTTTTGTGTTGGTTGTGACTTTTACAACCTGGTAAGACACTATTTTGAGCTCTCTTTCTCTTAGTTTTACAGGAGTAATAAAGGCAGAGCTGGTTCAGGGAAGTAGCATAGTTATCTTAGTGTTGACGAACTGATGAAGCGGACCTGACTTGCACAGCAATGTAAAAAAGTTACTGTCACGGGTGACAGACAGTCCTGTGGTGTACGGCAATAGAAGGTCACTTCTTTTGGCTACGCAAACTGCTACTTGACCTTCTGTCATTCCAGCTTGATGTATGTTGTATTCTAGGTATCTACTCTGCTTAATTTTCATCCCTTTCCCTTTAGGACCCTGTGTAGTTCTTCACCTTTTCAGCTGCTTTTCATCAGCTTTTCCTTGATGTTTATATATACCCTCATTTTCCCATACGCAATCATACGTCCTCTGCCCTTTACAAGTCTTCAATGCAAGCAATCGGCTCGCATTCTTCTGGTGTAACCTGGTTGTTGTTTGCAGTTCCTCTTCCTGAGGCATCTGGAGATATGTTGCTGTTTCCTTCCCTTGTTTGTTATCCCTGTGTGTCCTTTAGTGCTCAGTGAGTTTAATGAAGAGCTCATCCTATCCACTCTCTACCTAGGGTCCAGATCAGGGTCAGGAAGGGTCAGGTATCCTGCTCGGCGCATAGGTGCGAAACCTATCTAGGGCGGTGAAGGACCTCAGGGCCCAGCGATAGGCTTGGTCAAGGGACACCATCTCCCCCTTCCCTAGACACACGGTATCCCTTCCCTTTCGCCGTATGTTGGATACTTCTTTGTGTGATAGTTGCCCAGCAAAGTATGAGAAGTAACAGCTGGGTTTGTCACAGAGTCCAATGCAAAGCCCAGAAATGTATCAGATCTGGGTGGGTTTGTCAAAGAGTCTTTGGCAGAGAGCAGTAAGGCAGTCTATGGTAGCTGCAAGGATACCAACTACCTGAATACTCTGGCATCATTCTGCTACCTGAGCCAGCCTATAAGGCCAGGGATTGCGAGATCAGAGATGTGCATTGGGATCCAAAAAACAAGGAAAAAAATAAAGGTGGAAAATGCAGCATCAGATTCTGGATCCAAGAGAGCTATTTTGCATACTTTTGTGTGTCTACTGTTACATGGGTCTATAGACTTGCAAGGTCAAATATGTAAGTATCTAAAACTCCACAGGTGAGATCTCTGACAGGGTTCACTCACTTTCCTTAACTTCTCCATCTGGCCCAGACTACCATGACAACTTCTTCCAGTTACAACTAGAGATGAGCAAACCTGCTGAAGTTCGGTTCAGTGGGGTCAGTCGGACTTTAGATACAGGTTGGTTTGACCTGAACCTCATTGATTGAATTGATTGATTCACCTGAAGTCATTGATTGGGCAGATCGGGTCTCCGCCCACAGGCAGCCAGCCAATACCCGCCTGCTATAGGTAATACCCGCACAATAAATACCGCCATACAAACAGTAATCTATTATGATGCTACTTCTAAAGGGTGACACAGTAAAAATCTTCATACATACAGAGCCCCCAATATGACGGTGCCCCTTAAAGGGGTTTTCCCAACTCGACAAGTTATATTCTGTTTTCCACAGGATAGGTGACAACTTGCAGAATACTGGGGGCACAACATCTGGGACCCCCACTGATCCCAAGAGGGTTTTTTTAAATGCCCCGTTGGAATTAAGCTGTGGCCGTGCTCTTGCTCCACCCAGGACAGCCGGGTAGATCCGAGCTCGGTGCTCTTCTATCTCAGTGTCATGGGCACATAGGGCAGGAAAGTTTTCAAACTAGGAAATGAATGAACATGACATTTCCATTCTGAGAGATCATCTTTAGCGTCCTCAGGGGGCGTCACAGGGTGATAACTGGAGGGCTGTATGTTCACAAAAGACGGATGTATGTCCTGGCAGAAGATCCTGCGGCTATAATCTCCGGGGATGTGACTGGCATCAGGCGTGGGTCACAAGGATATCACATGGCGGCTGTGATGTGTGCACCCAGCAGAAAAGTATGGATTAACCTCTGGAGAACCAAAGCTTTCCCTCTAAATAATATATAGTAATAATGCACTAATAAGTATATAGTAGTAATATAATATAGTCTAATAGGGCTTCACAATGTACCACCATATAGTGCCAAGACCACACTGCTATGTTCAGTGGTCAGTGTCATATAGCACCAATATATTAGTCTTCACTTAAAGGAATTTCCATGCTGAAAAGAAATGGCTGCATTAGTGCTATGTGATTGCAAAACTGCAGGATTTGACAGTGTGCAATGTGCGCACTGTCACAATTCCCCTGTCTTGTGTGCCGACTACATTCTCCTGCGCTTCTCTCTATAGAACATTGAGAAAATCAGATGAGAATACTTCTGTCCATAGTATAGGGTCAGCACCAGTGTGTTCACCTTATATGGACTTTTTAATATGATCCAAAAATAAAGTTTGTATTTTTTCTATAATACTTTTTGGACTGGATTGCTGGAATTCTTTTGGATTCTAAGCCTCAAGCCTTGCCGACTTTTTCCTTCCGTGCACGGTCCAAAACCTAATGGTCTCCATGGAGCAGGTGAGCTGAATAAATCTTTTTTCTTTGTTCTGTCCGTAGTATGTATGTATAAAATAAGATCTTCAGCCCCCTTAGTGATATCAGATGGGTGGTGTCACGGGTGACAGACAGTCATGTGGTTTCTGGCAGTAGAAGGTCACAGCGTCTGGCTGTGCAGAATGCTCCGTGACTTTCCATTGTTCCTGGTGTCAGTATACATTGGTATAGGTAGCTTTCCTGCTGGATTCATCTCTCCCCTTTTGGACTCAGCAAGAGCTCGGCTTCCACCCAGCTGCTGATCATCAGTATTCTCGTGGTGCTTAAATACTCCCTCCCTTGGACTGGTGCTGGTGATATTTTTCAGCTTATTCATGTGGCTTTAAGGCTATGTGCGCACGTTGCGTCGGAGTACCTGCAGTTTATTCTGCACGTTTTCCTTCCCTTGGTTTTTGACCAAATGGCTTTTGACCATTTTTTAGCGCTAAAAACGCATGCGTATTTACCGCGTTTTTTGTGCGTTTTCAGCGCTTTTTACCTGCGTTTTCACCTGCGTTTCTGCAGATGCGTTTTGTAGATCAAGACACTGAGAAATAAAGTTGAAATAGTCAAAAAGAATGAAAAAATAGAAAAAAAGTATAAAATTAACTTTTAATAAAACTATATGGAAAATTATCAATTTTAATGAAATAATAGCGGTTATGCACATTTTAACAGAAAAATAGGTAAAGTTTATTATTTTTTAACATTTAAATTTTCGGTTATTGTGTGTGTGTAAAGGAACATTAGAACCCTTTAATTTTTGGCCAGAAAAGCATGCGTTTTTGGAGCCAAAAACGCAGTGGAAAAGCAGGTAAAAAGCATGAAAAACGCAGGAATTGTGCTTTTGGTTGCATTTTGCCATTTCTCATTGACTCCAATGTTAAGGAAACGCTGCAGAAATGGCAAAAACAACTGACATGCTGCTTCTTTTTCAGCATGGTTTTTGACCCAAAATATGCAAATTAAACGCTGCAGAAAAAAAAGCAAAGTGCAGACAGGATTTCTGCTTTTCCCATAGACTTTGCTGGAAAACAAAAACGCATGCGATTTAGCGCAAAAACGCTGCTGCTAAAAACGCTGCAGAAACGCGGTAAAAACGCATCGTGCGAACATAGCCTTACTCCTCTGTGGTATCGTTGCTGAAAACTCTGCTGAACTTCCACCTGTGTCATTTGTAGATAAGTAGTTCATGCTTCTATAATAATAATAATAATAATAATCTTTATTTCTATAGCGCCAATATATTCCGCAGCGCTTTACAATTCAGGAGGCTCATATACATATACATATCATATACATAAACATATACAAACAAGTAACAATTATAGAAGATACAATATTTAAAGGGAAAAAAGGCAACCCTGCTCATGAGAGCTTACAATCTACAATGAGATGGGGGGAGGGGCAAGGTACAAGTGCTTATTTAAAATGACAATCCAGCCATCTCATGGGGGATAGATGATGGCTTCCTGGACCAGTTGGCCAGAGCCTTGAGATGCATTTGGGTGCCATGGAGTTTGACGTGGGGTTATTTTCTGAGACGTTGTAGAGGGATTAGGTGAAATTAGTTTGGCTAGGGAGTGTGATAGGCCGCCCTAAAAAGATGCGTTTTTAGGGTGCGTCTGAAGCCGAGTAAGTTGTGATTTGTCCTAACTTCTTGGGGTAGAGCGTTCCAGAGGTTTGGTGCAGCTCGGAAGAAGTCTTGGATTCGGGAGTGGGAGACCCTTTGGGTCTCCTATAGTTGTTACTGGGGTTGACGAACAACTCATCCCATCCGTTTCCTATTTAGGATCCAGCACTAGGGATACCTAGGGTCAGGTATCCGACTCGGCGCATAGGTGAGGAACCTATCTAGGGTGGTGAGGGACCCCAGGGACCAGCAGTAGGTTTGGTCAGGGGTCACCATCTTCCCCTCCCCTTTCGCTGTCCGCTTGGTACTTCCCCATACCTAGGATGACAGGTGGGCGTCTGATGAACATCACTGCCACTGATCAGCTTTGGATGTAAATTTTGTACATATCCACGTTACAACAGCGCCATACACTGTATAGTGGCCGTTCCTCAGTACTGCGGCTCAAACCACGTTCACTTCAATAGGAGCTGATCTGCAATAAGTTGGAACTGAACTACACACACCCCAAACAAATTGATAATAATTACTTGTTTGTGCAAAGTGACATCAGTGCAAATATCCCAGTTTCATAGGAAGTGTGGTATTTTTGTCTCCATGCTCCCTGTTTGTACAGGACTTTACAGTGATGGGGTTAGGAGAATGGCCCTGATATAACAATAATGGGGCAGGGAGGAGACATCCTGGATGAAGATAAGTAAATAAACCAAGTCTGAGTGAACAATGAGCCACAGGATTCCCACTGTGTCACTAAACAAAGGGTCTGCTGCAGAAGCAGCCTTGGACAGGGGCCAGAAACAGTCACAGGGGAGAGAGGGAGGAAAAAACAGCAGTTCTCATCAGCTACCACTAGGTGGAGAGCTAGAGCAGACACGTTCCTGCGCTATAGGAAGTAACAGAGCAATTATCTATAATCGCCACTAGATGGAGACATAGAGTAGACACATCTGCGCTATAGGAAGTAATAGACAGCAATTAGCCATAACCGCCACTAGATGGAGACATTGAGTAGTAGACATCTGCGCCATAGGAAATAATAAGCTGTAGTTTTTAATGGCACCACTAGGCGGAGTGGTGGAGCACAAACATTCCTATGCTCTACTAATCCTATCAGAAGCAAAGTCCAGCTCGTGTTATTTGCTGCATTTTTACATGTTCGTTGCAGTCAGCTGAAAGCACAGACTGATCCTGAGAATGGCAGGAGGCAGGAAGAAAAACAAGTACAGAAAAATGCACCCAGACAAGGGGCAGGGGGAGAATGCAGAAAAAGAGGGGAGCACAAACCAGCTGGAGCTCCAAGAGCCTGCAGAGCCATGCAAGAGCAAGAAGAAGAAGAGGAGGAAGCAAAAGAAAGAGAGGAGCAGTAAGAAGGTGCACCTGTCCCCCCTGCCTGACAGGTATGAGCCCCTGGAGGAGAATGTGGAGGACCAAGAGTGCAAGGAGGACAAGAGGTATAAGAGGAAGCAGAAAGTCAAGAAATATGCAAAGGTGAGAGGGGACTGGGGAGGAATGCAAATGAGCATGTGCAGATGTAGCAGAGCTGAGATTGGAATATTGTGCAACACCCCTGGTCTTACATAGGACTGCAGGTAAACTGCTCAAAACTAAGCACAATACTCAATAACACAGCACCCCTGGTCTTACATAGGACTGCAGGTAAACTGCTCAAAACTAAGCACAATACTCAATAACAGCACCCCTGGTCTTACATAGGACTGCAGGTAAACTGCTCAAAAGTAAGCACAATACTCAATAACACAGCACCCCTGGTCTTACATAGGACTGCATCTAAACTGATCAAAAGTAAGCACAATACTCAATAACGCAGCACCCCTGGTCTTACATAGGACTGCAGGTAAACTGCTCAAAAGTAAGCACAATACTCAATAACACAACACCCCTGGTCTTACATAGGACTGCAGGTAAACTGCTCAAAAGTAAGCACAATACTCAATAACGCAACACCCCTGGTCTTACATAGGACTGCAGGTAAACTGCTCAAAACTAAGCACAATACTCAATAACACAACACCCCTGGTATTACATAGGACTGCAGGTAAACTGCTCAAAACTAAGCACAATAACACAGCACCCCTGGTCTTACATAGGACTGCAGGTAAACTGCTCAAAACTAAGCACAATACTCAATAACACAACACCCCTGGTCTTACATAGGACTGCAGGTAAACTGCTCAAAAGTAAGCACAATACTCAATAACGCAGCACCCCTGGTCTTACATAGGACTGCAGGTAAACTGCTCAAAAGTAAGCACAATACTCAATAACGCAGCACCCCTAGTCTTACATAGGACTGCAGGTAAATTTCTCAAAAGTAAGCACAATACTCAGTAACAACAAACTCAGCTCTACTACATGTAACTGCTGAGAACAAGCATGAGCTACAAGACTATACTGGACAGAGGCCATGCTTGGATTTGTAGTCCCCCAATAGCTGGGGTTATACCCAAATGAGATGAGGGTCCCCATGTGTAGTTATCACAAGACCCTCCTGGACCTCTATATGCTACAATGTTGTGAGAAATGGGATTATTTCCTGCTGTGCCGACGCATTTTGGGTCTCAAGTCATGTTCTAGTATAGGAAAGTCCAGATGGGAGGTTTTGGGATATATGGTGTCTCCTGTGTATGAGGAGTCTGGACTGTCGGGGTATGTTCACATGGTGCGATAGCGATGCAGGTTTTATTACTATAATTTTCCAGAGTTGAGATAAAATTGCCACGATTTTTGGGAACCGTGAATTCAGAAAATGGCTGCAAAAAAAGCGATGCAAAAGTATCGTGTGTTATACCCGCATTGTAGCCGAAATATCTGAATTGTCCCATAATGAAGATATTCTATTGGAAGGTAAAAAGTCTAAAATGTAAGTGATTGGGCATTTATATAAAATAATAGGGGCAATTAATGGTCGATATGGGGGAGGCAAAACCTGTGAATTCGGCCAGAGTCCGACCATCTAATGTATATGGTCAGGGCAGAATTATGGTTGGTGCGGGGGCTCTGCAACGTGGCTCTTTAGCCCATATGAGAAGACCAATACTGGGAGAGTCTATGTGGAGATTTTACACCAAAATATCGAGGGGCTCTGACTGCAGATGTCGGGGCAAGAAGGATTAGGCTGTTGATTTTCGACATGCCCAGTCTCAGAGGGCCTAAGCAACTGCCAGAGACGTGGGCAGCCGACAGTCATCTGAAGTGTATGGACAGCATGGGGGGGGGAATTTCCATTGCCATGAGTTGCCCAAAAAGGGTTAAAAGGATTCCTATATTATATTATCAAACCCCCGAAAAACTATATAGGGGTTAATATTTGCTGCCTCCTCGGAAAAGAGCACGAGTCACACGTCAAGAGGAGACCTGTCACGGGTGACAGTCCTGTGGTTTCTGGCCATAGAAGGTCACAGCGTGTGGCTGCGCAGAATGCTCCCTGACTTTCCATTGTTCCTGCTGTCAGTAGTCATTGGTATAGATTGCTTTCCTGCTGGATTCATCTCTTCCCCTTTAGTACCCACTGGAGCCCTCCTTCCATCCAGCTGCTCATCATCAGTTTTCCCCTTGTGCTTAAATACTCTCATCTTCCTTGAACTGGTGCTGGTGATATTATTCAGTTCATTCTAGCTCTGGTTGCAAGCAGGAGGCTTGCTCTCATCTGTAATATCGTTGCTGAAGCTTTGCTGTACTTCTGAGTCATCTGAGTTCATGCATTTTCCCCTTGTGCATTCTCCTTGTGTCTTTTTTAGTGTTTAGTGAGGTTGACGGAGAGCTTATCTCACCTTTTCCCTATTTAGGGCCCAACATTTGTGATTCCTAGGGTCAAGTATCCTGCTCAGCGCATAGGTGTGGAACCTATCTAGGGTGGTGAGGGACCCCAGGGACCAGCAGTAGGTTTGGCCAGGGGTCACCATCTCACCCTTCCCTTCCCTTTCGCCGCTCGCCTGGTACTTTCCCATACCTAGCATGATAAGACCTCTATAACTTTGCACCTTGGTCATTGATAAAGCAGCAAAAACCTCCCCGAACTCAATTTTTCAAAAGTTTTATGGAGGGGGCTCAGGGTTCCTGCCCTTTACACTTTATATGGACCTTGTCCTTGTAAATTGTCCCGACCTCATGACACTGGTCACTGTCCACAAAATCCTAATCCTAAACAACCCCCTCTTTGTGTTATTTTTATGACCCGTCATTCAAAGGGGCCATAAAAGCAATAAAGTTGGAGGGCTCCACGAATGCTGAGAAAGAGTTTGCCTAAGGACAAAAAAGTTAAGCTGGGGTCACACTAAACGACAGCGACAACGACGTCGCTGTTACGTCACCATTTTCTGTGACGTAGCAGCGACCATGTAAGTCGCTGTTATGATCGCTGCTTAGCTGTCAAGCACAGCAGCCGAAGCAGCGATCATAACGACATGCGTCGCTGTGCTGCAACATGTGCAGAGAGCAGGGAGCCGCGCACACTGCTTAGCGCTGGCTCCTTGCTCTCCTAGCTACTGTACACATTGGGTTAATTACCTGATGTGTACTGCAGCTACATGTCACAGTGCAGAGAGCAGGGAGCCGCGCACACTGCTTAGCGCTGGCTCCTTGCTCTCCTAGCTACAGTACACATGGGGTTAATTACCCGATGTGTACTGCAGCTACATGTGCAGAGAGCAGGAGCCGGCGCTGGCAGCGTGAGAGCGGCGGAGGCTGGTAACGAAGGTAAATATCGGGTAACCACCTCGGTTACCTGATGTTTACCCTGGTTACAGCTTTCCGCAGCTGCCAGACGCCGGCTCCTGCTCCCTGCTCGCTTCATTTCGTCGCTCTCTCGCTGTCACACACAGCGATGTGTGCGTCACAACGGGAGAGCGACGACCAAAAAATGAAGCTGGACATTCAGCAACGAGCGGCGACCTCACAGCAGGGGCCAGCTCGTTGCTGGATGTCACACACAGCGACAGCGACGGGACGTCGCTGCAACGTCACAGAAAATGGTGACGTAGCAGCGACGTCGTTGTCGTTGTCGCTGTGTGTGACACCACCTTTAGTGTCTTAAAAAAAGTTTAAAAGTTTAAAAAAAATAAAAAAATCACATTTCTAATTTTGCACAACCCATGTAATAAGTGCAGTGAGATTATAAGACAGACGGCTAAAATAAGTCACATGAGTGTAAATGTCTCTGCAGGTTTGCAGCACTGCCATAAAGCAGTTATTCTGGGGGGCGTAGGGTTGTGAGGACTTCCTGTTCATACTTAAATTAAAGGTGATGTCCACTACTTACATATCAATAACCTGTCCTTAGAATAGGTCATTAGTATCGTATTGGGGGGGGACAACTTGCACCCCCATAATCAGTTGTTCTCAAATCTGTCCCAATGTACAGGCCCATAAAGTAAGTAGGAAAAGAGATGCAATACTCGAGTACAGCCACTGCACAGTTTACGGAGCTGTGCTGTTCCAGCTGTGCACACTGTATACATCCATCCACCCAGTTTATCAGTGGTGGGTCCCGGGTGTCAAACCCTTCAATATTGATGACCTATCCTAAAGAATGTAATATATAATTAGTGGACAAACCTAAATTGATTTCTAGAAATTTTCCATTTCAAGACAATAATAACAATTGTTTGCCTTCAGGACTTGGGTTGTCAGGACCCTGTTGGGTTTATGGGTTGTCGTGCTATAGGAGAGTGCTTGGCAGATTTGCCCTTCACCACGTGGTTAGCATGTGACGGGTGTAATCTGTCTCTGTCACATTAGGTATAAAAAAGTACCATGTGTACGATGACAGGGAAGGGAGACCCTGTGTCTAGGGAAGGGGCAGATGGTGGCCCCTGACCGAACCTTCCGCTGGCCCCTGGCTTCCCTGACCACCCTTGATAGGTTTCGCACCTATGCACCAAGCAGGATACCTGGCTCTGGCTGACCCTGAACTGGGGCCTAGGTAGGGAACAGATGGGATGAGGGTCAGGGCTTAGTCAACCCACCTATCCTCTAAAGATGACACAGGGGGAAGTGAACGGACAACTTATCTCCAAGAAGACTCAGGGAAAGATGCAGCAACACACAACGTTTCTTCAGATGAATACAAGCCGTCTGCTTACATCCAAAGCCTGTATAGGAATATAACTCTATCACCAGCAATCACCAAGGGGAAATGTGGGTATTTAAGGATACAAGGGGAAGTGATGATGATTAGCAGCTGAAAGGTGAGGATATCCGCAGGCTCCTAAAAGGAAAGGGATTAACCCCAAGCAGAAAAGATAGATAGAATACTAGTTACACCACAGCAGGAAAAATAGAACGTCAGAGAGCAGTTTATGTAGCCAAATGCTGTGACCTTCTACAGCCAGACATCACAGGACTGTCTATCAACCGTGACACACCCGTGAAAGTCTCATCGTTGGACTAGTATTTTAATTCCAATTTTAAAGGGAACCTGTCACCAGTTTTTCAGCCTATAAGTTGCGGCCACCACCACCAGTGGGCTCTTATATACAGTATTCTAACATGCTGTATATAAGAGCCTAGGCCGCTATGTAGAACATAAATAACACTTTATAATACTCACCTTGGGCCATATGGGCGTCTCTGTTGTCCGGTGCCGGCGCCTCCTCTTTCGGCCATCTTTGGCCTCCTTCTTCTGAAGCCTGGGTGCATGACACATCATACACACTCGCCGGTCCCGCCTGCGCTGGACCTCAATGCCAATGAGTGTGGATGATGAAGACTCGTCTTGTGCACAGGCTTCAGAAGAAGGAGGTTGAAGAAGGCCGAAAGAGGCGGCGCTGGCACCGGACAACGAAGACGGACAACGGAGACACCCATCTGACTCAAATCCACCGCAGCGCGACTGTTAGGTGAGTATTAAAAAGTGTTTTTTATGTTATACCCCCGGCCTGGGCTCTTATATACAGGATGCCAGAATGCTGTATATAAGAGCCCGGTGGTGCTGGCCGCAGCTTATAGGCTGAAAAACCGGTGACAGGTTCCCTTTAATGACAACCCGAACCCGGACAGTAAAGACCATCGCTGCAGGAGCCCGATTTATCAGTTGTTTTTCAATGAAGTCACTTTTCTTTTATGACTTGTGCTTTTTGCTGACGTTTTTATTGAGTCAAATTTATCAAAATGAAAAGTTAATTTTTAAATTTTTTTCTTTTTTTTTCTATTTAACTTTTTTTTTGCAAATTTATAGCAGAAAAAGATAGACGTTCTGCAAAATGACAAACAAATCGGCAGGATAACTGCAGTACATAAAATCACATAGGGGGACTGGTGTAGAGTTGGGCCAAATTCTGCAATTTTTTAAGTCACATTTTATGAATCGATCTGAGAAGCTGTAGTAGGAGAGAAAAGGCGCAATAGGGTCTTACCCGATTTACAGGGCAGAGGGAAAAAGGGTTAAAACACACTCACCTGGCTGGGTTGTGCCAGTCACAACCCCTTAGAGAACGTGGATGAGTGCTTTAGTGGTTCAGCAGCGGCCCCGTGTCTGAGCAAAGGATATCAAAGTGTAGACTGGAGGAAAAACGGGTTTAAAAACCGCGCTAGGAAACCACGAGCAAGGATGTAAATGAATATTTTTCTTTTATTTAGATAATTCCAACGCGTTTTGGAGACCCATCTGTCTCCTTCCTCAGGGAAAAAAAAAGAAAGAAAAAGAAAATGAATGAATGAATGAATCGATCTGAAACATTGAGAAAGCCACATATAAATATCAAAAAAAGTTACTAAACCACCAAAAACAAGATGAAAAATCGTTTGAATTTGGTACAAATCAAGAAGTCACTAATAGAAAGGCAGAAGCTTGGCTGTGGGGCTTTTCTTCTATGATAGTTAAAAAATAACCAGGATCAATATGATGGGGGCACTAGGCTGCCCATATTATCACCTAATAGATCGGATTGTGTAATTATCACTGTCCAATATTCCTTTCTCTTTATTTGTTGTCATTAATTCATCCCTTATTACAACACTCATGTTTCATAACCAGAATAATACAAATCAGTGAACTCTAGACTATGACCAATGGAGCTACGTTAGCGGTGACATTAACATTACCCAACTTATCTGCTGCAATCACTGACTGTAGAGAATATAACTGCAATAATACTGCCCCCTATGTACAAGAATATAACTACTATAATACAGCCCCAATGTACAAGAATATAACTACTATAATACTGCCCCTATGTACAAGAATATAGCTACTATAATACTGCTCCCTATGTACAAGAATATAACTACTATAATACTGCCCCTATGTACAAGAATATAACTGCTATAATACTTCCCCTATGTACAAGAATATAACTAATATAATACTGCCTCTATGTACAAGAATATAACTACTATAATACTGCCCCTATGTACAGGAATATAACTACTATAATACTGCTCCCTATGTACAAGAATATAACTACTATAATACTGCCCCCTATGTACAAGAATATAACTGCTATAATACTTCCCCTATGTACAAGAATATAACTAATATAATACTGCCTCTATGTACAAGAATATAACTACTATAATACTGCCCCTATGTACAAGAATATAACTACTATAATACTGCCCCTATTTACAAGAATATAACTACTATAATACTGCCCCTATGTACAAGAATATAACTGCTATAATACTTCCCCTATGTACAAGAATATAACTACTATAATACTGCTCCTATGTACAAGAATATAACTACTATAATACTGCCACTATGTACAGGAATATAACTACTATAATACTGCCCCTATGTACAAGAATATAACTACTATAATACTGCTCCTATGTACAAGAATATAATTACTATAATACTGCTCCCTATGTACAAGAATATAACTACTATAATACTGCCCCTATGTACAAGAATATAACTACTATAATACTGCCCTATCTACAAGAATATAACTACTATAATACTGCTCCCTATGTACAAGAATATAACTACTATAATACTGCCCCTATGTACAAGAATATATCTAGTATAATATTTCCCCTATATACAAGAATATAACTATTATAATACTGCTCTATGTACAAGAATATAACTACTATAATACTGCCCCCTATGTACAAGAATATAACTACTATAATACTGCCCCCTATGTAGAAGAATATAACTACTATAATACTGCCCCCTATGTACAAGAATATAACTACTATAATACTGCCCCTATGTACAAGAATATAACTACTATAATACTGTTCCTATGTAGAAGAATATAACTACTATAATACCGCCCCTATGTACAAGAATATAACTACTATAATACTGCCCCTATGTACAAGAATATAACTACTATAATACTGCCCCCTATGTACAAGAATATAACTACTATAATACTACCACTATGTACAAGAATATAACTACTATAATACTGCCCCTATGTACAAGAATATAACTACTATAATACTACCACTATGTACAAGAATATAACTACTATAATACTGCCCCCATGTACAAGAATATAACTACTATAATACTGCCCCCATGTACAAGAATATAACTACTATAATACTGCCCCCTATGTACAAGAATATAACTACTATAATACTGCCCCCTATGTACAAGAATATAACTACTACAATACTGCTCCTATGTACAAGAATATAACTACTATAATACTGCCCCTATATACAAGAATATAACTACTATAATACTGCTCCTATGTACAAGAATATAACTACTATAATACTGCCCCTATGTACAAGAATATAACTACTATAATACTGCTCCTATATACAAGAATATAGTGTAACAGTAGGGGGCGCATTGTCCCATATACAGGTGGAAGTATTAGTGGCATTGAACAATTGAGCAGGACGTGTGGAGACTTCCTGACCATAATGGCTTCCTGTGCTGTAGACATGAGGGTAGAGATATTACCGTCTGGTAGAGAATGTCACTAAACAAGCTCAGTGACACGGCGAGAGTCGTCCTTGGGAGCAGCAGTTCGGTTGGACGTACCGTCACCTGTGTCCCCAATAATGAACAATACAACAGTATAAGGAATTTCCTCCAGAGGATACAGGCAATTTGTCCTTATTTACGGTTGATCAACTGTATAACAGTATAACATAATTTGCTCCAAGTGTAATAATATGGGCTGTAAATATGACTATGGCACTATTATGTTGGCACTGTGGATGGCATGTTATAGTACCGTACTGTGCAGGCGCTATTATGGCAGCACTGTGGGAAGTACTATTTCATGAACACTGTGCCCTTATATTGCTCATACATTACTATGACAGGCAATTATATAATGTCCGTCACTCCGGAGTGCATTATTATATGGAATTCAGGAGCCACTTCTTCACGTGGTGATGGCACTATTATAAATTTGCTCTGACACACTTCAGACAGATCATATTTTGGATGAAATTTAGTTCTCGCTTTGTCAATAACTTCAGCACTATTATAGGGGCACTGTGTGGACACATCAGAAGGCCCTACTATAGGGGCACTATGGGAGATACTGTATGGACATATCAGAAGGTACTATTATAGGGGCACTGTGGTAGACACTGCGTGGACACATCAGAAGGCACAACTATAAGGGCACTGTGGTAGATACTGTATGGACATATCAGAAGGTACTATTATAGGGGCAGTGTGGTAGATACTGTATGGACATATCAGAAGGTACTATTATAGGAGCACTGTGGTAGACTCTGTGTGGACACATCAGAAGGCACTATTATAGGGGCACTGTAGTAGACACTGTGGACACATCAGAAGGCCCTATTATAGGGACACTGTGGTAGACACTGTGTGGACATATCAGAAGGCACTACTATAGGGGCACTGTGGTAGACACTGTGTGGACATATCTGAAGGCATTATTATAGGGACACTGGTAGACACTGTGTGGACATATCAGAAGGTACTATTATAGGGACACTGTGGTAGACACTGTGTGGACATACTAGAAGGCACTACTATAGGGGCACTGTGGTAGACACTGTGTGGACATATGAGAAGGCACTATTATAGGGGCACTGTGTGGAAACATCAGAAGGCACTATTATAGGGGCACTGTGGTAGACACTGTGTGGACATATCTGAAGGCACTACTATAGGGGCACTGTGGTAGACACATCAGAAGGCACTACTATAGGAGCACTGTGGTAGACACTGTGTGGACACATCAGAAGGCACTATTATAGGGGCACTGTGGTAGACACCTTGTGGACACATCTGAAGACACTACTATAGGGACACTGTGGTAGATACTTTGTGGACACATCAGAAGGCACTGCTATAGGGGCACTATGGTAGACACATCAGAAGGCACTATTATAGGAGCTCCGTGGTAGACACTGTGTGTGCAGTGGGATGGCAATGTAACGGGAGCAATGTGGCTGGCACAGGGGACTCGGTGACTTGCTCTAATACATGTGGGGCCATTTTTTGGGTTCTCGGATACATGAAGAAAACCTTCTTTGGCCTCTGACCATTGTGCTGAGAATATCGGCATATAAAGAGTAACCTGCCTTTGGCATCAGCACAGAACAAACAGTATAGTGCCAAGGTCCTGGGAAGTGCCGATATCAGCCGCTTCATTGCACCGTGTGACTCAGCCGCTGATCACCCGTAATGCCCATTATCATATTTATGTTAGTGTCTGCAGATTTCTGGGATAATGGAATCTGCACCGTTGTTATTTAAAGGAAAACGCCAAAGTTTTATGCAACTGCAGTCACTGATCAAGAAGGGTGGAAACCACTAGATGGCGGCACTAAAATTCAGCCCTTGGATTGGTGCATTTAGCTCTTGCACATTAAAGTCATTTAAAGGGACAGTGACACCAAAATTTGAATGTCCATTTTAGATCTTCCCTGTTATGTAATGTTTTTTCTTGATACTTTTATTTTTAGAACTTTGGAAAAGCTGTCAGGACCGCCGGACGCTACATGCTGATTGGATTGCAGGGACTGGCGAACGCTTATGTGGCTCCATTTGGGGTCACTTCAGTCGTGCTCTCAACGGCGGCTCGCTAAATCACTTTGTAGAATCGTGTCCCAGCATTTCATAGAAAAACTGAACAAAAACGGACCAAACAGCGGAGGTGACAGGATGAGGAACCACGAGGAAGGAACAAGGTGGAACCATCTCCTCTTCATGAATGGTGGCAAAGTCTAAAACTGGAAATATTGACTCTGAATGGTTTCCCTTTTAAAAAGAAATCTTTGAAGTCACCTTAACCATTTGGTGACAACCAAGATGGCTGCCATGACAGGTCTTAAAGGGATTGTTCCCAAAGTCATGAATAGTATAGTAAATAACAACCCCTCGGAGGGCCGTCATGGTGGCCATATCGGTTGCCCGAAACACCTGAAGAAGACAACCCAAATATTTATTGTTATCGATGATTTTGGAAAAATGCAGTATCACAGTGTTTAGGTTTACGCTATATATTTTCTATATCTGAATGTGTTCACCCATCAATGGACGTCGCTCACGATCACCTCCATTAGCCAGTCTGTATTGCTGGGATGAGGACTCTGGAGGACTCCGCACCATCATGGTTGTACTTTCAATAGTTGACATGTAATTCTACATCTCACCTGCAGGGGTCACTGTAGGAAAATGTGAAGCTGCTCCTTGCTTAAAGGGGTTGTCCACCTTTGGGAACCTTTTTTTTTTATTTTGTGCAGAGGACATCCGGCTCATGTGAGGGAGACAAGTATATGAAGAACATCCTAGTAGGGTTTTTTTTTGAGGGTGCAGAGGTAGTTTTCACAGCGTAGGCTGATTCTTGTGTAGGCTATGGGTCCCCAGTGCTAAGAGGAGAGCACCACTACAGTATATGTAGTTGCACAATGATACTTAGTGATGTATGGATGCTTTCACCATATAATTTCATTGTATGCGGAAACTGGTAACAATGATGTAAAAATGTATCAGTGGCAGCTCAATGTCAAGCAGACACCCGTAAAGCATAAGGTTTAGGTAAATGTGTTGTACCGGAGCTCCAGAGCTTCGAAATAAATCTCTGCCATGAAGAGTATTAGGATTTATCTATATAATGCTGAGGCATAAAGTACCTCGTGCCTCAATATCATCATTCATTTCTAGTGTCTTTATAGGCTGAGGTTTGTTCTTACAGTTCATAAACTATATACAGGAGGTGTGTGAATTTTATGGATAGGATCAAAGGGATTTGGTATGTTGCTGAAAGATAGTCGTAGGTTTGTACTAAAGTAGGGTATATGAGAATGAAGAGGTTTTATTATTTGGGGTATGGAGGATACAAGATGGAGTATGTGGCATTTGCAAATGTCCCACAGGGGAATTTAGGGTTAAGTCATGGTTTTATAGCATATTAGGGTCAACAAAATGGTTTTGAAGGGCCACCAAAAAACAAGCCGATCACAAGTGGTCCTACTGCTGGACTTCTAGAGATCAGATTTTCAGTGGTGTTCCAAGTAGCTGGTGATCAGTTTCCCTGCAGTGCCCCCACAGGTGAAATGAGGTATTACAAAGAACCCATTGAAATCAAAGGACAACTGATGCATTATAGAGATATGCTGGGTCTTAGATAGAGAATATCTTAGTAACTAATATTCCTCTTCTGTTAACTCAAAATTATCGTGAAAATAAGTTATCTAAGCCAGAAAACCCCTTTAGAGAGGACCTGTCACCAAAACAAAAGTAGTCCGTTTTTGTTCTCAAATTATTCCTGATGCTCCCCTGAGTATTCCGCTATTTGTTTTTTTAAAATCTGCCATACTGTTCCAGAGATATGGGCCTTTATATTTAGTGTCAATTTTTATGGTCTGTTCTAATGGGGGCGTGTCTTTAGGCTGCTCTGCACAATTACCCTGTGAGGCACGCCCCTTTGGGAAAGACCAAAACTGTGTGCACTCAGTAGAACGGACCATATCTCTGGAACCGCATGACGGATTTAAAAAGGGAAAAAAGCAAAATACTCAGGGGACGTGCGGGAATAAAAAGAGAACAAAAAATGGACACTTCTGACCTAATGACAAATCCTCTTTAAGCAGTAAGGATACACTAATCTAATGTTTTCTTTCCGAGAATGTAGATGACAGTGATTGTTCTTATGTTTACAAATGTGACGATCTATAAGTAGCAGTTATACCAGCGAGTCACCGGATAGTATTGAGGACATCTGCTTCGTCCTATATGTCATTAATTAATAGAAATTCGTGAATTTGAAATGATAAAATATATAACAAAACGTCCTGTATAATTTCAAATAGATTCAATATTTCCAATATTTCGGCATCCTTTTTGTGAATGGAAACCTGATTTTTATCCAGAGGCTAAACAAAAACTGTCGTGTCATGTCCCGCTGCTATAGGCTCAGTACAAGAACGATAAGTTTCTTACCTGAGCCCGTTGGACTTGATCACAACACATTTTCAGCTTCTGGATGTCAATAAGAACATTGCTAGTCACTAAGAGCAGAAATATTAAAAATAGTGGGAAAATGAAATACAGACAATTTCAGGAAAAAAAATAATTATACAGTGAAAAAGCTGTAGTTACATAAACCCCTTTATAGTGAGAACTGCATTATTAGTAAATTCATAGTATATATTTATATGTACCTGTACCTTTAAAATAAAACTTTACTTTTAAACAATAGGTTGAATTTACATCCAAGATATTATGCTAAATAAATTCTTCATGTGTCTTTATGAGTTCAAGATCTCCTGTATAGGGAAAAGACAAACAACTGGCTTCCTGCAGCCACCACTAGAGGGAGCTGAGACGTTAACTGCATACAGTGTGCAGTGTAGTGACATCTAGTGGTGGCTGAAGGGATGTCATTTTTTATTGGTTAATTCAATGATTACATAGACGAACAGGAAATGTTATGAGTCTGATTACTATAAAGATATGGTAAGAAATGAATCAATGCAGAATACCGGACCTTAATTGAGATTAAAATCACAAAATAGTGTTCACATGGGGCATTCACTTTAAGGGGTGGATGCAATTCACAAAAGGTAAAAATATAGCAGTGATGAGCGATAGATGACTCATGTTTACAATGACTTCTGCCTCTGGGCTACATGGGAATGTGACTGTGACATTGTATATCCCAACACTTATGGAAATAGGGATATTTTTATACTAAAACGTGTTTTTATCTAAAATGATTAGATTATGATATAATTATATATGTACAAATTATATATATAATAACAGAGGACTGAAATAAAAAATACCAGCAAGTATAGCAATGAAGTAAAAAAAAAATAAAAAAAATAAAAATAATATATAATATATATATATATATATATATATAAAAACACATAGAGAAACACAGTTTGTATATATGAATAAATAAAAAAAAAAAAAAAATATATATATATATATATATATATATATATATATATACACACGTATGCAATAGATGTAGAAACACACAATTTATATACATATACAGTGTGTCCACCCATATCCTGTCCTCCGCCATTAACTTGAGAACGGCGGCAGCTATAGGCATAGAAGTGGTGTCTAAGTATAGTAAAGTAGCCATGTGCTACGCAATGAAACCACCTATAGCGCACCTACCATATTGCACAACGTGCAGCAAGATACAGTATGCTGTCCAGAGTCCAGATGTGCATTGCAGCTGACGGTGGCCACTTTCAGCATCAAACTTAAATGAGCGCCATATGCGGGATCAGCATTCAATGTTTTGGGGGGATCATGGGTTTCATATCATAGCATTTCTGTATGCAAGGTGTTGATTCGTATTGAATTGATGATGCCCTACAACTTTGTCATTCACTTTCTTTCTCTATATCGTTCCGTTTTCGAGATAAAAATGCCAACTCCGTTGTTTTCCACCAGGTGGCGCTAGAGGTGGTTTCATTGTGTAGCGCATGGCTACTTTACTATACCTAGACACCACTTCTATGCCTATAGCTGCCGCCGTTCTCAAGTTAATAGCGGTGGACAGGATATGGGTGGACACACTGTATATACACACACACAGACACACATTATATACGTGCACACACATATAAACACACAATTTATATACATATACAGTACATACATTGTACATGACACCGCATATACACACACACACATAATTTATACATATATATATATATATATATATATATACACACACATGCACACATACATTCTTTATATACACATATATATATATATATATATATATATATATATATATGTACACACACACACAATATGTATACACATATACTGTGTGTTCAGTTCCACATGTTTCGATGACTTTTCAGTATTTGATCATTTCCTCCTAATTGTATCTAATCAATTGTGTGATGATGTTTTAACAATTTTATACATTGTAATATTTGTATTATGAAGTATTGTATACGTTTGGAATTCTTATGAAGATTTATGTATAAAATGAGAATCAAGTCACAAAAAGTGATTTTACTAATCAAACACCGATTGTGAGTTATGTAATGTTTTCTCCGACCAACCTATTGTCATTTCTTAAAGGGGCGGTAGACCTAAAGGGTAATTCTTATTCCCATCTTCATAGCTGTATATTGTCGGATAGTTCTTGTAAAATCAAACACTTTTTAAATTTACTGTTTATTAAGATTTGCAGCCGTTCTTGAGAGATTAACATTTCTCTTTTGTTTACAGCTCATTGCCTAGGAGACCGACCACCGCTGCTCTCAAGCTGTTAAGCACTGGGTTGAAGCTGGCCAGGAATAGGAAGTAACAGCGTGTTCCGGCGTTCCTTCCTCGTCAGCTTCATAACAATGTTTGAATACTCAAGTAGTCAATGTTTAAATACTCAAGCTCATGTTCTGCTGTTTAACAGTAGTGGTCGGTCTCCTAGGCAACAAGTAAACAAAAGAAGTGTTAATATCTCAAGAACGGCTGAAAATTTTAATAAGCAGTAAATTGCAAAAGAACTTGTATTTAGCCGTACTATCCAACAACATATTTTTTATGTAGCTGAAAATAAGCCTTTAAATTAAATATGAAATATATCTGTCCTCACTGTGTCAATCTGCAGCATTTTCTGTATGATCTGGATACAGTCAGTCTTGTAGGAATCCTGTGGAAAATACAGGGGTTAATCCACTGATGATCACTTTCATCTTTGGCTACTGGTGAAATGAAGCCACACCCTCTTTGTTATACTGCACACAGGTGATAGGGGAGAGGCTCCTGCTGCAGCCAATTGTTGTACAGCTACATACATGGACATGGTTGAGCTCCTGTGTAGTATATATTTCTCAGTTTTAACTGTACAACATAGGATCAAAGGGGGAAATTAAAGGGAAGAATTGCTGCTCTCGATGTGAGTTAAGAAAACCTAAAATCAGTACAAATACAGTAAAAAAAAAAGTTTTGTAAATGGACTCAACTTTTATGGAGATGCAACCTGTAGAAAGTGAAGTTGGTGCATCTCTGCTCCAAATGTCCAAAACATGGGACGAATGTGATTGACAACTTAGTGAAATCGAATCTCCGACCAATCAGACTCTGGCTGTAAGATTTTTACACACAGGCTTAAAAGCTGTAATCTGATTGGTTGCTGCATAAACCCTCTCCTGCGACCGCGGTAGTTTTCCTTTGTATATTTGTTCTTTATATAGAAGTGTTCTTGCTAATTAACCCCATAATTATTGTGACACTGTAATCTTTGCTAATGTACATTTTGTGTAAATAAAGTTGTTTTTTTTCAATCTTTTGAAATAGAATCTTGTGGAAAACTAACTAGTGTCAGTATGAACAGGTGTCGTGATTGTATGGACCAATCAAATAACAGATGTCTTCTAAGTGATTTCGGAAAGGTGGACGTAATGCAAACGGGTTCAGCTGCACTGGGCCCATCATGGCTGTTGTATGCAGTTAGTTATTCTGGTCTCAGTTTTTTGTAAATATTTTATTTTATCTTTTTATTGGACAGCACTGAAGATCTGACCCTGTAATACAATGTACAGTGTCAGTGTGCAGATTGTATAGCAGTATATATAACTCTAGACACAGCCATTAATGTCTAAACCACTGGTAACAAAAATGAGTACACCCCTAGGTGAAAATGGCCAAATTGTGCCCAAAGTGGGAATATTTTGCATGCCCTCCATTATTTTACAGCTTTGCCTTAACTCTTTTGGGCATGGAGGTCACTAGAGCTTCACAGGAGCCGCTGTATCCTCTTCCATCCTTCATGATAATATCACGGAGCTGGTGGATGTTAGAGACCTTGCGCTCCTCCACTTTTCAGGAGGCCCCACAAATGCTCCATAGGGTTTAGATCTGGAGATGCTCGACCGGTCCAGCACCTTTACCCTCAGTTTCTTTAGCGAGGCAGTGGTGATCTTGGAGGTGTTTGAGGCCATTATCATGTTGGAATATACTCTAATTTAATATGTCAAAGTACATGTTGGCATTCATTGTTCCCTCAATGAACTCTAGCTCCCCACAGCTGGCAGCACTCATGCAGCTCCAAACCATGACCCTCCACCATCTTGCCTGACTGTAGGGAGGACACACCTGTCTTTGTCCTTCACACCTGGTTTCTGCCACACACACTTAACACCTTCTGAACCAAATAAGTTTATCTTGGTCTCATCAGACCACAGGATGGTTCCAGTAACCCATGTCCTTAGTCTGTTTGTCTTCATCAAACTGTTTGCGGTTTTCTTACGCATCATCTTTAGAATAGGCTTCCTTCTGGGATGACAGCCATGCAGAACAATGTGATGTGGTGTGCAGCGTATGGTCTGAGCACTGAGGACTCCCCACCCCTGTAACCTCTACAGCATGTAGCGTGTGGTCTGAACACTGACAGGCGGACCCCCCACCCCTGTAACTTCTGCAGTAATCCTGGCAACACTCATACATCTATTCTAAATAGATGACCTCTGGGTATGACGCTGACCTCGTGCACTCAGCTTCTGTGGTCGACCATGGTGAGGCCTGTACTGAGTGGATCCTGTCTTCTTATCCACTGTATGTTCTTGACCACCGTGCAACAGCTCAGTGTCAGGGTGGTGACAATCTTCTCATAGCCTCGGTCATCTCTATAGAGCAACAATTCTTTTTACAGATCCTCAGAGAATTGTTTGCCATGAGGAGCTATGGTGAACTTCCAGTTTTCAGTATAAGAGTGTGTGCGTGATAATGTCGCGGGCGGGGAGGAGGGTGTCAGCACACCGCGCTCACCCCTTCTGCTCGGGTCCGGCAGTTGCTCCTGGTGGCTCGAGCCGTGGGCCGGATCCCGGGGTGTCTCGAGCGACACTCCTCGCCCGTGAGTGAAAGGGGGTTGTTTGTTGGGTGTGGGGATTGTTATAGTTCGTGACGCCACCCACGGTTGTGGTGATTGCACCACCGCTGCTCAGTATGGGGGTCCCGGGGATGGTGATGCGGAGCAGCCAGGTGTTGTGTTGCCCCTCCGTGGGTAGGGGTTGGTAATCCCGGGGCCCGGTGATGAGATGTGAAGTGTAGGGCCTGGAGGGCGCAGGGACGCGGGGGCAGCGCTGTGCCTTGCGGCACTATGGTACTCACTCAGCCTGACACACGGACACAGTTTGTACGGTAAACCAACGGCTGGTAGGACGGTCCCACAGACGGCTGCACCTGCACTCCCGGTAGGTAACGGTGACGTTTCTCTTCCTTGCACCTATGTTGTCTGATGGTAGCGGTGGATTCCCTCCGATTACCCGCTCCCCGACTGCAATCTGGGCCGGAGGAGCTCTACACTTTGCCCGCAGGCGCTGGCCCTGGGGAAACTTGTGCCTTGGCGGTGGCGGTGTCTCCCCGGTAATGGTCGGGCTGTTGCCGTCAATCGGGACTTGGTTGCTGGGGGATCTGCGTCCCCGTCACTGACGGATTTGGCAAATCTGGCGACTCCTAGCCTTGCCGGGGTCCGAGAGGCCCCTGCCCTGGTGCTGACTGTCCTTCGGAACACTGCTCCAGACCACCGGGCACACAGCCAACGGGGTCCTTCCAGGAACTTCCAAACTGTCCCCCTCCAAACAGTCACCGCCGTCGCTGACCTTGCTGTTCTAGCCCTACACAAAGCGGGGCTCTCAGGCTTTCTTTCCTTCTGTCACTTTGCTTACTCTTCTCCTTTACTACTTTCCTTACTTTCACTTAACTCCTCTGTTCACTCTAGCCCCTGCCTGGGCTACTCCTCACTCCTTCCACTTCCTCCTCCCTGACAGAACTCCTCACTCAAGCTCGTCCCTGAGCTGACTGCCTGGTCTCTTCCTGCCTCCAGAGTTGTGAGCTCCTCGGTGGGCGGAGCCAACCGCCTGGCCCACCCCCTGGTGTGCATCATCAACCTCTGGAGGAAGGCAACAAGGATTTCTGGTTAGCAGGTGTGCCTACCTGGAGTGTGGGGTGTGGTGGTGTTGTGACCTGTGTCCCCTGGCTTGCCCAGGGCGACACATTCCCCCTTAGCAAAATGCAGACCGTCCGCGGGCTGCCGTCCTACACCGGTTTTATTTTTCTGTAAAAGGGGATAACAGGGTTAAGCAAAACATAAATACATTTTTAATCAAAACTCTTCCCAAGACGGGAGGCACATTTACTTTTAACGTTGCAACGGTGTACGGTCACGGTTTCCGCTCTCTCCCACCCAAGCAACCTGGCCCTGATGCTGCCCCTAAAACCCAGGCAGCACCCCTTGACCCACAGTCCAGCACAAGTTACCCGAGCGGGATCTGTCCTTCCCCTCCAGAGGGTAGCCACCGGTTCCTTTGGTGGCTGGGCCCTGGCCTGCTCTGCTCAGGGCCCTCCCTCCAACCTGCCTCTCCGGAGGCGGCATTGCGGAAACGGTAACGGTACCCAACATATTTACAAGCCACTTAACGTTTGTGGTGCCCTGCAGAGTTCACGGGCTTGTCCATGGATAGTTCCCATGCAAATAAACTTAAACGGTCCCTACGGGGACAACGGTGCCGGCTCCAGCCGGTTACAAATCACACGGTGAATCAGGTGAAAACTCGGTTCAATCAGTGTTTTTCTATTTTTCAAAACTTTCAACTTTTCAAACAAACAATAAACTTCAGTGATGGTCCCAACGGGGACGGTGCAACGGGCATCCGCTGCACTACTCCGGCTCCTCTGCTAAGGCGAACCCATCCTCTGCCACCAGCACACCAAACAGGCACTGACATGCCTGCTGTGACAGGGGTACCCGGTACCCATTTCCACCGGTACGCGGGGTATGATAAACCACAGGGTCCTCCACATAGCGGGAGCGCTCAATTGCTCCTTCAGCCGCAACAGCGGACCTGGAGCTGGGGCAGGAGTCGTCATCTCTTAGTCCTGCGTCAGGCGGGTTGCCGCCAGCTGCCGCAGCCTCCTGGCCCCTAGTATCCAACACCTCAGACCCTTCTACGGTAGCACGGGGCAGCAGATTAGGCGAGCTTACACGGAGGCGCTCCATAGATAACGGTAAGGATGATGTATAAGCCGAAACTAGGCCGGGCCCCTCAGCCGCAGCGGCCGGTCCAGGTAGGACGTAGGGACGTGGGTCACCAGTCGGTTCTGCTACATCCATTTCCCCTCCGTACCTCAGGGCAGTTGTAATCAGCTCCTCCACCTCGTTGGTCCACTGCTCCAGCATCCGGAAGATCTGATCCTGCTGACGCTGGTGGAATTGTATTACCCGGGCCTTCATCCAGGCCACGGTCCCGGGCTCAGGGTCTGGCACAGTCTCTATTGGGACGTCTGGCACCACGCTGTTAAGGGGCCGCGGTTCTAGCGGTTCCCCTTGGGGCACTTCAGGGCCGTCCGGGACGTCTGCAGCCGGCTGATCCGCCGGAGCGGCTGGGCAGGGTATCGCTACCGATTGGGCAGGTAGCGGGCCTAATGGCGGGGCGGCAGCAACTATCACGGGTAGCGGGGAGAGAGGCAGGGTGAGCGGAAGCCGGCCGGGCCCCTCAGCTCCAACGGCCGATCCTTCAGGAATACAGGGGCGTGGGTCGCTTACCCGCTCCTCCAAATCCTCTTCCGCCTCGCGTCTCCACATAGCAGCCACCACGTCCGCCATGTCGGTCTCCCACTCCTCCAGGAGGAGTTGCATCTGGGCCTGCAGACGGTTACTCAGCGGGACGGTCCGGACCCTCAACCACGTCGCCGCGCCGGGCGCAGGGGCTTCTTCGTTGGGAGCTGGGTGGTACATCTTGGCACTCGTGCCTTCCAGGAACTGGGTATCTTTGCAGAGTCCTGGCGTCCCTGCTCTTATAGCCGCGGCTACATGCGGACGGCCGCCATCGCGTCCCCCTTAGCTCTTTCCGGCCCCTCCTCTCTCGGGGCGGGGTTTTGGCCTTCGCGCTTCTACTGCTCGAGAAGACGCTCGAGCGGGAACTTTTCGCGCCAAAGATGGCGGCTTCTGAAATTTTTCTGCCGGATGCCTCCGGCGGTAACAAGGCGCACCTCTACCTGACGGCAGAGCGGTAAGATCCTGTTCGTGACGCCAAGTTGTCGCGGGCGGGGAGGAGGGTGTCAGCACACCGCGCTCACCCCTTCTGCTTGGGTCCGGCAGTTGCTCCTGGTGGCTCGAGCCGTGGGCCGGATCCCGGGGTGTCTCGAGCGACACTCCTCGCCCGTGAGTGAAAGGGGGTTGTTTGTTGGGTGTGGGGATTGTTATAGTTCGTGACGCCACCCACGGTTGTGGTGATTGCACCACCGCTGCTCAGTATGGGGGTCCCGGGGATGGTGATGCGGAGCAGCCAGGTGTTGTGTTGCCCCTCCGTGGGTAGGGGTTGGTAATCCCGGGGCCCGGTGATGAGATGTGAAGTGTAGGGCCTGGAGGGCGCAGGGACGCGGGGGCAGCGCTGTGCCTTGCGGCACTATGGTACTCACTCAGCCTGACACACGGACACAGTTTGTACGGTAAACCAACGGCTGGTCGGACGGTCCCACAGACGGCTGCACCTGCACTCCCGGTAGGTAACGGTGACGTTTCTCTTCCTTGCACCTATGTTGTCTGATGGTAGCGGTGGATTCCCTCCGATTACCCGCTCCCCGACTGCAATCTGGGCCGGAGGAGCTCTACACTTTGCCCGCAGGCGCTGGCCCTGGGGAAACTTGTGCCTTGGCGGTGGCGGTGTCTCCCCGGTAATGGTCGGGCTGTTGCCGTCAATCGGGACTTGGTTGCTGGGGGATCTGCGTCCCCGTCACTGACGGATTTGGCAAATCTGGCGACTCCTAGCCTTGCCGGGGTCCGAGAGGCCCCTGCCCTGGTGCTGACTGTCCTTCGGAACACTGCTCCAGACCACCGGGCACACAGCCAACGGGGTCCTTCCAGGAACTTCCAAACTGTCCCCCTCCAAACAGTCACCGCCGTCGCTGACCTTGCTGTTCTAGCCCTACACAAAGCGGGGCTCTCAGGCTTTCTTTCCTTCTGTCACTTTGCTTACTCTTCTCCTTTACTACTTTCCTTACTTTCACTTAACTCCTCTGTTCACTCTAGCCCCTGCCTGGGCTACTCCTCACTCCTTCCACTTCCTCCTCCCTGACAGAACTCCTCACTCAAGCTCGTCCCTGAGCTGACTGCCTGGTCTCTTCCTGCCTCCAGAGTTGTGAGCTCCTCGGTGGGCGGAGCCAACCGCCTGGCCCACCCCCTGGTGTGCATCATCAACCTCTGGAGGAAGGCAACAAGGATTTCTGGTTAGCAGGTGTGCCTACCTGGAGTGTGGGGTGTGGTGGTGTTGTGACCTGTGTCCCCTGGCTTGCCCAGGGCGACACAATAACACCAAATGTGACACACAAAACACCGGCCCTCATTTACACCTGAGACCTTATAACACTAACGAGTCACATGATACCAGGGAGGCAAATTGGCTAATTGGGCACAATTTGGTCCTTTTCACTTAGGGGTGTACTCTCTTTTGTTCCCAGTGGTTTAGACATTAATAGCTGTGTGTTGAGTTTTTTACACTGTTATACAAGCTGCGCACTGACACTGTACATTGTATCAGGGTCAGATCTTCAGGGTTTGTCCCATGAAAAGGTATAATAAAATATTTACAAAAATGTGAGGGGTGTACTTTTTTGTGATATACTGTATATGTGTGTGTCCTGTGTACATATGTAATGTGAATGTGTGTATGGTATACGGTATATGCTTGTGTGGATGTGTGTACTATGTATACAATTAACTTAATATTACGTTAATATGTGTATAAAGTGTTGACAAGTGCAAATTTTACATACATATGCCCACTTTAATTATTTGGCGAGTTTTTACCTCAGTATTTGGTGAGTTTTTACCTCAGTATTTTACCTCAGTATTTGGTGACTTTTTACCTCAGTATTTGGTGAGTTTTTACCTTATTATTTGGCGAGTTTTTACCTCAGTATTTTACCTCAGTATTTGGTGAGTTTTTACCTTATTATTTGGTGAGTTTTTACCTCAGTATTTGGTGAGTTTTTACCTCAGTATTTGGTGACTTTTTACCTCAGTATTTGGTGACTTTTTACCTTATTATTTGGCGAGTTTTTACCTCAGTATTTTACCTCAGTATTTGGTGAGTTTTTACCTTATTATTTGGTGAGTTTTTACCTCAGTATTTTACCTCAGTATTTGGTGAGTTTTTACCTTATTATTTGGCGAGTTTTTACCTCAGTATTTTACTTCAGTATTTGGTGAGTTTTTACCTTATTATTTGGTGAGTTTTTACCTCAGTATTTGGTGAGTTTTTACCTTATTATTTGGGGAGTTTTTACCTCAGTATTTTACCTCAGTATTTGGTGAGTTTTTACCTCAGTATTTTGTGAGTTTTTAACTCAGTATGTTACCTCAGTATTTGGTGACTTTTTACCTCAGTATTTGGTGACTTTTTTTTACCTCAGTATTGTACCTCAGTATTTGTAAGCAAAACCAGGAGAGGAACACTCAGAGGAAAAGTATAATGGAAACACAGGCACCAAATCTGCACTTTTCACCCACTCTTGATTTTGGCTACAAATACTGAGGTAAAAAACTCACCAAATACCTAATGTGTGCACGTGGCTTGATGGGGATGTTCTTGTCAATGTGCTTGTATATACGTGGATGGGGCATTATGGAGGGGGGTTCAAACACATCCTGTATGGGGGGGGGTGCTCTTTGATGTCTTTTTCCGACCCTGGTTTGTGGTTTAATGAGAAATGGGAATCACTGCCCAAGTATCATTAGAAAATAGCAAAACATAAAGCTGTCGTGCAGTAGTAATCTAATACCACCAGACAGTGCTCCTATATATTGCCATTATACCTCCACACTAAAAGCGTGCCATATAAACAAAAAAATCTATGATTGTGATGAGCACAATTCCTTTCAACATCTTATCTTTTATAGCAGTGGATGAGGTCATATTTGTGCCACAGAACCGCAAGTGCCAACTAGAAAGTATAGGGCAGTCATGGCGAACCTTTTACAGGCCGAGTGCCCAAACTGTAGCCCTAAATCCATTTTTTTCCCCGAAGTGCCAACCAATCCTATTATGTAAATAATTGATTGTAACATTACCTTTGCAGTCTTCTCTTCTCTCCAGCAGGGGGCATCACGCTCATGCATGCTTGAAGCTGAGCCCCTGCCCTTTCCAGACACAGCAGTTGGATTGATCTTTCTGGAAAAAATTGCAGCATATAAGACTGAGATTTTAGCATGGAACGCAATCAGATGTCACCCTGTAATCCACATCTACATTTCAAAGTCTGAACATCTTGAAATCCCATAAAGACGTACGAGTTGCTACCCTCCCCCTTCATTGTGTAGTTATGTCCCCCTTCCTGGCCACTTCCTGGTAAACATGTCCCCCATCCTGATATATATTTCCTACATTCTGCTATATTTGTCCACATCATGGCCCCATTCCTGGTAAATGTACCCCATTCCTGGTAAATGTACCCCATCCTGGTAAATGTACCCCATCATGGTAAATGTATCCCATCCTGGCATGTTCCCCCATGCTGTCAAATGACCCCATCCTGGTAAATGCACCTCATCCAGGCATGTTCCCTTATACTGGTAAATGTCCCCTTTCCTGGTAAATGTACCCCATCCTGATAAATGTCACCCTTCCTGCTAAATGTTCCTCATCCTGGCATGTTCATGTTCCCCCTATCCTGGCATGTTTTCCCAAATCCTTTCATGTTTCCCCCCATTCTGGTAAATGTATCCCCCATACTGGTAAATGTACCCCTTCCTGGCATGTTCCCCTTCCTGCTAAATGTACCCCATCCTTGCATGTTTCCCCCATCCTTGCATGTTTCTCCATCCTTGCAGTCATGTTTTCCCCCATCCTTGCAGTCATGTTTCCCCCCATCCTTGCAGTCATGTTTCCCCCCATCCTTGCAGTCATGTTTCCCCCCATCCTTGCAGTCTTGTTTCCCCCCATCCTTGCAGTCTTGTTTCCCCCCATCCTTGCAGTCTTGTTTCCCCCCATCCTTGCAGTCTTGTTTCCCCCCATCCTTGCAGTCTTGTTTCCCCCCATCCTTGCAGTCTTGTTTCCCCCCCATCCCTGCAGTCATGTTTCCCCCATCCTTGCAGCCATGTTTCCCCCATCTTTGCACGTTTCTCTCCATCTTTGCACGTTTCCCCCATCCTTGTTTTCATGTTTGCCCCGTGCTCTCCATGTTTGCTCCGTGCTGTTTGCCCCGTGCTCTCCATGTTTGCCCCGTGCTCTCCATGTTTGCCCCGTGCTCTCCATGTTTGCCCCGTACTCTCCATGTTGGCCCCGTGCTCTACATGTTTCCCCCGTTCTCTCCATGTTTCCCCCGTGCTCCCATGTTTCCCCCGTGCTCCCATGTTTCCCCCGTGCCCTCCATGCCCCGTGCTCTCCATATATACCCCATGCTCTCCATATATACCCCGTGCTCTCCATATATACCCCGTGCTCTCCATGCCCCGTGCTCTCCATATATACCTCGTGCTCTCCATGCCCCGTGCTCTCCATATATACCCCGTGCTCTCCATATATACCCCGTGCTCTCCATGCCCCGTGCTCTGTTTATATACCCCGTGCTCTCCATGCCCCGTGCTCTCCATATATACCCCGTGCTCTCCATGCCCCGTGCTCTGTTTATATACCCCGTGCTCTCCATGCCCCGTGCTCTCCATATATACCCCGTGCTCTCCATGCTCCGTGCTCTGTTTATATACCCTGTGCTCTCCATGCCCCATGCTCTCCATATATACCCCGTGCTCTCCATGCCCTGTGCTCTCCATGCCCCGTGCTCTCCATATATACCCCGTGCTCTTTATGCCCCGTGCTCTGTTTATATACCCCGTGCTCTCCATGCCCCGTGCTCTCCATACCCCGTGCTCTCCATGCCCCGTGCTCTCCATCTATACCCCGTGCTCCCCATGCCCCGTTCTCTGTTTATATGCCCCGTGCTCTCCATGCCCCATGCTCTCCATGCCCCGTGCTCTCCATGCCTCGTGCTCTCCATGCCCCGTGCTCTGTTTATATACCCCGTGCTCTCCATGCCCCGTGCTCTCCATATATACCCCGTGCTCTCCATGCCCCGTGCTCTGTTTATATACCCCGTGCTCTCCATGCCCCATGCTCGCCATACCCCGTGCTCTCCATGCCCCGTGCTCTCCATCTATACCCCGTGCTCCCCATGCCCCGTGCTCTGTTTATATGCCCCGTGCTCTCCATGCCCCATGCTCTCCATGCCCCGTGCTCTCCATGCCTCGTGCTCTCCATGCCCCGTGCTCTGTTTATATACCCCGTGCTCTCCATGCCCCGTGCTCTCCATGCCTCGTGCTCTCCATGCCCCGTGCTCTGTTTATATACCCCGTGCTCTCCATGCCCCGTGCTCTCCATATATACCCCGTGCTCTCCATGCCCCGTGCTCTGTTTATATACCCCGTGCTCTCCATGCCCCATGCTCTCCATACCCCGTGCTCTCCATGCCCCGTGCTCTCCATCTATACCCCGTGCTCCCCATGCCCCGTGCTCTGTTTATATGCCCCGTGCTCTCCATGCCCCATGCTCTCCATGCCCCGTGCTCTCCATGCCTCGTGCTCTCCATGCCCCGTGCTCTGTTTATATACCCCGTGCTCTCCATGCCCCGTGCTCTCCATATATACCCCGTGCTCTCCATGCCCCGTGCTCTGTTTATATACCCTGTGCTCTCCATGCCCCGTGCTCTCCATGCCCCGTGCTCTGTTTATATACCCCGTGCTCTCCATGCCCCGTGCTCTCCATGCCCCGTGCTCTCCATGCCCCGTGCTCTCCATGCCCCGTGCTCTGTTTATATACCCAGTGCTCTCCATGCCCCGTGCTCTCCATGCCCCATGCTCTCCATGCCCCGTGCTCTGTTTATATACCCTGTGCTGTCCATGCCCCGTGCTCTCCATGCCCCGTGCTCTCCATCTATACCCCGTGCTCTCCATGCCCCGTGCTCTCCATCTATACCCCGTGCTCTCCATGCCCCGTGCTCTGTTTATATACCCTGTGCTCTCCATGCCCCGTGCTCTCCATGCCCCATGCTCTCCATGCCCCGTGCTCTGTTTATATACCCCGTGCTCTCCATACCCCGTGCTCTCCATCTATATCCCGTGCTCTCCATACCCCGTGCTCTCCATGCCCCGTGCTCTCCATCTATACCCCGTGCTCTCCATGCCCCGTGCTCTCCATCTATACCCCGTGCTCTCCATGCCCCGTGCTCTCCAGCTATACCCCGTGCTCTCCATGCCCCGTGCTCTCCATCTATACCCCGTGCTCTCCATGCCCCGTGCTCTGTTTATATACCCCGTGCTCTCCATACCCCGTGCTCTCCATACCCCGTGCTCTCCATGCCCCGTGCTCTCCATCTATACCCCGTGCTCTCCATGCCCCGTGCTCTCCATCTATACCCCGTGCTCTCCATGCCCCGTGCTCTCCATGCCCCGTGCTCTCCATCTATACCCCGTGCTCTCCATGCCCCGTGCTCTCCATCTATACCCCGTGCTCTCCATGCCCCGTGCTCTCCATCTATACCCCGTGCTCTCCATGCCCTGTGCTCTCCATGCCCCGTGCTCTGTTTATATGCCCCGTGCTCTCCATGCCCCGTGCTCTCCATGCCCCGTGCTCTGTTTATATACCCAGTGCTCTCCATGCCCCGTGCTCTCCATATATACCCCGTGCTCTCCATGCCCCATGCTCTGTTTATATACCCCATGCTCTCCATGCCCCGTGCTCTCCATATATACCCCGTGCTCTCCATGCCCCGTGCTCTGTTTATGTCGCGGGCGGGGAGGAGGGTGTCAACGCTGCGCTCACCCACTGCTCGGGTCCGGCCGCCGCTGCTCTGCAGCTGCTGCTGCTGCTCGGTGGCTCGAGCGATGGGCCGGATCTCGGGGACTCGAGCGGCGCTCCTCGCCCGTGAGTGAAAGGGGTTGATTGTTGGTGGGGGATTTGGTTAATGTCCGTGACGCCACCCACGGTTGTGGTGATTCTGGTGACACCACCGCTGCTCTGTATGGGGATCCCGGGAGCGGTGACAGGGAGCAGCTGAGTTGGTGATTCTCCCCTCCGTGGGCAGGGGGCTGGCTGTCCCGGGGCCCGGTGATGGGGTTGGGATGGTTGACAGGCGGGTTATGGGGCCTGTTGAGGTGCAGGGATGCAGGGGCAGCGCTGTGCCGCACGGCACGGAGGTACTCACTCAGCCCAAGGATGATGACACAGTTCACGGTAAACAAGCGGCTGGTTGGACGGGTCCCTCGGACGGCTGCGGTGTTGATGTTCCCTGCAAGTTAGCGGTGACTGTCTCTTCCCTGCACCTAAATACGGTTGTTGGTAGCGATGGGTTCCCACCGGTAACCCGCTCCCCGGCCTGGATATGGGCCGGAGGTGCCCCTCTTTGCCCGCAGGCGCTGGCCCTGAGGTACTGGTGCCTTGGCGGTGGCGGTGTCCCTCCCTCACGGTTAGACCTTTGCCTTCAATCGGGACTTTGCTGTTTAGAGACCCAGGAGGTCCCTCTCACTGACGGATTTGGCAAATTGTACGGCGACTCCAAGCCTTGCCGGGATCTGAAAGGCCCCTGCCAATGGTGCTGGCCTCACTTTGTGTACCGCTCCGGTACCGCCGGGCCACCACCCGTCCACGGTCCTTCTGGCAACTCGGGTCGGCCACTCCTACAGACGGTCACCGCCGTCTGTCAACCTTGCTGTCTCGTCCGGGGCACACACCCGGACGCTCTCAGTCAGTTTTTTGGTTGCTCTACTGCCACTTCACTGCTCTCACTTCCACTCCTCAACTCCTCTCAAACTCAACTCAACTAATCTGTTTGTTTTCCCGCCTCCAGGACTGTGAACTCCTCGGTGGGTGGAGAACAACCGCCTGGCTCCACCCCCTGGTGTGAACATCAGCCCCTGGAGGAGGGCAACAAGGGTTTGTGTTTTGACTATGGTGTTCCTGCAGGGAATGTGGGGTGTGTGATGATGTTGTGACCTGTGACCCCTGGCTTGCCCAGGGCGTCACATTTATATACCCAGTGCTCTCCATGCCCTGTGCTCTCCATATATACCCCATGCTCTCCATGCCCCGTGCTCTGTTTATATACCCCGTGCTCTCCATGCCCCGTGCTCTGTTTATATACCCCGTGCTCTCCATGCCCCGTGCTCTGCATATATACCCCGTGCTCTCCATGCCCCGTGCTCTGTTTATATACCCCGTGCTCTCCATGCCCCGTGCTCTCCATGCCCCGTGCTCTCCATGCCCCGTGCTCTCCATGCCCCGTGCTCTCCATGCCCCGTGCTCTGTTTATATACCCAGTGCTCTCCATGCCCCGTGCTCTCCATGCCCCATGCTCTCCATGCCCCGTGCTCTGTTTATATACCCTGTGCTCTCCATGCCCCGTGCTCTCCATGCCCCGTGCTCTCCATCTATACCCCGTGCTCTCCATGCCCCGTGCTCTCCATCTATACCCCGTGCTCTCCATGCCCCGTGCTCTGTTTATATACCCCGTGCTCTCCATACCCCGTGCTCTCCATCTATACCCCGTGCTCTCCATACCCCGTGCTCTCCATGCCCCGTGCTCTCCATCTATACCCCATGCTCTCCATGCCCCGTGCTCTCCATCTATACCCCCTGCTCTCCATGCCCCGTGCTCTCCATCTATACCCCGTGCTCTCCATGCCCCGTGCTCTCCATCTATACCCCGTGCTCTCCATGCCCCGTGCTCTGTTTATATACCCCGTGCTCTCCATACCCCGTGCTCTCCATACCCCGTGCTCTCCATGCCCCGTGCTCTCCATCTATACCCTGTGCTCTCCATGCCCCGTGCTCTCCATCTATACCCCGTGCTCTCCATGCCCCGTGCTCTCCATCTATACCCCGTGCTCTCCATGCCCCGTGCTCTCCATCTATACCCCGTGCTCTCCATGCCCTGTGCTCTCCATGCCCCGTGCTCTGTTTATATGCCCCGTGCTCTCCATGCCCCGTGCTCTCCATGCCCCGTGCTCTCCATGCACCGTGCTCTGTTTATATACCCAGTGCTCTCCATGCCCCGTGCTCTCCATCTATACCCCGTGCTCTCCATACCCCGTGCTCTCCATGCCCCGTGCTCTCCATCTATACCCCATGCTCTCCATGCCCCGTGCTCTCCATCTATACCCCCTGCTCTCCATGCCCCGTGCTCTCCATCTATACCCCGTGCTCTCCATGCCCCGTGCTCTCCATCTATACCCCGTGCTCTCCATGCCCCGTGCTCTGTTTATATACCCCGTGCTCTCCATACCCCGTGCTCTCCATACCCCGTGCTCTCCATGCCCCGTGCTCTCCATCTATACCCTGTGCTCTCCATGCCCCGTGCTCTCCATCTATACCCCGTGCTCTCCATGCCCCGTGCTCTCCATCTATACCCCGTGCTCTCCATGCCCCGTGCTCTCCATCTATACCCCGTGCTCTCCATGCCCTGTGCTCTCCATGCCCCGTGCTCTGTTTATATGCCCCGTGCTCTCCATGCCCCGTGCTCTCCATGCCCCGTGCTCTCCATGCCCCGTGCTCTCCATGCCCCGTGCTCTGTTTATATACCCAGTGCTCTCCATGCCCCGTGCTCTCCATATATACCCCGTGCTCTCCATGCCCCGTGCTCTGTTTATATACCCCATGCTCTCCATGCCCCATGCTCTCCATATATACCCCGTGCTCTCCATGCCCCGTGCTCTGTTTATGTCGCGGGCGGGGAGGAGGGTGTCAACGCTGCGCTCACCCACTGCTCGGGTCCGGCCGCCGCTGCTCTGCAGCTGCTGCTGCTGCTCGGTGGCTCAAGCGATGGGCCGGATCTCGGGGACTCGAGCGGCGCTCCTCGCCCGTGAGTGAAAGGGGTTGATTGTTGGTGGGGGATTTGGTTAATGTCCGTGACGCCACCCACGGTTGTGGTGATTCTGGTGACTCCACCGCTGCTCTGTACGGGGATCCCGGGAGCGGTGACAGGGAGCAGCTGAGTTGGTGATTCTCCCCTCCGTGGGCAGGGGGCTAGCTGTCCCGGGGCCCGGTGATGGGGTTGGGATGGTTGACAGGCGGGTTATGGGGCCTGTTGAGGTGCAGGGATGCAGGGGCAGCGCTGTGCCGCACGGCACGGAGGTACTCACTCAGCCCAAGGATGATGACACAGTTCACGGTAAACAAGCGGCTGGTTGGACGGGTCCCTCGGACGGCTGCGGTGTTGATGTTCCCTGCAAGTTAGCGGTGACTGTCTCTTCCCTGCACCTAAATACGGTTGTTGGTAGCGATGGGTTCCCACCGGTAACCCGCTCCCCGGCCTGGATATGGGCCGGAGGTGCCCCTCTTTGCCCGCAGGCGCTGGCCCTGAGGTACTGGTGCCTTGGCGGTGGCGGTGTCCCTCTCTCACGGTTAGACCTTTGCCTTCAATCGGGACTTTGCTGTTTAGAGACCCAGGAGGTCCCCCTCACTGACGGATTTGGCAAATTGTACGGCGACTCCAAGCCTTGCCGGGATCCGAAAGGCCCCTGCCAATGGTGCTGGCCTCACTTTGTGTACCGCTCCGGTACCGCCGGGCCACCACCCGTCCACGGTCCTTCTGGCAACTCGGATCGGCCACTCCTACAGACGGTCACCGCCGTCTGTCAACCTTGCTGTCTCGTCCGGGGCACACACCCGGACGCTCTCAGTCAGTTTTTTGGTTGCTCTACTGCCACTTCACTGCTCTCACTTCCACTCCTCAACTCCTCTCAAACTCAACTCAACTAATCTGTTTGTTTTCCCGCCTCCAGGACTGTGAACTCCTCGGTGGGTGGAGAACAACCGCCTGGCTCCACCCCCTGGTGTGAACATCAGCCCCTGGAGGAGGGCAACAAGGGTTTGTGTTTTGACTACGGTGTTCTTGCAGGGAATGTGGGGTGTGTGATGATGTTGTGACCTGTGACCCCTGGCTTGCCCAGGGCGTCACATTTATATACCCAGTGCTCTCCATGCCCTGTGCTCTCCATATTTACCCCGTGCTCTCCATGCCCCGTGCTCTGTTTATATACCCCGTGCTCTCCATGCCCCGTGCTCTGTTTATATACCCCGTGCTCTCCATGCCCCGTGCTCTGCATATATACCCCGTGCTCTCCATGCCCCGTGCTCTGTTTATATACCCCGTGCTCTCCATGCCCCGTGCTCTCCATCTATACCCCGTGCTCTCCATGCCCCGTGCTCTGTTTATATGCCCCGTGCTCTCCATGCCCTGTGCTTTCCATGCCCCGTGCTCTCCATGCCCCGTGCTGGCACTGTCCCACACCTTGGCACAGCCGCACACAGCTTAAAAATAAAAAAAAAAAACTCACCTTCTAGCAGCAGCTCCACCGCGCGGCCACAAGACACCGGCGCCGCCTACTGAGTGACGCTCCTCCGTCTCTTAGGCAACAAGCTTGCGGCCCAGGAGAGGAGGAGTGTCAGAGGGAGGAAAGATGTCTTCTCTGTTAAACACCACGTTGAGCTGCCGGCGCGATCATATCGGCAGTTCAACGTGGCTCAGTGTGGCAACAGCGCGCGTGCCAACACAAAGGGCTCTGCATGCCCAGTGTGGCACGCGTGCCATAGGTTCGCCATCACTGGTATAGGGTGTGAATACGTGCATATGCAGCTTCATTTTATAAGGGGCTGCACTGGGCTGTTTTCTGGTCTCCCATGGAAGTGGATGAAGATCGATTGGAAAGGAAAAATCGTGTATTGACCAGCACTGCTGTCAAGAAGTGTGTGACGCCCTGGACTAGTCAGGTCATCCATGGTAGTCACACACACACACACACACACCACCCCCTCCCCGAGTAGGTGACAGCAGCCAACCAAGAAAACCCTTGTCACC
The DNA here is from genome assembly GCF_048569485.1 of Anomaloglossus baeobatrachus. NCBI lineage: Eukaryota > Metazoa > Chordata > Amphibia > Anura > Aromobatidae > Anomaloglossus > Anomaloglossus baeobatrachus. The sequence goes on along the minus strand of NC_134355.1, from coordinate 32,261,914 downwards.
ACCCTCCAGGTTTGATGTCCACACCAGGGGGCGGAGCCAGGCAGTTGGCTCCGCCCACCGAGGAGTTCACAGACATGGAGGTGGAAAAGACACAAGTTCAGACAGAAGTTCTAGAGCAGTGTGAGGAGTAACCTTGACAGTGAAGGAGGGAGGACGAGTTCAAGGGCAGACCTGTGACCAGGCCTGCCAACAGACTACTCCGGTGGCTGGGTTGGAGCCCAGTCACCTTTGGCAAGGAGGCAGACGGTGGTGGCCGCCTGCAGGAGCTGGGATTACAGCCGGTGGAACCGAGGGGACCAGGGTCGGGCGGTGGCACGCCGGTACCGAACCGGAGAACCAATTGGAAACCGGAGCACCAGGAGGGGTACTCAGACCCAGTACAAAGCACTGAACCAACAGGGCTGAGTCAAATCAACTGATTGAGGACTGGACTTAAGGACCTATCCCACACGAGACCTGTTAGAAGACAACAGCCCAACCATACAGGGTAAAGCCACCGCCAAGGCATAGAGACCCAAAGGGCCAGCGTCTGCGAGCAAACGGGCTCCTACGACATATACCAGTCCGGGAGCGGACTACCGTTGCTTAGGCATAGGAGTCAAACATTCTTACAAAGAGGTGCAGGAGAAAGGCGGAAACCACCAACCTATTCTGGGAGAAGCTGCAGCCGGCTGCGGGCCCCGTTCATCACCCCGTTTGGTTTACTGGAGACTCCAGTGTATTGTGTCATAGTGAGTACACAAGTGCCTTCGGGACGCGCACCGCGCCGCACCGCTTCAGCATACGCCTTCACCCGCTCCCACGCATCAGCACCTCCCTCGGGCCCCCGGGACCATCACTCCCCTACCCACGGAGGGGTCAACACCAAGCTGCACAACACTGTCCCCGGGAGGCCTAGTTAACGGCAGCGGTGGTGTCCATCTATTCACCACAACCCGTGGGTGGCGTCACGAACTTACATCCCTTCCAAACCACCGCGGCCCCGGCCGTGGAACTTCCCCGTCAAGTCCCTGCGTGTAGCGCCAACCCCCTTGCAGAGCGACGTGACCCCCGGGTCTGTGAGAGGCTTGAGCCACCACCCACCGTACGAGCACGGATCCGAGCGGCTCGGTGGTCACAGCCGAGCCCGCGGGGTGGTACACATCGACTCTTCTGGTGTCTGCAAACAGGATAGAACCGTCCACTTACCTGTGGAAGTGCGCCTTGAAATTGCAGTTAGCGGCGTCCCGCTGAAAAATTGCAGAATCCACCATCTTTGGCACGAAAAGTTCCCGCCCGAGCCGTTTTCCCTGAACAGTAAGGGCGCAAAAGTAAAACCACGCCCACCGAGACAAGAGCGGTGCAGAGACAAAGTAGAGTGCTCGGAAAAGACCAAGGGGGGGCGGGTGAAGATCCAGCCTCATGTGACTGAGGGGATAAAGGGCAGGGACTCCAGGACTCTGCCACCCGTTGTGTTCCTGGATCTTGAGAGTGCAACATGTCCGCCCCGTCTGAGAAGCCCGAATTCCCGGAGCCCACGCCCGGAACAGCGGCGTGGGTGGAAGCCGGGACGACTCTCATGTGTTGCCGCCTACAAGTGCAGGTGAGGTACTTAATGGAGCAGTGGGCGACCGAGATGGGTGATATAGCTTCGGCTGTGCGGGCGCGTGAGATGGAGGCGAATGTGGAGGAGCAGGTGGGCGACTCACGCCCCTATGTCCTGGAGGGACCAGTCGCTGCAGCTGAGGGACCTGGTCTGACCCCGCTTCCCCTGTCGCCTCCTCTACAGCCCGTTCTAGCTGCGGCTGCCCTCTCGCTCGGTCCGCCACCCCCGACACCAGCGGTGGAACCCGTCCCAACTGCCCATGAGGACCCGCCTGTAGACGCGGCTCGCAAACGGCCATATACCCGGCCCGCACCAACTCTGTTAACCTGGAAGGTGCCTGTCCCGGACGTGATCCCACCAGTCCTGGTGAAGGCGACGCCCAGAGAGACCCCGACCCTGGCAGTCCGCCCAGCCGAGGGGGAGAGCATTACCCGGAAGAAGGCCCCGAAGGTGAGGCAGGCCGCTCCCGGGTCTAGGGCTTCGGCTGAGGTCCCGAGGGGAGGCCGCTGCAAGGCAGCAGAGCCGGCCGCGACGCAGCGGGATTCCCCCCAGAGGGTGACGGTCGTGGCCACCACCGGGGAACTCCAGCTGAGTCAGACCCCCACCCGTAGAGACCCCAGGCACGCAGACGCCCCGTATTGGGAGTGGCGGCCAAACCAACTGGGCCGGGAGATCAAGGCCTGTGAGAGGAGGAAAGCAGAGATCCTAGCACGCATAATCCGGGAGAAAGACAATCTGCGGAGTGCTACTTACAGGGTGCGGGGCCTGACCTTCCAAGGCCAAGTCCGCCGGTTTGACCCCCAGCATGGATGGGGGTTCATCTTCGAACCGGGCCTGGAGGCCGAAGTGTTTGTTTCCCGACGGGACGTCAACTCCCACCTTCCGTTGGGTCATCCGGATCGGGATCTGGTTCCAGGGGGCCGGGTGACCTACACCCGTCATTGCGGGGAGAGGGGCTGGTTTGCCCTCAGTGTTAAAAGAAGGGTGCGCCAGGATGTCCCGGAGCGCTCCCAGTCTCCTCCCCCGCTGTACAGCCTTGGAGTGACTGTTGAGGCTGAGTACGAGAAGGATGAAGACAAAGAGTAAAGGCAGCGGAACCCGGTTGCCAAAGTGACACAGTCCCCGTTGGGACCATACTGCCCATCCCCGTTGGGACTTTGTTTTTGCCCCCGTTTCCTTAAAGACATGGCTGAGAACTAGCAGGCCACCCAAAAACTTTTGGGCTTGTAAATAAATTGTCCTTAACCGGCATTCCGTTTTCACAGCCTCCGGAGAGGCAGACTGGAGGATGGGCCTGTGACGACATGGACTCTCATAGGTTAAAGTTTCTTAAAATTCAGCCAGACAGGATGATAGATTGTTTATAGACGGGGGATAAGTCCCTCATTGTTTCTACAAGACTCTTGTTGACTCATGAAATTGTGTTGGCCACTGAAAGCCAGACGTATTGTTCTCTGGACTTTTCCAGTAATCATTGTATTGTAGTTGTGTATTGCTAATGTGATTACCTTAGTAGCCATTGTCTACTCGGTGACTCCCAGACTACATGTATACCCTCAGTCTTTCTGTAGACATCATTTGGATGAACATTGTCCATGCAGCTTGAGATTCATCCAATGGGAGAGGCGCTCTTGTCCAACCAATCGATGAGGACGCAGTGTATCTAAGTGGAAGGCTGTGGCTATAAAAGGGACTTCTTTAAGCCACCAGGTTGTTGATGGATGCTGATGGATCCAGTCTAAGCTCTTCGGAGCTGACTAGAGGATCAGGATATCTTATGACTTCAATCTAGGGACTCCGGTTCCGGTTGGAGACCATATCCACAGCCTAGGGATTTTGACTCCGGCTTCAGGATTGTATCATCATACCAGGACTACCTAAGGAGGACACTCAGGTTGGGACAGTTCAGTCACCTGTTACCGACTTTGCAGACCTCAGCCAGCTTCCTAAATCTGGCATTATTCCTTTCTCGGTGGGTGCCCGCCAAAAGCGGGGTGCTGCTGGATTGGAGTAAATAGCGCTGGAACCTCTTAGGCATGGACATTCTAAATCCCTGGTGAGCCAGCGGAAGGGTGAGACTCTGTTGCCTGTTACATTTGTGTGTTTTGCTGGTTATGTGTTATGTGCCGTTAATTGTTTGGGGATCCAATAAAGTCTAATTATTGTGATTCCCTCACCCTGTGTTGTCTGAGTAGTGTTACGCCCACGGTTAAGGAGGCCGGCGTTCAGTTGAGATGAGCCCTGAGCCACGCTGTCTTTCTAAAGGCGGTGGGTTTTAGTGGATGAGAGCACCCACTGAGCCCCGTGTCTCCACAATTGGTGGCAGCGTTAGGATACTGTCAGGACCAGGAGGACTGGTAGACCCAGGAGGTGGATCCGCTGGACCGAGCACCCCACCGGGGGGCAGAGTACATGGCAGCCGGAGCACTGGCGTGGCCGGGACGGGAGTCGCGTCCCACAGGGGAAGGGAAGAACAAAGTCACTGGGGTCACGGAGTTCCTAAGGCTGTACAGTATACTGGTACAGGTGCAGGGTAGGAAAGACAAACAGTAGTCCAGGACACGTCACAAGGGGACCTGAGCACCTAGTTCACAAGACAAGGCTTCAAGACACGTTGATCAGGCCCCGCCCACATGGAAAGGCCAGTCTTATATACCCAGCACAGCTCTATGTCATTTCCTGCTTCAGGTGTGCTGGGCCTATAAGACCAGGAGAGTGGGCGCGGCCTGGTCCTATACAGAGGCATTAGTCAGAGTCAGATTCCTGAGACCAGGAACAGAACACAGGAGAGCACAAGCGGGGGCGGTAGCCGTGACCGGTGGACACGTGGACAGGATCAGTGGTCACGGAGCGGTGCTGAGGTATCGTGAGCGTGACAGTACCCCCCCTCTATGCCCCCCCTTCCGTGCACAGTACCCCAGGGGCACCCCGGATCGAGTCACCGGACCAGGACCCAACACAAAGGTGGAGAAGGACTGCTGACCCCGTACCGCCTTCTTGGCCACACGACGCTTAGCTGAAGATCTACCAGCAGTGGCAACGGGGGCAACGGGAAGCGGGGGACAGACAGAAGCAGGACTGGGGTCGTAGACGATCGGATCGGGCGTCTCGGACCGGGTACAGGACGGTGTCTCATCCTCAGTGGCCGGTGACATCAAATTCTCAATAGCCAGGGACGGTGGGGCGACGCTAGACTGCGTCGTTTCTTCTTCAGGGCCCGGTGGTACCAAGGACTCAATCGTCAGGAGTTGTGGTACGACGCTGGACTGCGTCGTCTCCTCTTCTGGTTCCGGTGGCACCACAGGTACAAGAGACAGGAGTTGCGGTACGGCGCTGGACTGCGTCGTCACTTCTTCCTCCTGTTGCGACATGACAGGCCCAGGTGACAGGGACCGAGGAACAGGCTGTAGACAGGTATCCTGGCACAACGGACTCCAACGAGTGATTGCGCCAGAGCGCCAACTGATGTCAAGGTCATGGAGTTGTAGCCAGGGCAGACCCAGCAGGAGCGCGGGAGCCATTCTCGGGATGACATACAAAGCAATAGTCTCAGTGTGCAGAGCACCAACACGGAGTCTTACGGGTTCAGTGGTGTACCGGACGGGTTCGTATAGTGGTTTTCCGTCCACGGAGGCGAACCAAAGGGGTTTAGCAAGCGGGATGACCGGTATTTGATAACGGTCCACTGTAGCTTGTAGAATGAAATTACCTGCTGCCCCCGAATCGATGTGAGCCTCTGCCGTGAACCGGACCCTCTCAGTCGTAACTTGGACAGTCTGTGTAACCGGGACTGAGGGGATTCCAGTACCAAGGGTGGCGGTTCCCAGCATCCCTTGGACTCGGGGTCTTCCTGGTCTCTCAGGGCATGAGCGGAGGAGATGTGAACTGCTTCCACAATAGAAACACAGGCCCTGGGCAAGTCGCTCTGCTCGGCGTTGCTCAGCTGGGCTCAGTCGGTCAATTTGCATTGGTTCAGGAGTAGAATCGCAGAACGGCAGTGGCGGGGGAACGGTAGACCTCTGCGGAACGGAGATGTGACGGATTGGTCGCTTCTCCCGGGATACTTCCTTGGTTCGCTCTTGGAAACGGAGGTCAATCCGGGTGGCTAGGGATATCAGAGCGTCCAAAGTACGGGGAACGTCCCGACCGGCTAATTTGTCCTTAATGCGGCCCGACAGGCCCTCCCAAAAGGCTGCCGTTAATGCCTCGTTGTTCCAGCCTAGCTCGGAGGCAAGCGTGCGAAACTGGATGGCGTACTGACCCACCGTCAGGGTTCCTTGGCGTAGCCGGAGGAGCGAGGAGGTAACCGCGATAGTGCGTCCCGGTTCATCAAAGGTACTTCGAAAAGCCTGAAGGAATTCCCGGATGTCGGTCGTCACCGGATCCTCTTTCTCCCACAACGGATTTATCCAGGCCAACGCCTCGCCGTCCAGGTGGGACATCACAAAGGCTATCTTGGCTTGGTCAGAAGCGAAGAGGTGTGGGAGTAATTTGAAGTGCAGCGAGCACTGGTTCAAAAACCCCCGGCAGTTCTTGGGGTCCCCTGCATACCGAGGCGGAGCAGCTAGGTGAAGTTGCGTGGCTGCGGAGACAACAGGTTCGGATCCAGACACAGTTTGCTGTGTGCACTGAGACGAGGCGGCGGTCTGTAATGTGTATAACCGGTGGTCCACAGACGTCAGGAACTTCAGTATGCGGTGTAAGGTTTCACGCTGTTGCACCAGTTCCTGGCGTAGTTCAGCCAGCTCAGACATTTGTGCTCCAGCGGGATCCATGGCCTGATCAATCTGTCAGGACCAGGAGGACTGGTAGACCCAGGAGGTGGATCCGCTGGACCGAGCACCCCACCGGGGGGCAGGGTACACGGCAGCCAGAGCACTGGCGTGGCCGGGACGGGAGCCGCGTCCCACAGGGGACGGGAAGAACAAAGTCACTGGGGTCACGGAGTTCCTAAGACTGTACAGTATACTGGTACAGGTGCAGGGTAGGAAAGACAAACAGTAGTCCAGGACACGGCACAAGGGGACCTGAGCACCTAGTTCACAAGACAAGGCTTCAAGACACGTTAATCAGGCCCCGCCCACATGGAAAGGCCAGTCTTATATACCCAGCACAGCCCTATGTCATGCTTCAGGTGTGCTGGTCCTATAAGACCAGGAGAGTGGGCGCGGCCTGGTCCTATACAGAGGCATTAGTCAGAGTCAGATTCCTGAGACCAGGAACAGAACACAGGAGAGCACGAGCGGGGGCGGTAGCCGTGACCGGTGGACACGTGGACAGGATCAGTGGTCACGGAGCGGTGCTGAGGTATCGGGAGCGTGACAGATACTACTCAGCCTGGTTTACCCAGGGGAGCTGCAGCGGACTGGTGTTTTCGGACACCGTCCAGGGCTCAACAACCAGGGAGGCACATAAGCATACCCAGCAGGCCATAGGGGAGGCATTCAGGTTTCGGACGCTGCCATGTCCAACCCCACCAGCTCAGCCATGGGACAAGGACAAGAGAGGAGTTACGACTGCTGCAGTAAATGGATGCTACAGGATCTGTGCCAGAGGCGAAAGATTATCTACTGGAACACTGAGACTCGGTCAGACTTGATCCAGAAATTAGTCCGTTGGGATGCCCAGAATGATGCAGAGGACGATGAGGATCCCGCCGATATTGACCCAGAGGATTTAAACTATGTGCCACATCATGGATCTAGTGACAATCGGGAATCAACTTTGTCCAAAATGGCCCAAGCCACAGCGTTGTTGGATGCATTGGGGCCTAGATCCTCAAGAGAAGAGAGGGCTTATGTTCTGGAATATGTTTATGGGATTCCAGCTGCAGTACTGCTAACACCAGCCGGTCGAGAAGGATGGTCCCGCTACCCAGCAGAAGCTGCGCCAAAACAAAGGACTACAAACAGGGCCTGTGACTCGCCCAATCTATGGCGCTGTTATACATGTGGGCGCCATGGACATATAGATAAAGATTGTCTCCAAAACCGAGGCCGCATACTTGGAGCCCATCTACCAGCTCAGCCGGTCAAGAGCCAGGGACTACGAGACACTGGTCCCTCCATTTCGCTGGTAAGCCCAGTTATTGTTTCCCCAGAAGACCCTGTACCAGATTCCCAATTATCCATCTCCTTAGCTGAGGGCCAGCGCTCAGACATTCCTCTGGCATGTGTGCAGTTGGACCTAAGGACTGACCAGGGAGAGGTTGAGGTGGAGCTTGTGGACAGCCTCCCCACACCTGGTATTTTGGGGACCAACCAGGAAGTGATCGATGTGGGGATTGTGAACAGCCTCCCCATATCTGTCATTGTGGAGACTGACCAGAGCAAGGCTGATGTGGAGCTTATGGACACCGTCCCCACACCAGTTATTTCGGGAAAGGACCAGGGAGAGGTTGATGTGAGACTTGTGAACAGCCTCCCCACACCGGTCATTGTGGAGACTAATCAGAGCAAGGCTGATGTGGAGCTTATGGACACCGTCCCCACACCAGTTATTTTGGGGTATGACCAGGAAGAGGTTCATATGGAGTTTATGGACAGCCTCCCCACACCTGTTGTTTCGGGGACTAGCCAGGAGGAAGTTGAAGTGGGGTTCATAGATGGCCCCACCAAGCCTGTTGTTTCGGATACCACTCAAAGGGAAGTGAAAGTGGGGCTTGTGAATTACCTGCTCACACCAGTCATTTTGGAGAATGACCTAGGACAAGGACTATCCAGTCAGTTTGAAGCAGCCATCACCCACCTCCAAGCCAAGCAGGACCCTGATGTGGATCTTTCTAACATCTTTTCCAGGGATGGTTTGCATTCCCGGTCTCCATCATCCACTTCTGAGCCAAGAACCGTGAGTAAGCCTAACCACACTGTGGCTATTGACTGGGGGAGGATTGATAGTGGGAGATTTGTGCAGGCCCAACTCATGGACCCCACCTTAGTGCTTGTCCGCAATATGGCTGCTCAACTTGAAGGAGGTAATCAGGGGGAGGTGCATAGATGCGAGCCTCTGTTGCTGACCTCACCATTAAAAAGGACAATGCCGTCAAGAGGAGAAGGATGATCGGAAGCCTATCATGTCTGGCTAATATTAAGAAGGGGGAGGAATGTGACGACATGGACTCTCATGGGTTAAAGTTTCTTAAAATTCAGCCAGACAGGATGATAGATTGTTTATAGACGGGGGATAAGTCCCTCATTGTTTCTACAAGACTCTTGTTGACTCATGTAATTGTGTTGGCCACTAAAAGCCAGACGTATTGTTCTCTAGACTTTTCCAGTAATCATTGTATTGTAGTTGTGTATTGCTATTGTGATTACCTTAGTAGCCATTGTCTAGTCGGTGACTCCCAGACTACATTTATACCCTCAGTCTTTCTGTAGACATCATTTGGATGAACATTGTCCATGCAGCTTGAGATCATCCAATGGGAGAGGCGCTCTTGTCCAACCAATCGATGAGGACGCAGTGTATCTAAGTGGAAGGCTGTGGCTATAAAAGGGACTTCTTTAAGCCACCAGGTTGTTGATGGATGCTGATGGATCCAGTCTAAGCTCTTCGGAGCTGACTAGAGGATCAGGATATCTTATGGCTTCAATCTAGGGACTCCGGTTCCGGTTGGAGACCATATCCACAGCCTAGGGATTTCGACTCCGGCTGCAGGATTGTATCATCATACCAGGACTACCTAAGGAGGACACTCAGGTTGGGACAGTTCAGTCACCTGTTACCGACTTTGCAGACCTCAGCCAGGTTCCTAAATCTGGCATTATTCCTTTCTTGGTGGGTGCCCGCCAAAAGCGGGGTGCTGCTAGATTGGAGTAAATAGCCCTGGAACCTCTGAGGCATGGACATTCTAAATCCCTGGTGAGCCAGCGGAAGGGTGAGACTCTGTTGCCTGTTACATTTGTGTATTTTGCTGGTTATGTGTTATGTGCCGTTAATTGTTTGGGGATCCAATAAAGTCTAATTATTGTGATTCCCTCACCCTGTGTTGTTTGAGTAGTGTTACGCCCACGGTTAAGGAGGCCGGCGTTCAGTTGGGATGAGCCCTGAGCCACGCTGTCTTACTAAAGGCGGTGGGTTTTAGTGGACGAGAGCACCCACTGAGCCCTGTGTCTCCACAGGGCCAGCGGGAAATAGATGGCCGAGGCCCGCCACCACTACAACCGGTGGCCATCCTCTGAGTCGGGGGTCCCCTGACGTGGGGCCTCTGAAAAGACAGGCAATGGTGAAACCTGCACCCGTCCCGTTGGAAACCGCCAGGGCCCGTTTCTGGACTGGGGGAAAGGGGTGCTGCGAACTTCTTAGGGGCAGCATCAAGGTACAGGTTGTTTGGGTGGGTGATTGAAGGACCCGGACCCGTTTCCCGTATTAATAAAAATGTTTAAAGTTCGTAACGTTCAAGAATGTGCCTCCCGTAAGGGAAGATCTAAAAAGTTAAAAAATTTGAAAGTTTGTACAACCGTTAGTATACTTGTACTGTGTTCCCGTTTTTCTATCCTTCAGAAAGGATAGAACCCTCCAGGTTTGATGTCCACACCAGGGGGGGCGGAGCCAGGTGGTTATCTCCGCCCACTGAGGAGTTCACAGGCATGGAGGCGGGAAAAACACAAGTTCAGACAGAAGTTCTAGAGTAGTGTGAGGAGTAACCTTGATAGTGAAGGAGGGAGGATGAGTTCAAGGGCAGACCTGTGACCAGGCCTGCCAACAGACTACTCTGGTGGCTGGGTTGGAGTCCAATCACCTTTGGCAAGGAGGCAGACGGTGGTGGCCGCCTGCAGGAGCTGGGATTACAGCCGGTGGAACCGTAGGGACCGGGGTCGGGCGGTGGCCCACCGGTACCGAACCGGGGAACCGATTGGAAACCGGAGCACCAGGAGGGGTACTCAGACCCAGTACAAAGCCCTGAACCGACAGGGCCGAGTCAAATCAACTGATTGAGGACTGGACTTAAGGACCTATCCCACACAAGACCTGTTAGAAGACAACAGCCCAACCACAGGGTAAAGCCACCGCTAAGGCATAGAGACCCAAAGGGCCAGCGTCTGCGGGCAAACGGCCTCCTACGGTATATACCAGTCGGGGAGCGGACTACCGTTGCTTAGGCATAGGAGTCAAACATTCTTACAAAGAGGTGCAGGAGAAAGGCGGAAACCACCAACCTATTCTGGGAGAAGCTGCAGCCGGCTGCGGGCCCCGTTCATCACCCCGTTTGGTTTACCGGAGACTCCAGTGTATTGTGTCATAATGAGTACACCAGTGCCTTCGGGACGCGCACCGCGCCGCACCGTTTCAGCATACGCCCGCACCCGCTCCCACGCCTCAGCACCTCCCTCGGGCCCCCGGGACCATCACTCCCCTACCCACGGAGGGGTCAACACCAAGCTGCGCAACACCGTCCCCGGGAGGCCTAGTTAACGGCAGCGGTGGTGTCCATCCATTCACCACAACCCGTGGGTGGCGTCACGAACTTACATCCCAAACCAAACCACTGCGGCCCCGGCCGTGGAACTTCCCCGTCAAGTCCCTGCGTGTAGCCCCAACCCCCTTGCAGAGCGACGTGACCCCCGGGTCCGTGAGAGGCTCGAGCCACCACCCACCGTACGAGCACGGATCCGAGCGGCTCGGCGGTTGCAGCCGAGCCCGCGGGGCGGTACAAGTGCAATCAGGCGGTTTAGTGCATGAAGAAATCCAAACATGGCTGGTCATTTCTCCATTCATAGTGGTCACACCTCCCTGCTGGCATGATGGATGCCATTTTTGTTTACTAGTAAAAAAATAAACATGACTTTAATTTAATTTTATTTTTTTGAAAGGTTTTTTGGGTGACATTTTATTATGTTATTTTTTAATGTTTTATTTTAAGCCATATTGAGAGGATTATGCATAATGCAAAAAAAAAAAAAAAGTCTTGAGCGGAAAATAGTGCAAGTGTCTGACCCAAAAATAAATGCAAAATGTGAATAAAGCACCAGTCTAAAAAGAGAAACTGTGGCTTGAATCTGGGTGAGGCCGCCTCCTTCACACGTCTGTGTTTCCAGTCCATGTAATGTCTGTTTTCACACGTACCAGAGACACAGACACACGTCGACCCATTATAATCAATGGGTTTGTGCACACATCAGTGTTTTCACATGGAACGTGTGTCCGTGTGCTCCCCATGTAGACATGTCCGTTTTTCACCGGGAGCACAGGTGTCACACGGCTTGCACACTGATGTGATCTGTGTGACATCAGTGTGTCACGTACCGGAGAAAACATGCATCTTTGAAATAAAATGATTTTCTATACTCACCTGTCTCCAGCACTGCTGTCTTCGGCGCTGCTGTCACTTGCTTCCGGGCCCGCTCAATATGCTCATGCATATTTACTGCACAGCGGACCCAGAAGCAGCAGCAGCGCTGGAGACAGCAGGTCCAGAGACTGGTGAGTATAGAAGTTCATGCTGTCCGTGTGCTATGTGAATGTCGTACGGATAGCACATGCTGAACACACACGAACACACATACGCACCTATACCATGAACCATGCAAAACGTGTGTGTTTTGCACAGACGTGTGAAAGAGGCCTGAAGGACGGCTCCACTAAAATACAGGCGAAAATGCAATGGTGAATCGGGACCTTAGTTCATGTCATGTCCGTGAGTCCTAAATGCGATCTTTACATGATTTTTATGGGTAGAACACATACTCATTAAAATCTGGAGCTGATCACGTCAGTGATTTTTTTGTAGCCCGTCGCCCTGATTCATCAAGGCTGGCATTGTTCGCTCCGGTTTTGATGAGGGGCCGCGCTGGAGTCAGATGCTCCTGATTCATGAAGATGTGAATGGTCCTTCATGAATCAGGGGCGTCTGCGAAGTGCTGTGGGTCCCTGCTGGACTAAGATCTGTGATGTACCATACGCCGTTGCTCGTCATGAATTTGAAGTGTGGAGGTCACTGCGCTCTCTTTGTGTTGGAGCTGGACGAAAAATGACGATGGATGTGTACCGCCCCGCGGGCTCGGCTGCGACCGCCGAGCTGCTCGGATCCGTGCTCGTACTGCGGGTGGTGGCTCGAGCCTCTCACGGACCCGGGGGTCACGTCGCTCTGCAAGGGAGTTGGCGCTACACGCGGGGATTTGGGTGAGGAAGTCCACGGCTGGGGCCGCAGTGGTTTGGGATGTTAGTTTGTGACGCCACCCACGGGTCGTGGTGATTGTAGACACCACCGCTGCGGTGAAGGTCTGTGGGCTCCCGGAAGCAGTGTAACGGCGCAGCTAGGTGTTGACGCCTCCGTTGGGGGGGGTGTTGGTCCCAGGGCCCGGTAGGCAAGGGCTGGGGTGCAGGGTGAAGTGTTGCGGTGCGGTGCCTGATGGCACTGTTGTACTCACTCTGACACAACACACTGGAGTCTCTGGTAAACCAAATGGAGTGATGAACGGGGCCCGCAGCCAGCTGCAGCTTCTCCCAGAATAGGTTGGTGGTTTCCGCCTTTCTCCTGCACCTCTGTATGTAAATGTTTGACTCCTATGCCTAGACACCGGTAGTCCGCTCCCCGACTTGTATATGCCGTAGGAGCCCGTTTGCCTGCAGACGCTGGCCCTTTGGGTCTCTATGCCTTGGCGGTGGCTCTACCCTGTATGGTTGGTCTGTTGTCTTCTAACAGGTCTTGTGTGGGATAGGTCCTTAAGTCCAGTCCGCAATCAGTTGATTCGACTCGGCCCTGTCGGTTCAGGGCTTTGTACTGGGTCTGAGTACCCTGCCTGGTGCTCCGGTATCCAGTTGGCTCCCCGGTTTGGTTATGGTGGGCCACTACCCTGTCCCGGTCCCTTACAGTTCCACCGGTCGTATTCCCGGTCTCCTGCAGGCGGCCACCACCGTCTGCCTCCTTGCCAATGGCGACTGAGCTCTGACCCAGCCACCTGGTAGTCTCTTGGCAGCCTGGACACAGGACTGCCCGTGAACTTGACTGATCTACACTTGTACTTGAACTAGACTCCACTAGACTGTGTGTTTTCCCGCCTCCAGGCCTGTGAGCTCCTCGGTGGGCGGAGCCCACCGCCTGGCTCCGCCTCCCTGGTGTGGACATCAAACCTGGAGGGTGGTGACAAGGTTTTTTTAGTTTGACTGATCTCACCTGTGTGGGGTGTGGTGTTGTGTGTGACTACCTGGGACGACCCGACTAGTCCGGGGCGTCACAGAACTGCAAAATTGTAGCACAAAATTTTACGACTTTTCAAAAGCTTTTACTTTAGAATACTAGCATAAAAGCTGTAATGAATCAGGCCTTGTGTGTCCGCAAAAAAAACCTTGGAGATGTCCATTTTTGCTCTGAGTCATGGATCAAAAATACCCATACAAGTCTATTTGGTCTGTTAAAATCACTGTCAGTACACCAATAACATCAGTGTATAATCCATGCCCTGACTGTGATCAACAATGCAACAGACAGGAGAATATTTGCAATTTATTTCTAGATTTTGCCACACGCGAATGTGGCGCCCTGGACAAGCCAGGACGTCACAGGTACTACACCAACACACCCCACACCCCGGATAGGCACACCGAAGCCAAACAAAAATCCTTGTTGCCTTCCTCCAGGGGCTGATGTCCACACCAGGGGGTGGGCCAGGCGGTTGGTCCCGCCCACCGAGGAGTTCACAGTCCTAGAGGCGGGAAAAGCAGATCAGATTAGTTTGGAGTTCAGGAGAAGTGGTAGCAGAGCGGTCTGACAGCGTCCGGGTGTGTGGCCATGACGGTACAGCAAGGTTGGCAGACGGTGGTGACCGTCTGCAGGAGAGGCCTATTGGAGCAAACCGTAAGGACCGTGGACGGGCAGTGGCCCGGCGGTACCGGACCGGTGAGCAAAGAGAAGCCAGCACCATCCGGCAGGGCTTACGGACCCCGACAAGGCTAGGAGTCGCCGTTGAAATTGTCAAATCCGTTAGCGAAGGGAACCTCCGGGGTTTCCCAGCAGCCAAGTCCCGATTGAAGGCAACAGCTCAAACCATAGAGGGAAGCACAGTCACCGCCAAGGCTACAGTTCCCAGGGCCAGAGCCTGCGGGCAAAATGGGCTCCTTCAGCAACCATCCAAGCTGGGGAGCGGGTTACCGGTGGGAATCCATTGGAACCGTACACAAAACACAGGTGCAGGGAAAGGCAGTCACCATCAACCTGCCGGGAGGAGAAACACCGCAGCCGTCTGTGGGACCCATCCATCCAGCCGTTTGTTTTACCGGAGACTTTGTATTTGTCGCGGGCGGAGGAGGGGACGCCGTGCTCTCCCTACTGCTCGGATCCGGCTGCCGCGGCTGCTGCGGCCTGCTGCTGCTCGGTGACTCGAGCGATGGGCCGGATCCCGGGGACTCTAGCGGCGCTCCTCGCCCGTGAGTGAAAGGGGATTGGGTGTTGGGATATAGTTTATTGTCCGTGACGCCACCCACGGTTGTGGTGATTTGTTGACACCACCGCTGCTCTGTATGGGGATCCCGGGAGGGATGGTATGGAGCAGCCAGTTGTTGTGTTGCCCCTCCGTGGGTAGGGGTTGGTGATCCCGGGGCCCAGTGTTGAGGTGGGAGATGCAGGGCTTGGTGGGCGCAGGGACGCGGGGGCAGCGCTGTGCCTTGCGGCACTGTGGTACTCACTCAGCCTGACACGATGACACAGTTCTCGGTAAAACACACGGCTGGAGAGACGGTTCCCACGGACGGCTGCACTTGCTTTCCCCAGTAGGTGACGGTGATGGTCCCTTTTTCCTGCACCTAAGTTGATGATGGTTGCGATGGGTTCCCACCGGTAACCCGCTCCCCGGCTTGGATATGGGCCGGAGGAGCCCTACTTTGACCGCAGGCGCTGGCCCTGAGAAACTGGTGCCCTGGCGGTGGCGGTGTCTCTCTGTAACGGTTGGACTGTTGCCTTCAATCGGGACTTGGTTGTTGGGAGACAGTCGTCCCTTTCCCCAGTAGGTGACGGTGATGGTCCCTTTTTCCTGCACCTAAGTTGATGATGGTTGCGATGGGTTCCCACCGGTAACCCGCTCCCCGGCTTGGATATGGGCCGGAGGAGCCCTACTTTGACCGCAGGCGCTGGCCCTGAGAAACTGGTGCCCTGGCGGTGGCGGTGTCTCTCTGTAACGGTTGGACTGTTGCCTTCAATCGGGACTTGGTTGTTGGGAGACAGTCGTCCCCTTCACTGACGGATTTGGCAAATTATGGCGACTCCTAGCCTTGCCGGGATCCGAAAGGCCCCTGCTCTGGTGCTGGCTATTCTTCGTATACTGCTCCAGACCGCCGGGTCACCACCCGTCCGCGGTCCTTCCAGCAACCTCCGAGCAGTCACCCCTGCGGACTATCACCGCCGTCTGCTGACCTTGCTGTCACTGTCCGGGGCACACACACCCGGTCCAACTTCAGGCTTTACTACTGTCACTTTTCACTTTAGCTCCACTTCACTGTTTACTCCTTCCCTTCCCTAACTTAATTTAGCTCCACACTCTAGCTCTTCCCTTCACTTCAACTTCAACTCCTTCCACCTCCTCCTCCAAACTCTATCTGCCTGGTTCTTCCCGCCTCGGATCCGGCTGCCGCGGCTGCTGCGGCCTGCTGCTGCTCGGTGACTCGAGCGATGGGCCGGATCCCGGGGACTCTAGCGGCGCTCCTCGCCCGTGAGTGAAAGGGGATTGGGTGTTGGGATATAGTTTATTGTCCGTGACGCCACCCACGGTTGTGGTGATTTGTTGACACCACCGCTGCTCTGTATGGGGATCCCGGGAGGGATGGTATGGAGCAGCCAGTTGTTGTGTTGCCCCTCCGTGGGTAGGGGTTGGTGATCCCGGGGCCCAGTGTTGAGGTGGGAGATGCAGGGCTTGGTGGGCGCAGGGACGCGGGGGCAGCGCTGTGCCTTGCGGCACTGTGGTACTCACTCAGCCTGACACGATGACACAGTTCTCGGTAAAACACACGGCTGGAGAGACGGTTCCCACGGACGGCTGCACTTGCTTTCCCCAGTAGGTGACGGTGATGGTCCCTTTTTCCTGCACCTAAGTTGATGATGGTTGCGATGGGTTCCCACCGGTAACCCGCTCCCCGGCTTGGATATGGGCCGGAGGAGCCCTACTTTGACCGCAGGCGCTGGCCCTGAGAAACTGGTGCCCTGGCGGTGGCGGTGTCTCTCTGTAACGGTTGGACTGTTGCCTTCAATCGGGACTTGGTTGTTGGGAGACAGTCGTCCCTTTCCCCAGTAGGTGACGGTGATGGTCCCTTTTTCCTGCACCTAAGTTGATGATGGTTGCGATGGGTTCCCACCGGTAACCCGCTCCCCGGCTTGGATATGGGCCGGAGGAGCCCTACTTTGACCGCAGGCGCTGGCCCTGAGAAACTGGTGCCCTGGCGGTGGCGGTGTCTCTCTGTAACGGTTGGACTGTTGCCTTCAATCGGGACTTGGTTGTTGGGAGACAGTCGTCCCCTTCACTGACGGATTTGGCAAATTATGGCGACTCCTAGCCTTGCCGGGATCCGAAAGGCCCCTGCTCTGGTGCTGGCTATTCTTCGTATACTGCTCCAGACCGCCGGGTCACCACCCGTCCGCGGTCCTTCCAGCAACCTCCGAGCAGTCACCCCTGCGGACTATCACCGCCGTCTGCTGACCTTGCTGTCACTGTCCGGGGCACACACACCCGGTCCAACTTCAGGCTTTACTACTGTCACTTTTCACTTTAGCTCCACTTCACTGTTTACTCCTTCCCTTCCCTAACTTAATTTAGCTCCACACTCTAGCTCTTCCCTTCACTTCAACTTCAACTCCTTCCACCTCCTCCTCCAAACTCTATCTGCCTGGTTCTTCCCGCCTCCAGAGCTGCATACCTACCAACCGTCCCGGATTCTGCGGGACTTGTACGATTTATCAGGGCTGTCCCGCACTCCCGCGGCTCACAGCTGATGTCCCGGCTCCTCCCCTCAGTGGAGTGAATAAATTAAATTAAATTATCATCGGCTCTGGATTTTCGTGGAGCTGTGAGTTCATTGTTTCAAAGGCAGCAGCTTTACCACTGAGCTACTGCCTGTATTGAAAGCAATAGGAAGATTTTGTTATCTTGACCTCTATACTGCAGGTGAGACACCAGAAGCAGATTATTCAGCTGCAAAGATGGATGGAGGGATGGATGAATGGAGGGATGAATGGAGGGATAGAGGGAGGGATGGATGGATGATAGAGGGATGAATGGAGGGATAGAGGGAGGCATGAATGGAGGGATAGAGGCAGGGATGGATGGATGATAGAGGGATGAATGGAGGGATGAATGGAAGGATAGAGGGATGGATGGATGATAGAGGGATGAATGGAGGGATGAATGGAGGGATAGAGGGAGGGATAGAGGGATGAATGGAGGGATGAATGCAGGGATAGAGGGATGAATGGAGGGATGAATGGAGGGATGAATGGACAGATAGAGGGATGAATGGAGGGATAGAGGGAGGGATGGATGATAGAGGGATGAATGGAGGGATGAATGGAGGGATAGAGGGAGGGATGGATGCATGGATGATAGAGGGATGAATGGAGGGATAGAGGGATGGATGGATGGATGGATGATAGAGGGATGAATGGAGGGATGAATGGAGGGATGAATGGAGGGATGAATGGAGAGATAGAGGGAGGGATAGAGGGAGGGATGGAGGGAGGGATGGATGGATGATAGTGGGATGGATGGATGATAGAGGGATGGATGATAGAGGGATATATAGATACACGACAGATGATAATAGATAGATAGAGATAGAATCATAGATAGATAGAGAGATAGAATCATAGATAGATAGAATCATAGATAGATAGAATCATATAAAGAATCATAGATAGAATCATAGTTAGATAGAATCATAGATAGAATCATAGATAGATAGATAGAGGGATAGATAGATAGATAGATAGATAGATACTGTATATCAATGTTGGTGAAAGAGTCAGATTCATTTGTTCCCATAAAACTACTATAAAGAAATGAGGAAAAAAATACAAATACAATTTTTTTATCTTCACCACCTTGGATTCAAACCAGCAACGTTCAAAACTTGTGTCCAGCAGCCTCCTGGCTTTCCTAGCTGCTCTAGCTGTTGAGCCACTAGGATTGATGATGTTGGAGGGAGGATTTCACATAAATGAACCTACAATGCAGCCTCTTACACAGCAGATTACACAGGACACAGCTCCATTGTACAGAGCAGCATCTCTATGTCCTGTATTCTAGAGAGAGAGAGGAAAAGAGGATTTTTTCTTCTTCTAATAAAGTTACGAAAAATAATTAAAAAAAATAGAATAATGTAATTTTATTGCACTTTTTTTATAAAATAATAAACATTACAAATCAGCAAATAACATGGACATATTTGGTGTCCCTGTAATCGTAATGACCTGAACAACACAGCGATCAGATTATTTATGGGGATCGGTAAATGGCGGGAAAAAAAGGCGCAATTTATTATTTTTCTTTATTAAAACCCATAAAAAATGTAACAAAAATGGATCACTGAGGCCGTGTTCACACATAGCGTAAATGCTGCATTTTTTCTGCAGGTGTCCGCGCCACGAGTGCAATAACAATGTTCTCTGATTATTGCGTGTTTGCGGTATTTTTTATACATTGTCCCCCTTATTTGATACATGTTTGTTGCTGATGTGAATCCTGAAGCTTATAAAGAAAGAAACACCAAATCCGCACAGTTCAGCGGCGTCTTTCCACGCGCCAGGAGCGGAGATTTCAGGACGTCTCATCCACTTTGCTTGGACAATTAGTCCATATTCACATGTAGTGTAAATGCTGCATTTTTTTCTGCTGTTTCTTTGCACATTTATTCTGCTGTGTTTAATTGTCCAAGTAAAGTGGATGTGATTCCATGAAAAGACGCCGCTGAATTCTGCGGTTTTCGGGGGGGGGGGGGGGGGGTTCTCTGGAGGTTTCTATGTGGAGCTTAAAAAAATGCAGGAAAAAGCTTCTCTGTAAAATAAAAACACTTAAAAACGCAGATTCACATGTGAACCAAAAACACATTAAATAATGGAGAAAATGCAGCAAAAATGGAAAAAACAGAGAAGATTGTTATTGTGTAGTTTGGTGCAGACAGAAACAAAAAGAAACAGAATTTATGCAACGTGTGAACACAGATTGATAGGCACAAATAAGCAACATGTCATATAGTGACACATAGAAATATAAAAAAATTCTGACTGCTATAAATATGAATGAACAGTCCGGGGCATCTGCTGAATGACCCTTACTGCTAAATGGGTGTGGCTAGGGGCGTGGTCAAAATTTGCGCGCGCCGCATACTTTGTCCCTCTTTCCTTTCTTGAAAAGTTGGGAGGTATGAGAGCTGTGAACTCCTCGGTGGGTGGAGCCAACCGCCTGGCCCACCCCCTGGTGTGGACACCAGCTCCTGGAGGAAGGCAACAAGGATTTTAGGTTAGCTTTGGTGTTCCTAACTGGGGTGTAGGGTGTGGTGGTGTGATGACCTGTGACCCCTGGCTTGCCCAGGGCGTCACATATTCATCATTGGCTGAGTGAGTACCACCGTGCCGTGCGGCACAGCGCTGCCCCCGCAACCCTGCACCTCGCCAGGCCCCGTAACCCGCCAGCTATACATCCCTACCCCTCACTGGGCCCCGGGACAACCAACCCCCCTACCCACGGAGGGGAGAACCAACATCCAAGCTGCTCCCTGTCATTGCTCCCGGGATCCCCGTCCAGAGCAGCGGTGGTGTCACAACCTCACCACAACCGTGGGTGGCGTCACGGACAATAAATCCCCAATACCATTTCCCCTTTTCACTCACGGGCGAGGAGCGCCGCTCGAGTCCCCGGGATCCGGCCCACCGCTCGAGCCACCGACCGAGCGAGCAGCAGCAGCCGGACCCGAGCAGTGGGTGAGCGCAGCGTCCCCTCCTCCGCCCGCGACACGAACATCCCTGATGAATCACTGACAATAAGAACTAACAAACAGATGGAAGTTGGAATGTTTTGGGGTTTTTTTGTGTTTGTGAGAAAATCTCTAATGTCTGAACAAGGCCCTATAGTATCATAGTATCATAGTATCATAGTTTTTAAGGTTGAAGGGAGACTCTAAGTCCATCTAGTTCAACCCGTAGCCTAACATGTTGATCCAGAGGAAGGAAAAAAAACCCCAATGTGTCAAACAATTTCCAATGGGGAAAACATTTCCTTCCTGACTCCACATCCGGCAATCAGACTAGTTCCCTGGATCAACACCCTGTCATAAAATCTAATATACATAACTGGTAATATTACATTTTTCAAGAAAGGCGTCCAGGCTCTGCTTAAATGTTAGTAGTGAATCACTCATTACAACATCATGCGGCAGAGAGCTCCATAGTCTCACTGCTCGTACAGTAAAGAATCCTCGTCTGTGATTATGATTAAACCTTCTTTCCTCAAGACGTAGCGGATGCCCCCGTGTTCCAGTCGCAGGCCTAGGTGTAAAAAGATCTTTGGAAAGGTCTCTGTACTGTCCCCTCATATAATTATACATTGTGATTAGATCCCCCCTAAGACTTCGTTTTTCAAAACTAAATAACCCCACGTTTAATAACCTGTCTTGGTATTGCAGCCCCCCCATTCCTCTAATAATCTTGGTGGCTCTTCTCTGCACCCTCTCCAGTTCAGCTATGTCCTTCTTATATATCGGTGACCAGAATTGTACACAGTATATAAGTGCGGTCGCACTAGTGACTTGTACAGAGGTAGAACTATATTTTTTTCATGAACACTTATACCTCTTTTAATACATCCCATTATTTTATTAGCCCCTGCAGCAGCTGCCTGACACTGGCCACTAAAGTGAAGTTTACCATCCCCCCATACACCCAAGTCTTTTTCTGTGTCTATTTTACCCAGTATTCTACAATTAAGTACATAATCATAAATGTTATTTCCTCTACCCAAGTGCATGACCTTACATTTATCTGCATTAAACTTCAATTGCCACTTCTCAGCCCAATCCTCCAATTTACATAAATCTCCCTGTAATATAAAATTATCCTCCTCTGTATTGATTACCCTGCAGAGTTTAGTATCATCTGCAAATATTGAAATTCTACTCCGCATGCCCCCAACAAGGTCATTTATAAATATGTTGAAAAGAAGTTGATGTTCCCTCAATAGTATAAAAAAAGTATAGTATAAAGTAAAAATATAGTATATATACTATAAATATAAATATAGTATAGTATAAAAAAAAGTATAGTTGATGTTCCCTCTAAGCTGAGCAATCTGAAAAGTAAAGGGTTAAAGCAGCCTAATTATAAGGATAACGAGCCATAACAGGTCTCAGAGTTAAAAGCAAGAGAGGGAAATAGTAAAAAAAAAAAAAAAAAAGAGGAAACAAGAAACAAGAAACCTCCTTCTGGTGGAGTAAAGTTTGGTTTTTCACCGCGGGCTCAGAGTTCAGCTCTTGGGAGGGTTCGATCACACACTCCCTTCATATTTGGTGTATTCAGGTGTGAGTGGAGCACTTTGTTATGGAGGCCGTCAGCAGGCACCGTACGCTGCTGCTGTGTGCGGCAGGGCTGGCGGCATCTGTGGCTGTCACCTGGCTCGTCCTGTCTAGAAGGAAAAAGAAAAGGCAGCTGCGGAGAGTGGGCGAGGTGTCCCAGATGTTCCTGTATCCTATAAAGTCGTGTAGAGGAATTGCCATTGAAGAAGCTGAGTGTAGAGATTATGGACTGAAAAATGGACCGCTACGAGACAGGTACCGGGCATATATCCTCCTCGCCACCCCCCCCCCCCCCTTACCTTCCCGCTAAACCACAACCTACATGCCCTACGCCAGTGATCGCCAACCAATTACTCCCCAGCTCCTGCAAAACTACAACTCCCAGCATGCTCTGATTGCCAGGATCTGACAGCACTTTCTGGGAATTGTAGTTTTGCAACTCCAGACACGGTGTTTTGGCTGCAGCGCTGACTTAACGACAACCATGTGTGTCACCGCTCTAGACGGACATGGAGCTCAGCCGTCGAGGGTGATGGCACGTGACAACCCCTTCACCCTTGGGCAATTTTCCGTTTTTTTGTTTTGTTTTTTTTTCTTTGTTCCCGTTCTTCCAAGAGCCATAACATTTGAGGGCTTAATTTTTGTGGGACGAGTTGTACTTTCGAATGAAACCATTAGTTTTACCATACCATGTACTTGAAAACGGGGGGGAAAAAAATTCCAAATGTGGAAAAAGTGCAATTCCATAATGGTTTTGGGGGGGTATTTTTTCACCATGTTTACTATATAGTAAAACGGATGTGTCTGTGATGCTTCACATCGGTACGAGTTTGTAGATGGTGGTTGGGAGCAGCGCGATTCCCACCGTGGCCATTTAAATTGTATTGTCAGTGTTTGACGGGTTAACAGGCGGGGGTGAATCTGTTGGGCCCGTTAGCTGAACATGTCTGTTGATATCAGCAGACTTGTGGCTAATCTCGCGTGCTCGCTGCCGGAGCCCGCGGTAACCAGAGGAAGGCAACCAAGGACATACCAGTACATCCTTGGTCGTTAAGAGTCTGTTCGGACAGAATGATTGCTTATGTATCATGGCGCTACCAAACATTTTAAATATACCATCTCGCCTGTTTTGTTTTCCATCTATGTCTGCCATTCTATGGCTCTAGGAAGACAGAGCTGTCAATCAAAGAGGAGGAGGGTGGAGATTCAGAGGAAGAGGTGGATTTAAATGATTAGTCCGCCATGCTGCACGAACGCCTGTGCTTGGCTTGAACATTCATCCTGTGCTGATAGGGTCACCTAAAAAAAACTTATCTTGTTTGGTTAACATCCAGTGGTTATAGAGGAGTAGTTTTTTTTTTTTGTTTTTTCTATTATGCTTTGTATGCTCCCTTTTCAAAAGTGGGAGAAAAAAAACCCCCTCATGGTAAGAGGTATTCAGCAAAGGAAAAGTAATGAAGCAGAGCCGGTCAGTGGACTCACCGTAGTAGAGCCCAAAGATGTATCTAAATACAGTGACTCGCTGTAACAAAGTAGCAGAGCCCAGCAATGTAGCAGAGCTGATCACTTTAATGATGGAGCAGAGCAAAGTTATTAACTAGCTTTGAGTAAGACAAGTGACTCACTGTACTATATTAGAGCTCAACAGTGTAGCACACTTGAATAGGTTACTAGATTCATAAGAAGTGTTGTAGCAGAGGCCAGCGATGTAGCAGAGTCCAATGATACTCACTTTCAGTTCCTCACACACAGTAAGCAGTCTAATTCACAGAAACTCCATGATACCATACTCATCATAATTGCAGTCAGAGCGCCATCAGTGGGTCACATGCCGCAAGCACAAATTCCATGCAGATAGATAAAAAACAGGAGGAAAAAAGGAATGTTTAGTGCAAAATATTTTATTTGTCGAAAAAAAGGGGAAACCAAAGGGGAGGTTTTTTTTTAATCAAATGTATGAGACATGGGGTGATTAAAAACATACAAACATGGGGACTGGATGCAGACACGTATTAAGCATAGCTCTAAGTAGAGGAAGTAGGTATAAAGTTAATAAATACAAAAAGGGTAAGGAAAAAGAGAGCTGCAGGCAATATGCTATTGTGGCGCCCCTGAGGCTTCCGTCACCACAGGACATTGCACCCCATCCAGCGGTGTGATGACCATTCTGGGTAAGGAAAGGAGTGAACGCCGGTCCCCTGGCAAATTACACTACACCCATTGCTAGGAACACACTGGGACCAGGGAGAGTGGCAGCAACCCTCCCATGCTGCATGATGGGAGGGGCCGTAAGACCCATCCCTGCTCCTATAGGGTAGATCAGAGCAACTGGGGAGGTGGGAGGAGCTATCAGAGAGCAGACAGTGAAAGGAAGGTCTAGTTTAGTCAGAGAGTGAGTAGTCTGAGAGAGAGGGGGAAGGAGGAGGAGGAGGAGGAGGTCTGCAGGAGGCAGACGAGAAGGAAAGACAGCTCTAGTCAGTCAGGAGCTAAGAAAAGAAAGAGACTCTTCCTGGTGAAGATCCTGGGACTCAGAGGGTCCAGGTGACACCAAGCAGAGAGAAGGGATTCCAGGGCCACGGATAGCTGTAGAGCTGTGGTGGCCTGTTCCACAGGAACATCGGAGGGGGATCAAGCTGCAACAGGGGACGGTCCCTAGAAACCGGAGGAGTGCAAAATCATCTCCAAACAGTAAAAACCGAGGCCCAGGGAAAGTTGTAAACTCCCCGGGCCACAGCCCATCGCAGGACCTCTAGAAAGGGGATAATCTTCCGACAGGCGAGCCCCCCCCCCCCCCCCCAGCCTGGAGGCTGTTGTGGAGGCTGAGCCAGGTTTATCCTACAAAAGGCAAGGTTTAAGGGGTGCTTCACACACAGCGAGCTCGCTGCCGAGATCGCTGCTGAGTCACGCTTTTTGTGACGCAGCAGTGACCTCATTAGCGATCTCGCTGTGTGTGACACTGAGCAGCGATCTGGCCCCTGCTGCGAGATCGCTGCTCGTTACACACAGCCCTGGTTCGTTTTCTTCAAAGCCGCTCTCCTGCTGTGACACACAGATCGCTGTGTGTGACAGCAAGAGAGCGACAAATGAAGCGAGCAGGGAGCAGGAGCCGGCATCTGACAGCTGAGGTAAGCTGTATCCAAGATAAACATCGGGTAACCAAGGTGGTTACCCGATATTTACCTTAGTTACCAGCCTCTGCAGCTCTCACGCTGCCTGTGCTGCCGGCTCCGGCTCTCTGCACATGTAGTTGCTGTACACATCGGGTTAATTAACACGATGTGTACAGCAGCTAGGAGAGCAAGGAGCCAGCGCTAAGCAGTGTGCGCGGCTCCCTGCTCTCTGCACATGTAGCTGCATTACACATCGGGTTAATTAACCCGATGTGTACTGTAGCTAGGAGAGCAAGGAGCCAGCGCTCAGTGTGCGCGGCTCCCTGCTCCCTGCTCACACTGGTAACTAATGTAAACATCGGGTAACCATACCCGATGTTTACCTTAGTTACCAGTCTCCGCAGCTTCCAGACGGCGGCTCCGTGCAAGCGCAGCGTCGCTTGCACGTCGCTGCTGGCTGGGGGCTGTTCACTGGTCGCTGGTGAGATCTGCCTGTTTGACAGCTCACCAGCGACCATGTAGCGATGCAGCAGCGATCCTGACCAGGTCAGATCGCTGGTCGGATCGCTGCTGCATCGCTAAGTGTGAAGGTACCCTAAGAAGACAGCTGCAGACAGAGACACTTAAGAGAAGGGTACCGGCTTTTACTCCAGAAATTACCCAGGATCGGCGGAGGTCACTGACAGTGGGTCTCAGCAGTCCAGAGGCATCAGCGTGCCTAAACCCAGGAACTGTGAGTAAACAACTTGAACTGCACCCTTGGAGTTGCCTCTGTTATTCCACACCACACCATAGACTCTCACGAGCACCAACAGTGCCCCGGGGTACCGCTCCACCTGTGGGGAGCAGTACCATCATTGCTGCCATTCCATCACCCCAGAGGCCTCATACAGCAGCGGCGGCTTAAATAGCCGCATACCACAGGTGGCGTCACGAACACAAACTTTATTAACCCCAAGTAACCAAGCCACATATAAAACTGACACCCACCAGGGCCACGGAGTCGGGCCCCGCCACCACTGACGACCCCCGGACTAGTCCGGCCCGGCACCGGGTGTCCCATAGCCCTGGGGTGGGAAAGTCACTATATCAAAGTGTCAGTGCATATGTTTTCTATGGCAAAATGCCTGCATGCCAACCAAGAGTTGGGTTGGGGGGGAACTCCTCCATCTGGGACCTGGCTGCCTGGCACTCGCATGACTGCACTTTATTGGTGGGTATATATATTTAAAGATAACCACTATGCATATGACACTTTATATTTACATCTTGGCATGCAGGCATTTTGCCATAGAAAACATATGCACTGACACTTTGATATAGCATATTGCCTGCAGCTCTCTTTTTCCTTACCCTTTTTGTATTTATTAACTTTATACCTACTTCCTCTACTTAGAGCTATGCTTAATACGTGTCTGCATCCAGTCCCCATGTTTGTATGTTTTTAATCACCCCATGTCTCATGCATTTGATTAAAAAAAAAACTCCCCTTTTGGTTTCCCCTTCTTTTTTTTTTTTTTTTCGACAAATAAAATATTTTGCACTAAACATTCCTTTTTTCCTCCTGTTTTTTAACAGTAAGCAGTCTATAGCCATTTCTGGTGTGGCAATTCTTTCCCATCACCTGTTGGGAAAATAAGGTTTTCACAGATTCAGCAATGTCTTGAATCTTATCATCCGGTGCTATTTTTGGTCCCTTTGTATGTAGTCCGGGCACATTGCTCCATGGCAGCGCTAATGCCCCACTCACACTTGAACTATTTTGACGCAAATGGAATCCGTCAGTAATGTAGTACAGTTCATTTATTTACAGTGGAAGCGCGACACCATGTGGACACAAGCGGGTACTGCATGACACACACACGCGGCATATTAACGCGCTTCCACTGTAAATAAATGAACTGTACTACATTACTGACGGATTCCGTTTGCGTCAAAATAGCGCAAGTGTGAAACTAGCCTAACGAATTGTCGTGAAACTGATGGACTCGGTGATGCTCTGCAGTCCTAACTTCACACCAACATCTGATAATTCAGAGGATCCAGTAATCTGACAATTGTATACAGCACAGACTTCAATATTGTGGATGTTCCTAAGCTCTGAGGCAGAGGACTGAGCAGTCAATTACGAAATATGAAATTCCTCTGATTTACAAAGGATTGGCAGCAGATAACCTAATATATGCATTTTATTCTGTCTCCTATCCCTAAAATTTGTTATACAACCCCTTAGGCTGTGTGCACACAGTGTGTTTATTCCCTTTTTTTTTTTTTGTGCAGTTTTGTCACTAAACTGCATGTGTGTCGCCCTGGGCAAGCCAGGGGACACGGGTCACACCACCACCACACCCCACACTCCAGGTAGGCACATCACAGCTAACCTACAAATCCTTGTTGCCTTCCTCCAGGAGTCTGATGATGCACACCAGGGGGTGGGCCAGGCGGTTGGCTCCGCCTACCGAGGAGCTCACGACTCTGGAGGCAGGCAGGAAGAAACCAGGCAGATGAGCTCAGGAGATAGCTCCTCACACTTGCCCTGCCTGGGCTAAGTGGAGGAGTTAAGAAAGTGAAAGTGACAGTAGTAAAGGAGGAAAGCAAGTGAAGTGACAGAAGAGAAAGACAGCCTGAAGGGTCCAGCTTTGTGGAGGGCCAGAACAGCAAGGTCAGCAACGGCGGTGACTGTCTGGAGGGGGACCGTTTGGAAGTTCCTGGAAGGACCCCGTTGGCTGTGTGCCCGGTGGTCTGGAGCAGTGTTCCGAAGGACAGTCAGCACCAGGGCAGGGGCCTCTCGGACCCCGGCAAGGCTAGGAGTCGCCAAATTTGCCGAATCCGTCAGTGACGGGGACGCAGATCCCCCAACAACCAAGTCCCGATTGAAGGCAACAGCCCAACCCGTATTAGAGAGACACCGCCACCGCCAGGGCACCAGTTTCTCAGGGCCAGCACCTGCGGGCAAAGTGTAGAGCTCCTCCGGCCCAGATTGCAGTCGGGGAGCGGGTAACCGGAGGGAATCCACCGCTACCACAAGTCAAACAAAGGTGCAAGGAAGAGGGACATCACCGTCACCTACCGGGAGTGCAGGTGCAGCCGTCTGTGGGACCGTCCTACCAGCCGTTTGGTTTACCGTACAAACTGTGTCCGTGTGTCAGGCTGAGTGAGTACCACAGTGCCGCAAGGCACAGCGCTGCCCCCGCGTCCCTGCGCCCATCAGGCCCCGCACCCACCTCTCCATCACCGGGCCCCGGGATCACCACCCCTACCCACGGAGGGGCAACACAACACCTGGCTGCTCCGCATCACCATCCCCGGGAGCCCCGTACAGAGCAGCGGTGGTGAAATCACCACAACCGTGGGTGGCGTCACGAACTATAACAATCCCCACACCCAACAAACACCCCCTTTCACTCACGGGCGAGGAGTGTCGCTCGAGAAACCCCGGGATCCGGCCCACGGCTCGAGCCACCACTGAGCAGCTGCCGGACCCAAGCAGAAGGGGTGAGCGCGGTGTGCTGACACCCTCCTCCCCGCCCGCGACACATGCAAATCCTTACGCTGGCAGTGTCAATGAGAATCCTTAAGATGCGTGTTTTTTTTTTTTTTTGTTTTTTCTTTTTTTTTTTTTTTCTCTTCCCTTGCAGAAGTAAACCTGCGGCATGTTAATTCTTTCAGCATTTTTCCACCCCAAATGCATAGAAAATGGGGGGAGGGGGGAAAGGCAAGCAAACAAGTTTTTTGTTTTTTTTTTTGCCAAGAGATGCAGGTTTAATGAAGACATTTCTACGAACAAATACAAAGATGGTGGCATAACTTTTAAAAAAAAAATAAATTTTTAGTTTAGTGTGAGATTTCGATTCATCGTAATGTAGTGGGGTGTGATTAATATGAAACTTTCCCATTGTGTTTTGGTTTTTTTTTATTTTATTTATTTTTTTTTTTGTTGCTTACACATCATTCACTTTGTTTTTCTTATATTTCCATAGTCTTACATTTGTCTATTTATGGGATTGGAATGTGTGATTTCCTTATCACCGGACTGGAGGATCCTCTGGTGGGCCCAGGCAATGGCATCTTCTGGTAGGGCCACCAATGCCCTTATTGATGGAGCTCGACGAAGAGGGGGGCCAAGCCAGGGTGGGCAGTTCACTTTATTAAGCCCCGGCCGGGCCCCCTCTAAAGTCGCCGCACTACCAGACGGCTAATTTGAATGTAATGCACTTCACATGCAAATTAGCCATGTGCTGGCACCAGGGTCAGTGGAGCAGAGCAGGACGCAGATGCGTCATCTTGCTGCCAAGCGTGCAGCAGCATGATTAGGTCAGGCAACGCAGAGGTGATGAGGATGTACTGGTGTATTACCTTGTGTTTATACCCTGATATTAGCACTTTGTTGCCTCACAATTGGTCTTATATTTATTTCTATGTAGTTACTTACTAGGCCCAAAAAAATGATTTTCAGGCGTACTGAAGTATCGGCACTCCGTGATCACTTCACATGTAGGCCTACGAACAGCCACCATATTTGTTAGTTATTAAAAGCCTATTTCAGACTTGCTAGCAGAATTTAATAGATTATACCGTTCTGAAGGCAGTTACTGTGTTGTGCCTGCTGGGTTGAACAGCTGGCACTTGCCCCATATGGTGAGAGTTCAGCTCTTGATTCTCTTCTATACCAGCAGTGTACATGTCGCGGGCGGGGAGGGGATGCTGCGCTCACCACGCTCGGGTCCGGCGCTGCTGCTGCTCGGTGGGCCGGATCCGGGGACTTGAGCGGCGCTCCTCGCCCGTGAGTGAAAGGGGATGATTTCTGGGTTTGGGAAGTCAGTCCATGACGCCACCCACGGTTTGTGGTGATAATGGGACACCACCGCTGCTCTGGACGGGGATCCTGGGAGCGATGACAGGGAGCAGCTGAGATGTTTCTCTCCCCTCCGTGGGTAGGGGGGTTTGGTGGTCCCGGGGCCCGGTGATAGCGACTGGAGGGTGGATGGCAGGAGTTGGGGAGGTGCAGGGTCGCGGGGGCAGTGCAGTGCCAGACGGCACGGTGGTACTCACTCAGCCAGTAACGTACACTGAGTCTCTGGTAAAACAAACTGCTGGATGGACGGGTCCCACAGGCGGCTGCGGTGTTTTTCCCCTGACCCCAGTTTGGTAGTGTAAGTCCTTTCCTGCACCTTCTTGTACGCTCCTTCTGTGCTCTGGTTTCCAGCTGGCTCCCCGGTTCAGTACCGGTGGGCCACCGCCCAACCCCGGCTACCTACGGTTCCACCAAGACTGTCTTCCCGGCTCCCGCAGACGGCCACTACCGTCTGCCTGACTGCTACACGAGGGCCCTAGGCTCCAACCTAGGCCCCTATCTGCTTATGCCACTCTGCACACCTCCTCTCCCTTCCTCTGCCTGGACTTGTCTCTGTTGTTTCCTGCCTCAGACCATCTAGACTCCTCGGTGGGTGTGTCCATCTGCCTGATTCCGCCCACCTGGTGTGTCTGTCTGAACCCGAGGGAGGAAATCGGGTCTCACTGGAGATGACTGCTATGACCTGCTGGGGGTGGGGGTGTGTGTGTGTGTTGTTACCTGTGGCTCCTGGCTAGTCCAGGGCGCCACATACACATCCACTATAAATGTAAGGTGGATGTCATTAAGGGGTTAAAAGGGTTTTCCTATATCCAACAGGACAGGTGATAAATGTAAGATAGACTAATGGATGACAATCGGGACACCCACTGATTACGGGAATGAGGGCCTTCCAATGTGAATGGAGGAATAGCGCACATGTGGGACCGCCAGTTCATTCACACGAGGTTCGAGACCATGTATTACTAATCTGATGTATAGGCAATAAATGTTGTTTAGGGGACAATCCGTTTAAAGGGATGTTCCACTTTATTAAAAATGATGATAAATTGTAGTAGAGCAATATTCTGTCTATATAAAAAAAATAAATAAAAAATTAAAAGTGGCGAAATCTACATAATTCTTGTGTAAAGAGAACTGAATAGGACTAAATATGGAGACATTTGACGTTTCGGAAGACCCCATTTTAAGAGCCAGGACGTATTCCACTTCCCTATGAGAATGCCATTCATAAATAAATAATTGTTATAGCTCTATTATTCGTCAGTGGCTCTCTAGAAGGGTCTTAGAGGACCCTCTGTAATACCTTTAGAATGTCTTTGAAAGGAGTTGTATAAACTGGACCTAATCCGTGCCTTATAAATGGAAGGGGAATAATCTATAGAATGGCCGGAGCACTGACCCCCTCCTCCCCCCGGGCATGTGTGGAGGCCAGCATGACACTGATTGGAGTGGAGGTCATGATGTCACGGGTAGGGGAGGGGGAGTAAGTCAGGGTATAGTAAAAAGGTGAAGCTGGGGGAGGAGCGGCACTTTTCCCGCTCTGGGACACCAGTGAGAGTCCCCATCCCTGTACCTGCTATGGACGCCGGGGATCAGCTCCTGGAGCGGCTGAGAGCTGCTGCTGGGACCATCCCCCCCAGGTGGCTGCAGAGCCTGATAGCAAGGATCTTCGGTGGGAGTCCGGGGGGGGGGCAGGGACGGCACCCCTGCGACAGCGGCGCCCCCGGAGGTCTGGACTGGCAGAGAGGCGGTCACATGACCTGACTCCCAGGGCCCAGCGTCGCCACAGAAGCCCCCTCCGGGGACCCTCCAGGCCGGACGCCGCGAGCTGCGAGGTCCGGCAGGCCCCGGCCTGGGAGGAATTCAGACGGGCGGCTGGGCCCGGCGGCAGTCGGCAGGCCTACGCTGGAGTTGGGGGCGGGGCCTGCTGCTGCCTTGTCGGCGAGTGACGTCGGCGGTGCGGCGGGGCGCTCTGGTGATGTACCGGCCGAGCGCCCTGAGCCTCTCCTCCCTGCAGCGATAGTATCCCGGATGGATCCCTGTGATGTGGGCGGAGCCAGGCGGCTGCGGTCGGAACTACATCGGGCCTGGCATTCAGGGCCTGCGGCTACAGAGGCCCTGTCTGGGAGAGGGGCCACATGGAGCGGAGCAGGGGGGGCCGTGCTTGGAGAGCCCTGAGGATAATATGCAGCTCCCCCTGTTGGTCGGCGCTACTGATCGTCATGTCCAGGATATGCGGCCGGCGGGGCCTCGGGCCGCGCGGCTAAAACAGCAATGGAGCAGAGTCGGATGGGAGGAGCCAAGTCATGCTAGATCGGCAGGAGGGACGTCAGGATACAGGTGGTCCGGCTGGCGAGGTTATACCTTTGTGCAGCCTGGTGAGTATGATTACATGTTTTGTTTGTCTTCACATGCTGTTTAGGTACACAGTAAAGGGGGGGTGACGGGTCAGCTGGGGTTCGGTTTGGGGGTGCCAGCGGGTGTTAGGGGGAATGCGTTGAGTGGGGAGTTGTCAGAATTGAAGTTGCGTTCGCCAGTTGCGGGCCCGGATTAGGGGCCAGGAAAACCCCGGCGCCAGTGGCGGCTTGGGTTAATTTGTCCGTCATTGCGGCTAGTGAGTCCAGTTAAGAGTGTCTCTTCCCCAGTATTAGTGGCAGTTCAGACTGAAAGGAGTAAGGAGGTGGCAAAAATTTATTTTGACAAAGGGGGAAAAGACGATAGCAAGAAGGAAGATGGGGAGAAGTGGCGATGGCACTTGATTCCTCAGACTTATGCTAATAGGTTTAAGGCGTTGCAGTTTGGGCAAGAGTAATTGGCGACAGGCGCCAGAGAATAGTTTTCAGTGGTTTTGCTATATGGGCTCGATTGGTGAGGCCTATAGGATTTATGGGGGGTAGACCTGGATCCGTTATGAGGAGCAGTGTCATCAGAGGATGGCGACCGTCCATCCATAAGATGGGATCAGAAGGATATAGGCTTGTGGTGGCGGGTGATGGCGGCAGCCAGATATGGGCAGTCATTTCAGGGCGGGGCAGGGTTCCCCGGCCGGTCAGGAAGCTGGGGTGCCGGTGGTCAGTACGGACAGACAGGGTCCTAGAAGTCAAGTTCGTGTTGGTAAGTTAATGAGGGGGAAGGCAAGTCAGTGCCACTTGTCGTTGTTTGGACATCTCCGCACCTATTGTAACGGAGCATCCCATGGGATGTCCAAGGGTCAGACACCGGTGAGCTTAGTTGCGATGCTGCCGTACCTAAATAGGGATCCTGTTAGGGCCAAAGCTGAGGTTTGAGGTTGGGTTTTGGGGAGGGTTTCAGGATTCCTTCCCCTGTTTTTGAAGTTCCAGGGACAACCAGGAATCTCCCTCGGTGTATCAGCATTTGGCGCTGGTAGGTGGAAAGTTAGGAAAGGAGGTGGCGTTGGGGAGAATGGGGGGCACAGTTAGTCACCCTCCTACCTTTTCTTATTTTGTGGTTTCGTCATTCGGGGGGGGGGCCCAAGGAGGAGCCAGGTAAAGTTCGGCTAATCCACCATTTGTCTCATCCCAGGGGTAGGTCAGCGAATGATGGTATACTGGCTGAGCTTCGTTAGGTGTTGTATACGTCGTTTGATGAGGCTACAAAGTAGGTAAATAGTTGTGGGAGGGGTATGTTGATGGCAATAGATGGATATTGAGGCAGCTGTCCGGCTCTTACCAGTTCATCCAAAATTGTGTTCGTTATTAGTTTGTTTTGGAAGGGAAATTGTTTTGGAGACCCCTGCTTGCCAATGGGTAGTGCAGTATCGTGCACATGTGTTGAAACCTTTTGTTCTTTTTTAGAATGGGGGGGGCGTGATGTTTCTGGTTTGGCATCACTGGTACCTTACCGGGATGAATTGTCGGTGTGTGGGATTGGCTGTTTCGGCACAGGCACAAGAATTCTAGCAGCAATGGAATGGATAGCGAGAGGCTTTGGGGTGCCTTTGGCACCTGGGGAAGAACTGTTCGGCCAAATACCTGTATTTAGTTTATGGCCATTGTAATTGACTCAGTGATTTGGGAGGTTCGGCTTCCTGACGACAGGTTGCCACGCTTAAGGTTGAGGTAGCAAGGGCATGCCGGGTGAGGAAGTTACAATTAAAGGAGGTTCAATCGCTATTGGGGGAAACTTAATTTTGCGTGTCGGGTAAGGTCAATGGGCCGAGTTTTCACGTCGGCTAGCTTGCGCGACAGCTGGAGTGCTTGCTCTTCACCCCTACATAAGTTTGTCGGAGGAACATTGAGCGGCCTTGTTGGTTTGGGGAGAATTTTTTGGGGAGCAGGACAATGGTGGTTCGTTGCTTAAGGATGAGGTAGTGGTTAATTTCAAATTGGAATTGTTTACGGATGCTGCGGGTGACTCAGGTTTCGGGGCCTTTTTTCAGGGTCAGTGATGTGCGGATTGGTGACCAGAAAGTTGGATGGCGGAGGGGTTGACAAGGAATGTGTCGCTATTGGAAATTTTTTCCGATGATGGTCGCACTCCATTTGGGGAGTGACCAGTTGTGGAATAAGTAGATCCGGTTCAACTGGGACAATATGGGGGTGGTGCTAGTGATTAATAACGGCTCGGCATATTTTACCCAAGTTGTTCGGGTGTTGCGGCGGTTGGTTTTTATTTGTTGGGAAATTAATACGGGTCACAGCAGCTCAGGTACCAGGTATAGAGGACCTAATAGCGGATTTCCTTTCCTGTTTCAGTGAGATTGTTTCCGGGATTTTGCGGTAGTGGCGGACGGCAGCAGCTTGTAGTCCCCTGCGCAGCTTTGGAGCGTGGTCTTCAAGCAGCAAGACCACGGATTCAGGCGGTTTGACTGGTACCACGTGGGCGGCGTATTAGGCCACATGGGTTCCTGGGAGTGGTGGTTGGGTGGTGGCATGATGAATGAGGATTCCCAGTTAGGACTGTTCCTGGGAAATCGGGGGAGTGGCGATAACAGGTTGGTCTTCCACGAAGTTGAGTCATTTGATTACAGGGTTGGCATTTGGTTTCTGGTTGCGAGGTGTACAGGATTGGGAACAAATTTTTGGGTAGTTCAGGCGTTGAAGGGTGTGCATAGGGGCCATAGGTAGACGGCCTGTGTGATTTAGCTTATTGGAATGTTTGGGTAGGGAATTAAGGTATCATTGTTGCGGTTGGCTTTTCGTTGGCGGTTTTTCGGGGCTTGGTGTATTGGCGAATTGGTATTTCCCAGGGTGACGTGCCCCGGGGGCTTGGGTAATAGTGACGTCCTATTTTTGGAGCATGGGGATCGAATTTTGGATCCAGAAATCAAAAATGGATAAAGTGGGGGCAGGCGGGTTCGTTTAGGGAAGGTTATGGCATCAGGTATGTGCCATTGGCAGTGCGTTTTGAGCTTTGCAAAGGTCCACCCGAGTCAGGATGGCCCATTGTTATGTCTCGAGGACGGGTTTTTTTGTCCAGATATTAGTTCATTAGTGTTTTGTGGGCATGTTTGAAATCATTGGGTCTGGTTGGCGAGGTTTGCGTTGCATTCTTTTCGTCTTGGGACGGCAGTGGAAACCTCTGGGTGTGGTCTCCCTGCTAAGACAGTTAAACAGATTGGTCGATGGAAGTCTCAGCGTTGTAAGTCGTGGGTTCGCAATGTTTCAGGGGCAATTGATCGGAAGACTGGTTCTGATGGAGGGGGGGTGGGGGGGTGTCATTCTTTGGGGTGGTATTGGAGCTACTTGGTAATTTTGTTAGTGCTTTGTTTTTCAGACACCCCCCCCCGTTTTTCCAGCCTGGTCTGGATCTTGGGCCATTCTAATGTGTGCTGGGGAACACAGAGAGCGGATACGAGAAGGAACAGGAGACAGCTAAATTTTGTCGGAGGGATAGGGCTCCTGTCGGATGGGTTGGAATCAGGGGTATGGGGTGGAATACGGTGTTGCAGGGGGTGCATAACTATGCTCATTTGGGCAGGCCCCCTGACATTTTGGTTTTACACGTCGAGGGACCTATTTGGGTGAGCGGCTTTCTCGGACTTTGATAAAGATACTAAGCATGACTTGTTGCGGTTATGGGTGTCTTTTCCAGGCGTGATAATTGTGTGGTGGGACATTGTTCCAAGAAGGGTTTGGGCGGAAAGCATGGTCTGTGGAGAAGCTGAATAAGGTGCGGGTGAAAGTTAATAGGGTTATCTCAAAAAATTTGGGGGCTGCAACGTGGGAGTCGCAGCTCGGCTTTTTGAGCTGGAGCGAGAGGATGACGAATTTTGGTAGGCTGATGGGGTGCATTTGAATGCAGTACGGATTGATTGTGGGCACTTGGATTGCAGGGAGGTATTGAGCGAGCTTTGCTATTGAGGGGGGGTCTCAGGCACTTGAAGGTTATCAAGGTGCCCTCGTTGTGGCAGGTTTTTGGTGGGTCCTTGAAGTTGGTTCTAAATTGGTTCGGGGAACCCATTCGGGTATGGATCCCCTCATTGGCAGAATGGTTGGTCACCTGGTGATTTTTGGGGGATCCCGACGGGGTATGTCGGGGCCCCCATGGGTGTTTTTGGTGGTTAATGAAGGAATAACCCTTACACTTTGGTGCTCCTGAGCCAGTGTGGGTAACGGCTGGGAGCAATTTGGTTATATGGCTTGGTTATGGGAATCACCAGGGTTTTAGCTTCAAGGACCTTACCACAATGCAAAATTTTACATGTTATGTATTTGTTTAATAAATGGCTGCTATGGCCAAAATTATCCAAAGATAAATTGGTGTCTGAGTGGTTATTAGCAGATAAGGGGGAATTGGAAAAGGGGTGTGTGTGCCTAATTTTGGCCGGAATCTACAATTCCAGGGTCAAGATCTATTTGCTGCATTTCATGTGACTGTGCGTGACCTTGGCCATGAGGCCAGGACTGAATAACATCATTGTACTCAAGCTTCTGTACTTTGTATAATATTTATTGCTTAACAAGACCTGGAAGAGTTTGTTGGCCGATCCTGCTCATATTCCCTTCTGTCTGTCCCCTACTTCTGGGCAACATTCCATAAGTTAGTACATAAGTGTCGTCCCCCCCACACCTCCTCCTCCATATTATTGCTACATATATGGTACTTTCAGATCTTCTATTCTAAATCCATAGAAATTGTTAAAAATAATGTGTACAAGATTTTGTGTATTGTGTAATTTTTGCACCTTTATCCAGAATAGCATTTGTGTGGTCAGACAGATAGTAAGCCCGTCCTCTCCCCCAATATGAATGTTCTAGTTAACCTCAAAGGTGTTAAATGGAGCTGAGGTCCAGGCCATGTGTGGCCAGTTATGTTTTTTCCACCAAGACCCAATGTTTTTCCCTAAACTGTTCCCACAAAGCTGGAAGCTACAATTGTCCATAATGTCTTGTGCTGAAGAATTAAAGGGAACCTGTCAGGTGCAATATGCACCCAGATCCACGAGCAGGGGGATTTTGGCTCAGTGCGCATGACTCCGGAGTTTGGGTCATGCGCACTGCTTCAGTTCAGCCAGGACGCGTACACCCAGCTTCATAGTGCGTGTGGCGCCCCTGAGGCTCTGGTCGCCACAGTCTTTGGAGCGTGGGAGGAAACCGGAGGAAGCCCACGCAAACAAGGGGAGAACATACAAACTCTCCTTGGTGTTGTCCTTGGTGGGATTTGAACCAACCCCAGCACTGCAAGACCGCAGTGCTAACCACTGAGCCACTGTGCCGCCCTATCCACATATACTGTTTATTGCTGCCATTTATATGGCTTCTGCAATGAGTGCAATGAGTGCAAAACAAATTATGCAACATACTCCGTGATGCTGCATAAGTGATGTGAATGAAAGACAAATATATGGGAGATATGCCCAGGTAGGAGGCTACTGATGGTCGTCTGGTGCTCTGAGGTTTTCTTTACTAGGAGCAAGGGTGCACTTTTGTTTTTAATTATAATTTATGGTGGGTGGCACATCTACGACCCCATGTCTAATTTCCCACTTGTAGAGGTCAGACGTATGCAAATGGCAACATGTACAAAAAAAGAAGCTGTGCAGCTCTGCAGTAGTGTCTGCATCACAG
Organism: Anomaloglossus baeobatrachus; assembly: GCF_048569485.1. Classification (NCBI taxonomy): domain Eukaryota; kingdom Metazoa; phylum Chordata; class Amphibia; order Anura; family Aromobatidae; genus Anomaloglossus; species Anomaloglossus baeobatrachus. The sequence goes on along the minus strand of NC_134355.1, from coordinate 32,223,847 downwards.
CTAGCTAGAAATGGGGGTGAGTATAGTGTTGTTGGGTTTTGTTTTTTTTTTTTTTTAGTAGGTTGGGCTACTCTAACAGTAGCATTAACTTTATATGGTGTGTTACCCCCCAGGGCTATAGAAAGTGCCAGAGAGTAGCAACCTGTACTGTATTGCACAGGTGTGCCTTTTATTGTTGCCAGCCTTAGGCACACCTGTGGAATAATCATTGTCTAATCAGCATCTTATGTCAGACCTGTGAGGTGGATGGATTATCTCCACAAAGTGCAAACGAACATTGTTTTTGACAAATTTTTGAACAATATTTTGGAGAAAAAGGCCTTTTCTGTACATAGAAAATGTTTTAGATCTGAGAGAGATGAAATGTCACAATCCACACAAACTTTTTGGGACGGTTATCTGAAAGAGTATTGAGTATATCGCATTTGGTCACATCTCTTGCATCTACTCTCCTTTGAAATAATCATTGGATGTGTGTGCTCCGTTATTACATGACGTTTTTTCATATGAATGCGGCGGAGCTGCAATACCAGACATGGGCATGGAAAAAAGGGGTACTTTTTGTGGAAAAATAAAACCGGTCCTTCTTTTTATTCTAGAATCCCTTCGGCCTCTTCCTTTTAAGTGTTTATATGTTCCAGCATCCCTTGTACTCGGGAGCTGTGCCCGTGCATCCAGCCGTGGGTTATTGTTTCTCCTGCGGCAATGGTTTGGATTGGAGATGTACGTGGGTTATGAGTAAATGTATGTTTATGAAACAATTATGACCTGATACCTGAATAATCTTTCATTCCAGACATTGGCTTGTTGTAAAAGAAGACAAAGTTCACGTTACAGCACGACAAGAGCCACGACTGGTGCTGATGACTGCGACCGCTGACAGTGATCACTTAACTCTCCACGCCCCAGAAACTGAAGTCTTCCAAATTCCAATGGATCTACCAAAAACAAATGCAATTTACACCTGCAAGTATGTGATATAAGGGGTCGTACACTTATGTCACATCCACGGGAGTGTGGGGCACTGCAATGTTCAGAACTTCCAAACAAATCTGAGAGCCACCTCTCCACTTTGTAATGGGGCCCTGTTCCCAAAAAAGAATATAAACTCCGTGGTATGACCAGTGTCATTCATACATTGCTCGGATATTATTTGCCATAAATGCAGTCATATGAAAAAGTTTGGGCACCCCTATTAATGTTAACCTTTTTCCTTTATAACAATTTGGGTTTTTGCAACAGCTATTTCAGTTTCATATATCTAATAACTGATGGACTCAGTAATATTTCTGGATTGAAATGAGGTTTATTGTACTAACAGAAAAATGTGCAATCTGTATTTAAACAAAATTTGACCAGTGCAAAAGTATGGGCACCCGTATCAATTTCTTGATTTGAACACTCCTAACTACTTTTTACTGACTTACTAAAGCACTAAATTGGTTTTGTAACCTCATTGAGCTTTGACCTTCATAGGCAGGTGTATCCAATCATGAGAAAAGGTATTTAAGGTGGCCACTTGCAAGTTGTTCTCCTATTTGAATCTCCTATGAAGAGTGGCATCATGGGCTCCTCAAAACAACTCTCAAATGATCTGAAAACAAAGATTATTCAACATAGTTGTTCAGGGGAAGGATACAAAAAGTTGTCTCAGAGATTTAAACTGGCAGTTTCCACTGTGAGGAACATAGTAAGGAAATGGAAGAACACAGGTACAGTTCTTGGTAAGCCCAGAAGTGGCAGGCCAAGAAAAATATCAAAGGCAGAGAAGAATGGTGAGAACAGTCAAGGACAAGCCACAGACCACCTCCAAAGACCTGCAGCTTCATCTTGCTGCAGATGGTGTCACTGTGCATCGGTCAACAATACAGCGAACGTTGCACAAGGAGAAACTGTATGGGAGAGTGATGCAAAAGAAGCCGTTTCTGCAAGCACGCCAGTCGCCTGAGGTATGCAAAAGCGCATTTGGTCAAGCCAGTTACATTTTGGAAGAAGGTCCTGTGGACTGAGGAAACAAAGATTGAGTTGTTTGGTCATACAAAAAGGCGTTATTTTATGCATGGAGGCAACAAAACACGGCATTCCAAGAAAAGCACTTGCTACCCACAGTAAAATTTGGTGGAGTTTCCATCATGCTTTGGGGCTGTGTGGCCAATGTCTGCATCGGGAATCTTGTTAATGTTGAGGGTCGCATGGATTCAACTCAGTATCAGCAGATTCTTGACAATAATGTGCAAGAATCAGTGACGAAGTTGAAGTTACGCAGGGGATAGATATTTCAGCAAGACAATGATCCAAAACACCGCTCCAAATCTACTCAGGCATTCATGCAGAGGAACAATTACAATGTTCTGGAATGGCCATCCCAGTCCCCAGACCTGAATATCATTGAAAATCTGTGGGATGATTTGAAGCGGCTGTCCATGCTTGGCAACCATCAAACTTAAATGAACTGGAATTGTTTTGTAAACAGGAATGGTCAAATATACCTTCATCCAGGATCCAGGAACTCATTAAAAGCTACAGGAACCGACTAGAGGCTGTGATTTTTGCAAAAGGAGGATCTACAAAATATTAATGTCACTTTTATGTTGAGGTGCGCATACTTTTGCACCGTTCAAATTTTGTTTAAATGCGGATTGCACATTTTCTGTTAGTACAATAAACCTCATTTCAATCCAGAAATATCACTCAGTCCATCAGTTATTAGATATATGAAACTGAAATAGCTGTTGCAAAAACCCAAATTGTTCTAAAGATAAAAGGTTAACATTAATAGGGGTGCCCAAACTTTTTCATATGACTGTATAGGAAATGGGACTGATTTTTTTTTTTTTAAAATATATACATTTCTGTCTGCCTGCAGCTACCACTAGGGGGAGCTTAGTGTATACAGTGTAACCTCAATCTCACTGCATGAGAAACTATATGGGCCAACACACTTATATATATATATATATATATATATATATATATATATATATATAATTTTTTTTTTTTCCTCCCATATTTAAGATCTGTTACAACTCTAGAAATCCTATTGACGTCATCTCCGATTGTTTTCGTTTATTTTTTTTTCTTTAAGCTCTCTACTCCATTCTGCTTTCTTTCAGAGTTCATGGCCATGATGTTCAGGGCAGAGACTGTGGAAATGAAGCCTCGGACTGGGTGACCAACTTCTTAAAGGGTTCTCACACCTATCGTCTTGTTTATTTTGAGCACAAAATGAAAACCAGAAATCCAAAAAACGAGTATCCACTGTATACAGAGACCGGTCAGGTTAGTCGGCGGCATATTAATGGAGATCTCTGGGGGGGGGGAGAAATCAAGTGATAGAATTATGTGCCAGCAGCCGGGCTGCTCGGATCCGGATCAGCAGTGTGGCTTGAGGGATTCTACCGGACCCGGGGGTCGCGCGGACACTTCAAATAAAAGGGGACGTATTTGTACAGCATTTGCCGTAAATTGTCTATGACGCCACTCAGTGTGTGGTGAAGTGTGGCACCACCGCTGCTGTTGTGGGATTCCCAGGGGCAATGGGATGGCAGCTGGATGTTAACCCCTCCGTGGGTAGGGATGGATGCCCCGGGGCCAAGTGTCTTTATGCCGGGGATGGTGATTGCAGTGGCCGGAACGCCCGGGCGGACCAGGGAATGTTAGGTTACTCACGGTTGAATAAATCACACAAGTCCAGTGGTAAACCAAGGTGCTGGTAGCCGGCCGCCGCGGTCGGGTGTATCTGGTCCCACACTCGGGCTGATGATCCGTATCACTTTCCTTTGCACTCAGTGTGTGGTGTGTGTTGGACTTCCCAGTGTGAAACACGGGAGTCCGCTCCCGGTCCTTTTTGTTGGGAGCTTTGCCCGTTGACGCTGACCCTTAAGGCATCTGCCAGGGCCCGGTAGATCCCAATCACTCTCGGTGCGTGGTTGTCTGCTTTTGGGACTTTGGTTGGGACAGTGTGGCGCCCCTGAGGCTTCCGTCGCCACAGGAACATTGCACCCCAGCCAGAGGTGTGATGTCCCATTCTGGGTAAGGAAAGGAGTGAACGCCGGTACTCAGGCAAATCTACATTACACCCATTGTTAGGTACACACTGGGACCAGGGAGAGTGGCAGCAACCCTCCCATGCTGCCTGCTGGGAGGGGCCGTAAGACCCATCCCTGCTCCTATAGGGTAGATCATAGCAACTGGGGGAGGTGGGAGGAGCCACCAAAGGAAAAAGAGACAAGGAAGGTCAAGTTAGTGAGTGAAAGGAGAAGGAGTTCTGCGGGAGGCAGAAGGGTGAAAAGAGTAGTGCTCTAGTCAGACAGGAGCAAGAGAAGAAAGAGACGCTTCCTGGTGAAGATCCTGGGACTCAGAGGGTCCAGGTGACACAAAGTAGAGAGAAGGGATTCCAGGGCCACAGATAGCTTTTGAGCTGGTGGCCTGTTCCACAAGAACATCGGTGGAGGGATCAAGCTGCAACAGGGGACGGTCCCTAGAAACCGGAGGAGTGAAAAATCATCTCCAACAGTAAAAACCGAGGCCCAGGGAAAGCTGCAAGCTCCCCGGGCCACAGCCCACAGCAGAACCTTTGGAAAGGGGGCAAATAACCGACAGGCGAGCCCCTGGCCCGGAGGCTGTAGTGGAGGCCGAGCCAGGTTCATCCTACAAAAGCAAGGCTTAAGGAGACAGCTGAAGACAGACACTTTAGAAGAGGGTACCGGCTTTTATTCCAAGATCTACCCAGGATTGCCGGAGGTCCCTGACAGTGGGTTCCAGTCGCCCAAAGGCACCAGTGTGCTGCAGCCCAGCAAATGTGAGTAAAGACCTTGGAATTGCACCCTCTGGTGTTGTCTCAGTTATTGTCGCCTGCATAGACTTCCATTACACCATAGACTCTCACGAACACCAACCGTGCCCCGGGGTACCGCTCCACCTGTGGGGAGCAGGACCATCCAAGCTGCCATTCCATCACCCCGGAGGCCTCATACAGCATCGGCGGCTTACTAGCCGCAAACCACAGGTGGCGTCACGAACAAATATAAACTTTATTCACCAGCCATATTTATTTGACACCCACCAGGGCCACGGAGTCGGGCCCCGCCACCACTGACTACCCCCGGACTAGTCCAGCCCGGCACTGGGTGTCCCATAGCCCTGGGGTGGGCGAGTCAACAGGACCTATAATCCTGCCCTCAATTGGTTAATTAGCTAGGTCGTTGGTTGCGGTCCTGGCTTCAGAGTCCAAGTACCCCCTCTGTGCACGGTTTCCGGGTCGGTTCTCCGGTGTCAGTACCGGCGGGCTCTAACCCTGTACCGGTCCACCTCAGATCTACGGCAGCCGTCTTCCTGTCTCCTGACAGACACGGACCACCGTCTGCCAGCATGCCGGGGCTCCAACCCCGACGCCTTTCCTCTCTGAACTTGAGCTTCACCTCCTCGCTACACTGCTCCCCTCCACTACCACTTGCACTCCACTTTGACTCTAACTTCAGACTGCTCCTTTTTCCCGCCCCGGGTTCTCCAGACCCCTAGGTGGGCGTTTCTCATCCGCCTGGTCCGGCCCACTGGTGTCTGTCCTACCTTTTAAGGGGGCGGTGGATAGGGTTTCAGGTCGGCTGTATGTAACCCTGTGTGGGAAGGTGTTGTGCGGGGGCCTCACTGTGTGACTACCTGGCTTTGCCAGGGCGTCACATTTAGTGTTAGACTTGGCGTGGTACCATTTTTCTGAAGCACAAGGGAGATTAGGAATAGTTTGCCTACTCCTACCTTCCTCTGCAGCACATATATATATATATATATAATATTATACACATATCATACACATATCATTACCACTGTATTCAAGTTAGGTTCTAAGACAACGCAATCCTTTCCAATGAAGGACAGGCTGAAACAGCAATGTATATGCCACGGATTGCAATTTTGAAATTTCTGTTTATTTTATTGTCTCACTTTGTGGAGTGCAAAGTTCTTATATACATATTGGAGTAAAATCCTACTTGGGCATGCAGCCTTCAGCTGAGTGCCACAATTCCCTTACCTCTGGGAATATTTAGATCAAAAGCTTCACTTTGATTTTGAACATCAGGACTTTGTCTCCATTACTACTGGTATGGAAAATTTGCACAGTGGGAGTTGTAGGAATAGCACTGTGTATATTTTTATTTATTATATATATATATATATATATATATATATATATATATATATATATATATATATATATAATATCACATTTTGGTGTGTATTTGCTGCTGCACAGTTTCCACTGTTATGTTCTCAGCATGTCTGTAACTTTGTACTTGTGATGCTAGATACTACGAGCAGTATAAATAGAAGGGTTATCAGACAAGCCGGGATCATAAGCCAGGAGGTAACTTATAAGGTTCAGGGAACAGACCGAGATGTGGTCAGGAAGAGGTCCGAGGTCGGAAGCCAGGAGGTAACGTATAAAATTCAGGGAGCAGACAGATGTGGTCAGGAAGAGGTCCGAGGTCAGAAGCCAAGATCAGAAAACTTACACGAGACATGAGCCAAGAGCACACTGAGCAAACAGGAAGTATGACTGGCAAAGTTTAGACAGACCAAACCCGGTAAAGAAACGTAGCAATCAGCAGGAGCGAGGAACATCTGTGAAGACACCTCCCAAAACCATCGTGGACCTTAGTGCTGAGACAACCTGTCAGCAAGTGCACAAGACACATAGCAGAGCATTTTCAAATGCAAAATTGTACGCACAGCGGAGCCGTGACAGTATTCCTGGTAAATTGTTCAGCAGCGCCCTGTTTTTGTTTCAATCTGCAGGTGGCATATCCTGATCTTGCCCCTTATCTGCTACTTTCTGAAGCCTCACTAGAAAATCTAAACTCCAAACTGGAAAAAAAGGTTACCATTAGAAATTTCCGCCCCAATGTAGTGATTTCTGGATGTGAGGCGTTTGCTGAGGTAAGTCTTTTTGTTTCAGAATTTTTATTTGTTACTTAAATTTAATACTCCTCTCATACCAGAGGTATACTTCTAGAGCGAGACTAGGTTACTACTGTAGGGCCAGTGCTGAGGGGTTCGTTGATGAATGTCTTAATTTTCTACAGTCCTAGCTTTTGCCTGAAGCTGCCAATAGGGGGGCTCACTACAGAGTGATTGATTGAGTTCTATTGTTTAGCTTGAATTCAACTTTTGCTGCATACATCTATTTGAAGTGAACTCCCCCTAGTGGTGGCTGTATAAATCTGTATGTAATGAGCTCCCTCTAGCGGTGGCTGTATAAAATCTGTATGTAGTGAGCTCCCCCTAGTGGTGGCTACATAAATCTGAAGGGATGTAGATGCAATATGAAATTATGGCGGACATGTACTGCATTTGGCTTACATTTTGGAATTTGCCTCAGCATCTGGTTCCTCAGCTTGGTGACATAATTGCGTCTCAGGTGTATCTTCGCTGCCGTTAGTCTGACAAACGGGGTTTTTTTTTTCAATGTACTAGAAGATTACTACAACAAATTCCCAATTCATTCTGTGGCGCCCTGGACAAGCCAGGTCGTCACAGGTACTGCAACAACACACCCCGAGATAGGCACACCAGTCACACACAAATCCTTGTTGCCTCCCTCCAGGGGCTGATGTCCACACCAGGTGGGGTGGAGCCAGGCGGTTGGCCCCACCCACTGAGGAGTTCAAAGTCCTGGAGGCGGGAAAGTAAGTCAGAGTAGAGATGAGTTAGGGAGAGTGAAGTAGGAGTGAAGTGGCAAGTGAGGAGCAGACTGACCGTGTCCGGGTACGTGGCCCGGGCACCAAGAGCAAGGTTGGCAGACGGTGGTGGCCGTCTGCAGGAGAGGCCGATAGACGTGGAACCGTAGGACCGGGGACGGGCCGTGGCCCGCCGGTACCGAACCGGGGAGCGAAGAGAAGCCAGCACAAACCGGCAGGGCCTACGGACCCTGACCAGGCTTGGAGTCTCCGTTAAACCAGTCAAATCAATTAGCGACCGGAACCTCCAGGGTTTCCTAGCAGCAAAGACCCGACTGAAGGCAACCGTCCAAACCGAGAAAGGGAAACACAACTACTGCCTCAGTTAGAATTCCCAGGGCCAGAGCCTGCGGGCAAAAGGGGCTCCTCCGGCCCATATCCAAGCTGGGGAGCGGTGTTACCGGTGGGAAGCCATCGGGACCGAAAAGACACAACAGGTGCAGGGAAAGGCAGCCACCACCAACCTACCGGGAGTGAACCCAGCAGCCGGCTGCGGGATCCGTCCATCCAGCCGTTTGTTTTACCCGGAGACTCTGTATCCATCATTGGCTGAGTGAGTACCACCATGCCGTATGGCACCGCGCTGCCCCCGCGACCCTGCACCCTGCCAACCCTGCCTCCCCGTCACACCTCACCGGGCCCCGGGACCACCAACCCCCCCCCTACCCACGGAGGGGAGAGAAACATCTCGGCTGCTCCCTGTCATCGCTCCCGGGATTCCCGTCCAGAGCAGAGGTGGTGTCCCAACCTCACCACACACCGTGGGTGGCGTCATGGACCAACTCCCCAAACCCAAAACCACCCGTTTCACTCACGGGCGAGGAGCGCTGCTTGAGTCCCCGGATCCGGCCCACCGCTCGAGCAGCCAGCAGCAGCAGCGCCGGACCCGAGCGTTGGCGGGCGCAGCGCCCCGCCGCCCGCAACAACTCATTACTAGATGAACCTCCTGAAATTATACCAAATGGATAAAACCTGGAAACCATCCAGAAACGAAACTCTTCAAGGATGTCTCCGCCTCAATCGCTGCAAATTCTGGAAAATCAATACTGTCATAATCATAACGCCAAGGCTGGGAACCTTCATGTCAATGAAAAACAGAAATGAGAAATTGTTCGTGGTGAAACTCTCGACTCGTATGAATGGCGAACGCTTGTGGTTCATGAATCAGTCAAGTGCCGCCATCTAGTGGGAAAAGTATGGAACAATGTTTTAACGCTAAGAATACAGTCATTGTAAAATCATGTGTTTGGGTTTTGTTAGCTGCAATTACCAAAAAATCACTACGGATGCATTGAGTAAAACCAAGACATGGCGTTTTGTTAGGATTCTATCATCAATTTCAAAGCATTTTTTTCTAACGACTCCAGAGACCATGGTGATGACTTGAGGCAGAATTCAATATTAAGTTCAAAATCTGAAGTGTTAGAACGGGAGTATGGCTCCACAGCACAGCCTATTGAAAATATGTCTGCTTTATGCTCAAAAATCGCAGAAAAACTACGAGCCCCGATTGCAGATCAGCAGGTGACCACCATTACCATGGCTGATGAAGGGGCACATTAGTTTTTTTTTTTTTTTTTTAGTTTTGTGACCTTCCAATTATTCCCCCAACCCATGTGACTCTCACAGCAAAGAATGATAATTGAAGTGCATTACTCACAGCATTGCCTTGGGTGGCACTTGGCAGGGGCAGGAGTGTTGTGAAGGTCCTTCTTCTCTCTGGACTTTTGACCTCTAGTATTGCAAATGAAGGAAGGTGCGGACGCCGGGCCGTCATGGCTCCGCACTCCTTTGCCAGAGAGAGCTAGTGCTTGTAACCTGCTTCAGTTGGGGTGTGTGACACTTACTGGCTTCTTCAGGGTTGCGTCCACCATACTGCAGCCGGTCAGTCTAGACATAGCAGACACAGGTTACTAAACTCTTGGCAAAAGAACAGTAAATTTGTTTTAGATCTTCCACCTTCGAGAGAGACATGGCCACACTTCTACATTCCTGCTGCCGATCTTTCTCCCGGGGTGCTCTGGCTAGCCTATCCTCCAAACTGGGACCTAGTCATCCAGCTTTTGGGCCTATGTGTCACGCTAGGTATGGGGAAGTACTAAGCGAAAGGGGAAGGGAAACCCAGTGTCTAGGGAACGGGGAGATGGTTCCCCCCCCCCCCTTCCTGACCAAACCTACTACTGGAGCCGGAGTTCCCCCACCGCCCTAAATAGGTTCTGCACCCAATGCGCTGAGGTGGATACCTGGCCCTAGGTTGACACTGATCTGGAATCTAGTTATGGAACGTATGGGATGAGCTCTTCAGCAACCCTACTAGGTGCAAATGGACACGTGTAAAACAAACAAGGGAAAACAACCAAACAATTTTATCTTCAGTTGACTCGGGGAGTGAAACTGCTACAACAGCCAAGATTCTCCAGATGCATGCAAGCCAACTGCTAGCACTGAAGACTTGATAAAGCTATATAAAATATCACCAGCACAGAGTAATCGGAAATGAAGGTATATAAAAACAAGAAGTACTGATGAACAGCAGCTGAGAAAATCCACAGGGTCATAAAGGGAAAAGGATGAAAACCAAGCAGATATAATAGGTCAATGAGCAGTTTGCGCAGCCAAACGCTGTGACCTTCTATAGCTGGACACCACAGAACTGTCTGTCACCCGTGACACTCTGTCACCACTTCCCCTTCTTCTCTTTGGCTACCCATGGTTCTCTCACTGCCTGGGACGGCTTTTAGTCACTCTACTTCCTTGGGCCCATCCAAGGTACTGTACTCAGACAGCCTTCTAATCATTGGACTCTTCCAAGCCCATCCTGAGGTGAGCCGTTGACTCCGGACCCTTGGAGAATACCTCCGTATTCCTCAATGGGCCCAAGTTACAAGGCGAAGTCTTCACTCAAGGAACCCGACTGCAGAACGCTCACCTCCAAAGGCCCGTCTCTCTAAACAACCCACTGGCTATCTTTCGCTCCTCCCACATTTACTGTAAGCTTCTATCGTAACTAGGATGTCTCTAACCCCGCTAATACTGGCTAATGTATATAAGGCTACAAAACAAGCCTTTCTGCGTAATATTCCTGAAGCTTTATCTCCCACTACATCCTTCTTAACATTCTCCATTCTGTTAGAAAGATTTAACACATTTATAGCACACTAGAAGGTGGCCCGATTCTACGCATCGGGTATTCTAGAATTTACGTATTGTGTAGTTAATGTATGATTTTTGTTAGATAGAGATGTTGTTGTGTGTAGTTACCAAGTGTTTGTGTAGGGGCTGTACAGTTCTTGGTGTTGTCTGGGTGTAGCGGGGGGTGAGAGCGGTGTTGCGTTGTGTGTCGTTATTTGTGGAGCGCTGTGTGTCTGTATCGTTGTGTATGTGTTGCGCGGTTTGTGTGGGTGTGTGTGTGTGTGTGTGTGTGTGTTTTGGGGGGAGGTATGTTTTGTGCAATGTGTGTGTTGTGCGGTATGTGCGTATATTTGTGTGTGCCGCGGTGTTTGTGTGTTGGGTGTTGTGTGTCTGCGGCGTTGAGAGTGAGTCTGCGTGGTGGCCAATCCGAGGCAAGGCGAGCGGCCAATCCATGCGGGGGGAGGAGCCGAAGCGAGCGGCCAATCCGGGCGGGGCCATGGCGAGCCCAGCGGCCAATCAGCTTTGTGTCACCGTAAGGACACAATTTTGGAGCAAGACAGACAGACAGACTAACGCAATTATATTTATAGATAACACAACACTTTACATTGTATAGACAGTACAATACGGTAGGAGTGGGGAGTAACGCGACCACCTCCTACACGTGAACACTCTATTCTACGATCCTACAAAGTGTCCATATCTGTCTATTCCTGATTCTCCAGCTTCTCATCATTCTTTCTTGTTGTCATGCAGGACACCTGGAAGGAAATACAGATTGGTAGTCAGGTGACTATGAAACGCGTCATCCCGTGTTTCAGGTCAGTGCCCCCTATGCTCTCTTATGGAGTAAGGCAATGGTAGGATCAGTGGGATCGCTGACTTCTGTTGTGTGGTTTTCTTCATTTATTGTATGACAGATGTATCCTGACCACAGTGGATCCCGATACTGGAATAATTAATATGAAGGAGCCGCTGAAAACGCTACGCAGGTTCGTAACGGGTGCTAATGGGGGACACATTAAAAAAATAAATAAATAATAAAAAATGTTGACAATATAATTTTTTTTTAAAAAAATATTTATGTATACAGCTGCTTTGCCAACGTGTGTGTCTCCTTGATAAGTCTACAAACAGGCCTTGTCCACACGTTAACTTTTAGCTAACCTATAAAATGATGGGTTATAAGGCAGGTGGAAGAAAACCTAAAAGGATGACCAGACTACACAGGGTTTGTTTGTAGTCTGTTACCATGGAGACACACGTTTTATATAAAATGAAGAGTTTAAAGATTATTAACAGTTACTTCCCTTCTCATTTGTAGACTCTTTATAGCCACATAAAAAGGGCTAGATTTCTGACAAAAGTAAGTCTTGAATAGTATTGGTATTTTCTTATGGGCCAAAGGCGCTTTTGGGGAGCCTAAGTGTGATTGCAACCCCTGCACCTATTGTACTTACGCCCCTGGTTGAACACCCTTTGTTGGATGGGCATTTACATAAATCCTGCCCTCTTTAATGCCCAGGAGTCTCAGAAAATCCAGGACATTTGGCAAATATGTAAATGGCTTTTCCTTTTTGGCTTCCTGCGGCCTGGTATGCATAAACATACCTTTTTAGGAAACTGTTCAATGCTAGTAATGAGTGAGCATGCGCGCCACTCTATTGAGTATCGGTGGTGCTCAGGTGCTATGCTCTCGTCCCCATCCCGCATGTTTTGCAGCTGTTAGACTGCCAAGCAACATGTGGGGATTACCTGCCATACACGGTAATGCAGTGGCCATGTTGGCTACTGGCATTACTGTGATTGGTCAGCTGCATTACACAATCGGGTCTTATGAGACCTGGGGCACAATGCTTTCCTCTGAAAGCAATTTAGGGAGAGATGATGTAGGAGGAAGAGCTTTGATTAGAGCAGGGCTTGTATATTTGCACCCTTTAGTGCCTTTCAATTGGCACTATAGGGTATTTTTAGCCTTCATTAACCTAATAAAAAATTTTAAGCGACGAACTGGGATCCCTTTTTTTTTTTTTTTTTTTTTTTTTTATAACCAGACAAGATAAAGCAGACAGTTGTGGGCTGATATTACCAGACTAGGAAAGTCTATGGATATTGGGACCTTCCCAGCCTAAAAATAGCAGCATGTGTGACGCCCTGGCACAGCCAGGTTGTCACAGAAAGAGTTAATCCTCCTTGGTAATCTGATCTCACACCGGTGCAGCCAGACAAGCCACAGCCCCAGTGTAAGATAAAAGCAGAGGAGAGGGGAGGGGCTGGAGCAGAGAGTGTGTGGAGGGCAGACAGGACAGAGGTCTGGAGTTTATCTCCCAGGCTGGGAGTGAAGCGTGCTCTGAAAGGGCCGGGACAGGCCGTAGTGAGGAAGGGGCCAGAACAGGTAGCCGGAGCAGGGCGGTGGCCCCTCGGTACCTGGGTACCCGGATCACTACAGGGGAGAGGATTCCCCGTTCCCGGCTGAGGAGAAAGAGGAAGAGAGAGGAGAAAAAGGCACTTTGCTGCAGGGAAGGAACAACAAGGGCTGCTGCACCGTGTGTGGGACACTAACACCCCCGTACCGAAGGCTGCGGACACCGGCAATTCCTAGTTTACCAGTGACTCCGTGTGACTTTCTTGTGAGTACACCCGTGCCCTCGGGCACCGCACTGCAGCACTGCGCCCTGTTCCCTGCTTACCCCATCACCGGGCCCCGGGACAACCAACCCCCTACCCATGGAGGGGAGAAATAACATCTAGCTGTTCCATACCATCGCTCCCGGGATCCCCATCCAAAGCAGCGGTGGTGTTCCAACCTCACCACAACCGTGGGTGGCGTCACGGACAATTTCCCTTACCAAATCCCCTTTATACTGTGGAGCCTGGGATCACAGACCGGGTCACGCCACCGTGATACCCACAGAAGTGACTCTGTGGCCCGGATCTGAGTACCCCTGGTCCCCGGGCGAAACACATGCAGCCGACTGAAGTGGTGCACCAATTCTGGCGTTTTTTACCCAGCTCTTCCCGATTTTTGCCCTGGTACGGTGGCAATCTGGGGTAATGGTTTATGGGGTTGATGTCAGCTGTGTAGAGACAGCTGGCATCAAGCTCAAAGGTTAGTAGTGGAGAGGTGGCTATCAGACACCATGCATCAAAAAAATGCAAGTTAGTGGAGGTGTGTTAAAGCCTGAACAAACACTGATCTTGTGCAGATAACCTTATTGTCAGTCCGTAAAAGTGGAGTAATACTCTGATATTGTTCCCAGCAGCGACCTGAGTCGAACATGCGACCAGGCATTTTCCCCAAAGCATAATAATTTATTTCTTTGAGGATAAACATTTGTTCAAAATGGGCAGGAAAATGTTTTACCTCACAAAAAGAGTAGTCTGATCCCATGCTGTGCTATCTGTATACTCTTTTGCTTACTCCTCTGCCTAGGAGATGTATGACCAGACCATGTCCCTGTATGGTCAGACACGGTCATTACACAGTACACAGTATGGACACCTATATAAGATTCTCAGGACAGGAACTTTATTATTTTAATCGCATTCAATTTGGAAATTATTTTTCCAAGCTCTATGTACTTTGTGGGGAAAACCCCTTTAAGTTTGTTTCATGAATCCTCCCCGCCCCGTTTCTTGCTAGACGTCATTATGTTCTATATCACTTTTTCATTTTATCTTGCAGTTATCGCCTTTGTGACACGGAGGACAGAAAAGTGTTCAAGTCGGCTCCATTGTTTGGCCAATATGTAAAGATGATAAAGAAGGGCACAATAAGAGTGGGGGATCCGGTGTACGAGATAACGGACTGAACACTGAGCGTCTCGCCCGGTGTTTACACCAATCGGGAACCTATAATAATCAAAATTATTAAATTCCATATGTCTAGTCGACCAATCGGAATCTTTCGGTATTTTTCTGACCGCTCTAAATTGTAAAGTTAGAGAGGACAAGTCCACAAACCGCAGCTCATGAGGCTGCTGTATACGGACAGGTGTCCTAGGGGTTAATAAATTGAGGTCTATGCATCATCCTGAGGAAAAGCTATGGAAGTGGCCATTTATGTACAAGTTTGGTTAATTCTCTGTAGTAATGTGCACCCCCAATGTCACGAGAAAATGGAGAGGTTAAAGGGAACCTGTCAGGTGCAATATGCACCCAAAACCACAAACAATCCTGGGTGCATATTGCTAATCCTTGCCTAACTGTCCCTGTATACACCAGCATAGATAACGAGATCTTTAGAAAGTGTTTTTAAAGATTGTTTATTATATGCTAATGAGCGCAGGGACTAGTCGCAAGGGTGTTACTTCCCTTGGCTAGTCGGCCCACATAGCATGTTAGTGTGGCGCCCTGGACCCCAGGGGTCACAGGTAACAACAACACCATACTACACACACACACACACCCGCTCCCCTGTGAGGACACAACCGTCACCGAAAGGGAGACCTGATGCCTCCCTCAGGGCAAGTAGGGCACACCAAGTGGGCGGAGTCAGGCGGAAAGATACGCCCACCGAGGAGACTACTGTCCTGAGGCAGGAAGTTAAAGAGTTCACAGTGACAGTGAAAGCGACAGGAGGTGTAGAGAGGAGAGCTGAAAACGTTAGGCAGGCAGACGGTGGTGGCCGTCTGCAGGAGTACCGGTACATAACCGGCGGAACCATAGGGACCGACTGAAGGTTGGAACCCGTCGGACCTGAACCGGGGAGTTAACCGTTTACCGGAGCACCAGAAAGCGGGTACTCAGACCCCGTCCTAGCATAGAAACCACTAGGTTAGGCAAATTGACTGCTGGCTGGACCTCACGGGTTCATCCACACCCAAGTCCCGACAGAAGGCAAAAGCCCACCATTACCAAGTGAGTGCTACCGCCAAGGGCCAAACACCCAACGGGCCAGCGCCTGCGGGCACCGAGGGCTCCTCCAGCAGCCAAACGCCGAGGAGCGGGCTACCACTGCCCAGGCAGGGGAACTGAACAAACACATGAGGTGCAAGGGAAAAGGGGCCACCGCCAACCACATAGGGAACACCAGCAGCCGGCTGCGGGACCCGACCATCACCGAACTTTGGTTTACTATTGACTGAGTGTGGTTAATCGTGAGTACATCAGTGCCACCCGGGCACAGTACTGCAGCGCGGCTCCTTGCACCGCGACCCTCCCAACATCGCCTGTCCCTTACCACCGGGACCACCGCCCCTGCCCACAGAGGGGCTAACACCAAGGCTGCGCCACAACACCGTCCCCCGGGAGCCCAACCATCATCCGCAGCGGTGGTGTTCCATATCACCACGACCCGTGGATGACGTCACGACTCACCCAGCAACCACGCGGCCTTCCCGGCTGCGAACCCCATCCGACACTGCCTCCCTCTAACAGAGGGACGTGGCCCCCGGTCCGGAGGCACTCGAGCCACCGGCAACCTGAGCCTGGACTCCGAGCGGCTCAGCCCGAGCAGCCAAGCCCCTCTCAGGGCGGTACATTAGTACATCCCTGTGGGCATACTCATATGCTAATGAATGGCCAACGCCGCCGCGTATGCCTCACTCTTGATGGCGGCCGGTGGAGGATAGATGTGAACTGATTCAGCGCATGACTCAGAGTTTTTTTTTGTTTGGTGCACCCTACATTAAATCATGCTGTTGTTACACTCCCACCGAGGCGATCAAGCACTGCAAGCGACTCACACTGGGCTGAGCACCAATTTTGTAAAATCCGTGTTTGGTGTGGACACTGAACCTCGGGCTTACTCATCTCTAATTACTAACCCCTGGGCTTAATGCCAGCTGTTAATTCACAGCTGCCATCAACCGAAAAAGTATTACCCTTAATTGCCCTAGAGCATTAACAATTGGGAAGATCCAGGCAAAGTTCCAGAATTGGTGCATCTAATGGATGCACCACTTTTGGGGTGGCTATTTTTACTCCATGATGAAAGTGGGGGTAGCACAGGTGCAAAATACTGATGAAACAACCACTTACAACCCACCAATTCATGGCGGTTGCTGCTAGTATTAGACATGCAGTTCAAATTTGGAGAGAAAAGTTAATAGACCGTGCTGCCGTAGAAAAGAGGATCCATGTAGAAGGAATGATTTTGTCTATGCGTTTTAAAGCCTTATGGCTTCTTCAGGACAAATCGTATACATGAGGAAGAAGCCATAAGGCTTTGAAATGCGTAGACAATCATTCCTTCTACATGGATCCTCCTTTCTATGGCATAACTCGGAAACCCAGAAAATAACCAGAGTGGCTGGTACCCTATCGGACTGCAGACCTAATGTTCAATCTATTTTTATTGTAAACATATCATATTATACATAAACAGCATGTGAAACTGAATGACTGACATGTCAAACTTTTTATAAATTGCATAGTAAAGAAATCATGTTTTTTCAATCTGTCTCGATCTCGATTTGACCGAATAGTGAGCACTTTTCATCTATAATCCTCAATAAGCCTCTTCAACTTGGATTCCAGCGAGAACCCAGGAAAAGGGAAGGAGAAGAGAAGAGAGAGAGAGAGAAGAAGAAAAGAAGAGAAAAAAAAAAAAAAAAAAAAAAAGGAAAGAAAGGGGGGAGAAGGGAGGGAATTAGAAGGGGAAGTGGGGGAGAGGTAGGTAGCAGCGTGAGTAAGCTGGGAAGACGAAGGCAGACACACAAGGGAAATGGTGGGTAGTTTGATTTTATTAGGGTGGGGGAGGGGCACTCTCTATCGTATGAGAATCAGGTGATCCTACATTCTCATCCGGTTCACCCTAACCAAGCTTTACTCCATCAATCTAATAAGATGTTATGGCTCCATCAAAACAGTTTAACAAAATCTGGAGAATCTTTAAATAGGATCCATTCTCCCCAGGTCCTGCAAAATTTGTCTCCAGTGCCCGCAATGTCGGCAGAGAGCTCCTCCATCCTATATATGTTTGCCATTTCAGAGTACCACTCCGAGATAGGAGGGATCGTGGAGGACTTCCAGTACCTAGGTATGACGGAGCGCGCCGCCGCCAGGCAGAAGCGGAGTATGTCTCTCTTATGATAAGCGATTGAGTGTGGTAACATAGAGAGGAGGGCTATCTTGGGGCAGTTATTCACTGCTTTCCCAGTTATAAGCTGATAATTAGCAAGAACCTTTCCCCAAAACTGTTTTATTCCATCACACTCCCACCAGATATGCGTCATAGTACCGACATCTTGCCCACATCTCCAGCACATCGCAGACACTGAAGGGAATATAATATGTAGTTTAGACGGAAACTGGTACCAACGTGTCAAAATCTTAAAATTTTTCTCCTCTGCAGAGCACGGGACTGACAATTTATGAGTAAATAAGAAACATTTCTTCCACTCATCGGGAGAGAAGTGTTGCTTCAGCTCCTTTTCCCAAGCCAATTGGTAGCCTCGTTTGCCTGAGACCCCAACTCTGATAAGAATATTGTACAGAAGGGAGACTGTGTGTTCAGGCGGGCTATTTTTAGTAAACAGTTCCTCAAAGGCACTACAAGTGCCTCGGACTCGATCAACTGTTCTCCCCGGAGAGACAAATGCCCGTAGTTGGAGAAACTCCAACCATTGTGAACCTCTAGACGGAAGCAGTGTCCGAAAGGTTTGGAATGAGGGTAATTTACCATCAATCAGTATGTGCCCCCAGCGGATGTCTTCCTCCGCCCTCCAGCCGAAGTAGCTTCTCTGTTTATATCCAGGGTGAAATGATGGAGTGTAGAATAAGGGAGCGAGGGGACTAACTGACTGTGAAGGCGACATTTTTTTGGATACTATGTGACTAACTTTGAGCGTTTCTTTGATAAAATTTGAAAGCATCCCCACGTTAGGAAGATCTGAAGGAGGTATCCACGGGAGGTGTTTGAGAGGAATCTCCAGTCCTTCTTGCTCTACCCGTATCCATTGCTTAGAGTCACTGTTGAAATGCCAGTCTAATATACGGGTCAAGGCTGCAGCCTGCATGTAGACTCTGAAGTTAGGAAGGCCTGCTCCTCCACACTCTCTTGGAAGGGTAAGAGTGCGTAAGTTGATTCTTGGTTTAATTTTACCCCATATGAATCGGATAATAGCAGATTGAAGGGTACGAAAAAAACTACTGGGAGGAGAAATGGGGATGGTTTGAAAGTAGTACAAAAAGCGTGGCAGGATATCCATTTTAATGACATTCATCCTGCCCATCCAAGACAATTTCAGTCCCCCGTAAGACTTTAAGTTCTTGATTGTACCTTCTAGTAGTGGTAAGTGATTAAGTGTATATAGTTTGGAGAGGTCCGCTGGGATTGAAATACCCAAATATTTAATGGCCGAAGGTCTCCATTTGAATGGGAAGTTAGACATTGCCCGGGAAACTTCAGTTTGGGTCAAAGAGATATTTAAGGCTTCTGATTTTGATAGATTAACTTTAAAGTTACTAAGGAGGCCGAATCGTTCAAATTCCATCATTATAGACGGGATCGATATATGAGGTTGAGAGATGTATAACAGGAGATCATCTGCATATAATGCAATTTTATGATGGGCATCCCCGATCTTGAGTCCTTTGATATTACTATTCCCCCTGAGAGCGTTAGCTAAGTGTTCCATGATGACTACATACAAAAGCGGGGATAAGGGGCAGCCTTGTCTGGTCCCGTTTCGTACAGCGAAGGAGGAGGATAAAGCCCCATTAACCCTGACCTTAGCGGTTGGGTTATCATATAAAGCGCCAATTTTCTGTATAAATCGGGGTCCCAGTCCCAACTGACCCAATGCTGCCCTCAGAAATCCCCAATGGACTCTGTCAAAGGCTTTCTCAGCATCGATGGCTAGGAGACCCAGCGGGATCGAATTGTTTTTAGCTTTAGCAATAAGAGACAAAGTTTTAATTGTATTGTCTCTTGCTTCGCGGCCCTTGACAAACCCCACCTGGTCTGTGTTAATAACGGAGGGCAGAAAAGGGGACAATCTATCAGCCAAAATCTTAGAGTAGAGTTTTAGATCCACGTTTAATAATGAGATAGGGCGATAGCTTGCAGCTAATAATGGGTCTTTCCCCGGTTTGGGGATCACGCTAATGTGTGCTTCCAGAGACTGGGGGGTTAGCTTTATGTCTTCATCAATAGAATTAAATGTTTTGGCCATTATCGGGGCTAATTGGTCCTTAAGCAATTTGTAAAAAGCCGGGGTGAACCCGTCAGGGCCAGGGGATTTACCTGAAGGAGTAATTTGAATTGCGTTACAGATTTCGGATTCTGATATATCCTCCTCCAGGATCTCTATAACATTGCTATCTAGGGGGGGCAAGGCTGTCTCTTGTATATATCTCCCGATTTTGTCTGCCAGGTCAGTGGGTGGGAGCTCTGCATACTGCCCTTTAATATTATATAGGTCTTTGTAGTAGGACCGAAAGACCTCCAGGATCTCTGTTGGATCATATGTTTTGTCTCCTTTGGTGTTGATACATGGAATGTACGAGGTGTTGGCCCGGGGATGCAGCAGCCGTGCCAAAGGACGACCACATTTGTCAGATGAATTATAATAAAAATTTTTGACTCTCTCTCTATGGTAGAGAAATTTCTGGTCCAATAGGGTTTTTAGGTTAGTTCGTTTAAGGACGAGGTCAGCCAGAACTGTGGGGGTACGTGTCAGTTTATGTGTATTTTCCAACTCATGGATCTGTGTTAACAAGTTATCAATCTCTTTAGCTCTTTCCCTCTTGATCCTAGAGCCGTGCTTAATCAGTATTCCACGTAAGACACACTTCAAGGTCTCCCATTGGGTAGGCTGAGAAGTTGGGTCAGAACTATGGATTTGCGTGAAGGAGTCGATTGAATCTCTCAACTCCGTTAGACAGAGATTGTCTTTGAGTAAATTGTTGTTTAACCTCCAGGTCCATGAGCGCTGGGAGAGGGAGGGTACCTGAAGGGAAAGGTAGACTGGGGCATGGTCGGACCAAAAAATTTCCCCTATCTCTGTAATGGGATGCCAAGCCAACGCTCCGTGGCTTACCAGAAAAAGGTCTATCCTGCTGTATGAATTGTGTGGTGGGGAATAATATGTGTAGTCCTTACCTTGAGGGTTTAGGATTCTCCATACATCAATCAGTCGGAGGGCGTGAAAAGTCCGCTTTAGTGCACTAAGTTCCTTGGTGCGGACACTGCCTCGTCCAGAGGAGGAGTCCATGGCTGGGTCTAGAGTAAAATTGAAGTCACCGCCAACCACCAATGTCCCTTCTGCAAAATCAGATAACTGCGTCAGAAGGGCCCTACAGGTAGAAATCTGATTAGTGTTAGGTAGGTACCAGTTTGCGATTGTAAACGTCGAATTTGCGACCTTCAATTTAAGAAATATATAACGACCCTGCTCGTCTATACAGGAGTCGACTATGGTGTGCACTAAGTGTTTATGAAGTGCAATCGATACTCCTTTAGATCTGGCCTCTGGGTTAACGCTGTGAAACCATACTGGATAAAATCTATCTCGTAGTATGGGTACATGATCCTTCTTAAAATGCGTCTCCTGTAATAGAAGAATCTGAACCTTTTTTTTGTGCATAGAATACAGGACCTGTGAGCGCTTTTGAGGAGTATTAAAACCCCGTATGTTAATAGAGCAAAAATTGAGGGTGGTCATGTTGGTCCAAGGGCTTCAGAGAGCGTGAAGGGATCCGGGAAAGATAGGGGAAGGGAGACAAAGAGAAGTGGACAAAGATAGAGAAGAAGTGGGGAAGGAGAGAACGGGGAGAGAGAAGGAGGAGAGGAAAAGAAAAAGAAAAAGAAAAGAGAGAGAAGAGAGAAGAAAAAGAAAAAAAAAAAAATAAATAAAGGGAAAAAAGGGGGGGGCCTCAGAGAAGATAAGATGTGTAAGATAGATAGGATAGTCTATCAAGAGACAAAGAAGGCGCAAAAAAGGAAAAGTACAGGTAAATCAACAATCGGGGGGTTAGTATAATCTACACCTGCCCGCAGTGTGTAGACCCCCAGTGGGAAGTAGGCTTTCAACGGAGGTCTGCTCCTTCCGGACCGACCCACGACCCAGTTTAAGAATTGTACAAAGTACTGAAATCTGAATAAAACAGCAACACACCTAGCTCCATCAATTCCTGAATAGCTTAGTAACCATTTAAACCTCTAAACATTAAAACGTTTATCCCTTTAAAGGATGTTTAGCCCAGGATAACTATCTGGCATGTGAAATAATGAGATATATCAGGACAATATTTTATCCCCAAGCCATTTTACGTGGATCTCTATAGACCATTTTTCACACAAAGCGCCGGACATAGGCCTGTATGGGAAAGGAACAATAAACTCAATAAACTGAGTCTCCAGATGAGGCAAAAGGGATAGACTCCTTTTCTCTTCTTCGCTGCGAGCCTCGATTCCTCCTACGTGCCCCATCCCGTTGTGGCAGGGGGACATTAGCCTCCATCCCAAAGGTACCGTGGACATAAGGCCAGTCTGTAACCGGAATGTGTACAATAGGTATCTCAAGGGCCGTGCAGAAGCTTGGAAGATCTTTCAAAGAATGAAGCACATGTAGGAGTCCAGCATGTCGGACCTGTAGTTTGAATGGAAATCCCCATGAGTATAAGATATTCCTTTGTCGGAGGGCATCCAGGAGGGGTCTCAGGACTTTGCGTTTTTGTAGTGTATGACGGGATAAATCTGGCAACAGTTGGACTGGTGTATTTTTAAACAGAATGGGGTCCTTCTGTCGAGCCTTGTTTAAGATCTCTTCTTTTTTTTTATATTTATGCACTCTGCAAATGACATCCCGTGGGTTGGAGCCTTCTACTGGTTTAGGGCCCAGGGATCTGTGTGCCCTATCCAGTTCCAGACGAGAGTCTCGTGGGAGGCCTAATATGGAGTTGAATAGGCGCCTTAGAGATTCATCCAGATCTTGGGGGGCAAGGGACTCAGGGATACCTCTTACCCTAATATTGTTTCGCCTACCCCTATTTTCTAAGTCATCAAGCAGACCTGTCAAATGCTCAATCTGAAGAGCTTGCGTAGACAGGGCCTGTGCTTGAGAAGCTAGTTGTGTTGAGATAGAAGCCGTGCAGGATTCAGAGGTTGCCATGCGTTCATTTAACTGTTGCACCTCTCCTTTTATAGACGCTGACTCTGCTTTATATGAGGCCTCTAATCTAGTTATGTAGTTTTCCATTTCTTCTCTAGTTGGTATGGATCTAATTCGTGCCTTAAGGTCATCCCATACACAGTCCTCCTGAGTATCCATTTGTGCATCTCCATCTGTGAGGCTGTGTGGAGGAGATCTGAGAGCAACAGGAGTTGTGCCTCTTTCTGGGGAGGAAGGGGTTTCTTGTGATAAGGCACTGCCTGACATATCTGGCAGTGTAAGAGGAAGTCCCAATGTTACCCGTCCAGGGTGTTGCATGTATGGAGCCAGCAAGGGGTCACACAGTGCAGGGCCAGGTGTATTGCCAGTGAGATAGGTGGCAGCAGCAGAGTGTTTATTCTGAGCACCAGGAGCACTCTCCAGCTCCGTTGGTGCAGGAGCTATGGCAGGGGAGCTGGATGTCTGCTCTGGCTGCTGGGGCTGCAGTGGCATAACTGCTGCTTTTACTGCTGGTGTGGACTGCGATCGCTGAGGCAGCAGGGGTTTTCCCTGTATCTTACCCCTGTCCTGTGTGTCCTGTTTGCCGTTCTCCTGCTCCATCGGCTGATGAAGTGAACCTCCGTCCAGCGCGGCCATCTTAGGTAAGAGGGGATTTCCCTCCTGTTGTGTCTCTCTGCTGAGGCTGGGCTGCTGCTCACCGCTGCTTGGTCTCTGAGAGGCTATGTCTGCTGCAGAGGTCCCGGGTGCCTGCGGCCGTTCTGTATGTCGGGTCTCCTCCCCGCTGGTAGATGGAGGGGCTGTAGCTGGAGAGGACGCTGTCGCCATTTTGGGGTCCGACGTAGCCAGGCCCGAGCTCCTAAGAAATCTCTGAATACTTGCAGGGGAAGGCACCGGGTGGTCACTCCTCGCTCTGCTGTAATCCCTCTTCTTTCTGGCCGGCATTGAATGTGTTTGGAGCAGGGTGTGTAGCTTTATCATGGGTCTAGGGCCATTCCGGGCACGGGAGCTAGAGTGATCAGTGTCCTCACTCCTCCATTGCCAGGCCACCGGACTGCAGACCTAATACTGACACACAACTAGAAGTAGCCGTGGGACGAGCCTATGATGACCTAGTCGTCTCGACGCAGCCGGAGAACTAAATACTCTGAGAGAAAAGTTAATCTGCCTCGGAGTAGTCCACAAAGATACAGATAGCCCCCTGCATGTAAAGATTACGGTGATATAGGAAAACACAATACGTAGCTAGAGAACAAATTCAGTAAATATGAGGCCCAAAACTATCTGCATAGGAAAGAGCACCGACTGCAACCGCAAAAACCCTAATAAATACCAGCACCCCTGACATGGAAAAATACTGAGCCTGAACAGGCTCTCCCCCGCTATATCAGTACTCTGGTGTTACTAGAATCCAAGAAAAAGATTGATATAGAGAGGGGACTGAATATTGTACCAAGCATGACAAATCACAATACATAACAGAACATGAAGCAAGGTACACAGATACTCCCAGGGGGGAATAATCCAATTCCACCAGGAACTCCACACAGACAAAAATCACAAGAAAGTGAAAAACCATAAACAAAGGTACAAGACCAACTTATCTGAGAGGAGTTCTGGTAGACACAGAGACCAGGGCTGGTTTCAGGAAGTCCTTAGAACACAGGAAATACAATTGAGCACTGGCAAGGAACAAAAGGAAGCTACATAGTTATATAGGCCCAAACCAAATGGCCTGATTGCAAATCTTACTCAGCTGTCCAGTTCCCACTTAGCAAGTCAACTGCATTACCAGCACTGACCACAAGAGGGAGCCCCAAACTGGAATCTAATTCAAATGTATTCAGATAGGGGCCCAACAATAAGAGGTCACCTTGCCGTTGGCTGTTGGGCTCACATAAACTGTCCATTTTTGTGTGCGAAGTATCTCAATTTTTGCATGTTTTTCATAGCAGTAATGCATGTCTATATCCCCATATTCATTGTTACACATCTATTAGCACAACAAAGTGCATAAATTCAAAAAACATCACAAATTAAAGAAACAGACATTACCAACACAAGGTCAGATTACCGATGCACGGCAGGAGGCAGTAGACGCCATGATAAAGGTGGGGACAGCACAGGTGCAAAATACTGATGACACAACCACTCACAACCTATCAATTCATGGAGGAGGGGGCTGCAAATATTAAACCTGCATGCAGGTAAGGCTTGTATAGGCCTCTGGGCACAGAGGTATATGTGATGCACAGTGTCTGGCTTACAGCCTATTGGTGACACACGTACTATTCGATTAGGTGGCTGTCCAGCACTATATAAGTGTACCAGACACCCAATCAACATCAAAGGGCCTGGCTGCATCCTCCAAAAAGATGGGGGGGAGGAAAGCCCTACTGTATTGCCTACAGGTATCAAAGAAGCCAGGATGTGCATGGAAGTGCTCGCTCATCACTAGTTACGAGTACCAAGCACCTGAGCATCGTAGTGCTCGCTCATCACTAGTTTTGAGTACTGAGCACCCTAGCATGGTAGTGCCCGCTCATCACTAGTTACGAGTACCGAGCACCTGAGCATGGTAGTGCCCGCTCATCACTAGTTACGAGTACCGAGCACCTGAGCATGGTAGTGCCCGCTCATCACTAGTTACGAGTACCGAGCACCTGACCATGGTAGTGCTCGCTCATCACTCGTTGCGCGTACTGCGCACCCGAGCATGGTAGTGCCGGCTCATCACTAGTTACGAGTACTGAGCACCTCAGCATGGTAGTGCCCGCTCATCACTAGTTACGAGTACCGAGCACCTGACCATGGTAGTGCTCGCTCATCACTCGTTGCGCGTACTGCGCACCCGAGCATGGTAGTGCCGGCTCATCACTAGTTACGAGTACCAAGCACCTCAGCATGGTAGTGCCCACTCATCACTTTTGGTAGCTCTTAAAATCCCTCCCTTTGTAACTCCAGCACCAAAACTTTGTTTAATGTCAACCCAACCATTGGATTTTCCCATTTTAGTATGGATTCACACTGATATTTACTTGATTTAATCCTCCGTTTCCAGGGTCAATTTCCAATCAGGAAAGCTCCAGTCATGAAAGAGCCAACGTATCTAATAAAGTAGTGACCGCTATTAAAAAAAAAAAAAAAAAAACTTTACATTTTTTATTTTACATGATCATTTTATTTTTGAAAAGTTATTTTTATTACAAAAATAAAAATGAAATGAGATAATAAAATATTTTTCTCTAAAATATTTGTACCAGAATATTTTTCTTTCTTTGTCGCCAACAGAAATAATTAAAGGCTGTGTTTACACGATGATGTGTTAAGAGCTCGGGAATAATTTTATTACCCGGCTTAGCGCTGGAATGTGTTGTCTTCCACTAATCCGACTGTATTTTTTGTCTACAATTTTCCATAATAATTTAAATAATAATAAAACATGCGCCGGTGGAATAAGAATCCGCGTAGCAACATTGTGACGGCAATTAGTGAATGTTTTGTTCTTTGATAAACAATCGAAGAGATAATTCCTGAATAGGTTTGGCTTTTATGGTCACGGACTGTAAACAGAGCAGCCATCGGGGTGAGTTTTCTGTTGGGCCCGGTGCTATGTTTTATAGAACAGTATACAGTAATGTGAATGGTAACATTCATCACCGACCCGCTTGCCCCGAGGAAAAACATCACCGGTATTAAACACAGGCTCCTTTTGTATTTATTCAATGGGTAAATTTGCATTGAAGGTAATTGTACAAAGTGGAGGGTTAGTGTTTTAAAAATAATGTCTTGAGAATGTAGCTTTGTATATGGGGGTGGGGGAGGGGGGTGTAACTATTTTATGAAGGGGGATGTATACCTTTTTAATTCTATTTTGTATATTATTGAGTTATTTTATGTGACTATACTATTATCAGTAAAGTTGGGTGAGTTAAAATTTGGGGACCTTTGGTTGAAGATTACTCATTCCATATATTGTATATACTCATTGTAATTATTTTAATGTGTATACTGGATGTCTACTCGCTCAGAGGTGTAACAAACACGATATCACAGAGGGTCCAAGGATGCTCATTTGGCTGACATGCATTGCAGGGCAGAGAGTCGGTGAGGAGGACAAAGACAAGTGTGTCCTGCCTACAGTCAGGCATGGTGGTGGGAGTGTCATGGTTTGGGGCTGCATGAGTGCTGCCAGCTGTGGGGGGCTACAGTTCATTGAGAGAACCATGAATGCCAACATGTCCTGTGACATACTGAAGCAGAGCATGATGTCCTCCCTTTGTATTCCAACATAATGACTAGGGATGATCGAATACCAAAATATCCGACTTTGCGAATATCCGACGAATAGGTCGCCACTATTTGAATATTCGATGTACAATCTAAGTCTATGGGAAACCCGAATAATTTCACGTTGGAACTAATGTATGAAGAGACAGTATGGGCACAGCCTGTAGAAGATTGGAAATCATCTGGAATCATGCCTGGTCTCTCTCTCGGCGCCAAGAAGTCAGAAATGAAAATGAAAGTATCTGAGCGGATGTTGTTTTATTCGTCGGATTCTGAATGACATGAATAGCCTGTTATCCGTCGGATACCGAATAGTGTCGAATACATTCGTTCATCCCTAATAATGACCCCAATCACTTCCAAGATGACCACTGCATTGCTAAGGAAACTGAAGTTAAAGGTGCTGGACTGGACAAGCGTCTCAAGACCTAAACCCTATGGAGCATCTGTGGGGCCTCCTCAGACGGAAGGTGGAGGAGCGCAAGGGCTCTAACATCCACCAGTTCTGTGATGTCGTCATGGAGGATGGAAGAGGATCCAGCGGCTCCTGTGAAGCTCTAGTGACCTCTGTGCCCAAGAGAGTTAAGACCGTGCTGGAAAATAATGGCGTGCACACAAAATATTGGTACTTTGGGCACAATTAGGCCATTTTCAATTTGGGGTGTACTCACTTTTGTTGCCAGAAGTTTCAACATTAATGGCTGTGTGAGTTATTTAGAGGACACCAAATTTACACTGTTATACAAGCTGCACACTGACATTGTACATTGTAACACAGGGTCAGATCTTCACTGTGATATAGTGTAATTGTCTATTTTTCCTACTTTGAACCCATATACTGCAAATAATTATTTGACCAGATTTTGAAGGTTGAATGACTTTCTCATAGTATCTCCAAAAGGTTAGGTCTTGGTGAATGTTCTTACTATATATACAGCAGTTCTTGTGGAGTGTGCTTGGTATACAGTAGGAGTTTTGAGATGTCCCCTGGAGGCATCAGGTTTAGTGGCATGTTTCCTGTGTACTACAGTCTTCTAGGGTATTCCCAGTGTATGGAAGGTCTTGTTGGGTGTTCGTGGTATGTGGCAGGTCTTGTGGCATGTTCCTGACATGCAATATCTTGGGCTGTTAACAAAGGGGTCAGAAATATTTCAAGTAAGGCGTAAAAAGCAAGAAAGGGTCATTAATTGTACTCACCAACAATACACTGTAAATCTTTTCCTTCCTCATGGATATTTGTGGCTTTCGACTTTTTTCATGGTGTCACCTCCTGGAAAACTTTATGGTAACAAGAAATCTAAAATATAAAACCTATCTCAAATATAAATATATATAAAAATATATATAATATATATATATATAAAGAAAAACAAATGAATTCCTTTCTAAATTAGTGAGAATAGATTTTGGAATGGTAGGCTGAAGTCGGGCTCTCTGCTGTCTCACTATCTGACATCTATGTGAGACTACCTGCCTTTGAGATTGGAAATACCACAGTCCACAGTGTGGTGGAAGACTGAGAGAAAGCAATAAGTCCACAAAATCCTAACAGATCTGAGTAAGAGCCTCTACTTTGCTTTTCTGCTGCATAGAATAAACCACAGTCAGAAACGAATGTGTAACGAATGGTCAGGGGACACAGGATACCCCATGCAGACCATAAGACTGGGGTCCCTGAGCTCACCCTCACACCCAGAAGTGCAGAGGTACCATTAAAAGTAGGGATGTCCGTGCCCCTGACCTGGCACTGCCTCCTGTCCAAGCCCTGATGACAAATTCCCCGCTACCCACACCACCCAGGAAACCGACCAGGATGTAAATCCCAAAAACCCCACCAAATTTGTAAAACAGACAGGGGTAAAATAAAACCTCATACACACTAAATATCTACACCAGGATCAACCCAAGGATATATGGGAAGGGATAACAAGGGAAAGGAGGTAATATAAAAACAACAACTTGCACAAACTGCAGCAGACAGTAACAGACACGTCCTCTCTGCCCCTGGGCAAGCTCCAAACTGAGTTGAATAACCAACAACCTCTCCATGAAGCAGAAGAATTAAACACAGCCCAGAAGTGTCTGCTGCTGCACCAGGGAAGGGATTAACCCTTAAATGCCCAAAGGAAAAAAAAAACAACATTTACGGGTAAGTTCACACAGGGCTTCATTTGGTGCATCTTTGGTGCATTTTTGACATCACAAAGATGAAACCAAAATGCATGCATTTCCTTCCTCCAGCAAAGTCTATGAGATTTCTATTCTGCTGTCCACACTGGGCATCTATTGTTGGCTGCATCTTGGCTGCGTTTTTGAAGATGCAGCATGTCAGTTCTTTCTGCATTTTTGCAGCGTTTTTGAACTCTTCTAGTCAATAGATTTGACTTAAAAATGCATTGGTCAACACGCATTAAAAACGAGATAAAAACACAGTGCGTTTTTGGTGCGTTTTTGGTGCATTTTTGATCCACCCAAGATGCACTGGCAAAAAGATGCCACGTGTGAACATAGCCTTAATGTGCATGGTCTCAGAAGGTAATTGAGAACTCTGATCCTCAGCCTGTCATTCTACACGTGTCACCCACATGATTAAGCTCTTACAACATTCCTACCTTAAGACAAGTCATGTCCAGACTTCAGCTATAGACTCATCAAAATCAGCATGTTCCAGTAAAAGATGTGTAGGCTTAAAACAGTGGACTATAAGCTGGTTGGGCATTCCTTAGAAGACTTGCCAATGTGCCTGTGTAAACACTTTAGGGGTTGTGAGGTCATTTTGACCTGCACACTGTAGGTATCCTGGTGGCCAGATCCAGAACAATCACACATTGATGGTCTATGTTATACATAGGCTATCCATTATCATTCCTAAATAAACAGGGTAGACATGGACCATGGTATATAGATCAAGACATCTCAAATCTAAGGCCCTGATTCTGAGAAATCGCCGGTCCTGGTGAGACCCATCTTGGGGTATATTAGTGAATCAGGAGAACCTGATGAGTGGTGATTTGCCTCTGTTCTTTGTGCTGTAACTCTTACTCCAGCCAAAGACTGGAGTAAGATTTCTGGGGTGAGGAACGATAAGATTGTCATGAATTAGACAAGCTTTAACACCAAGCCCCCAACCCAGTGTCATGCGCTCTCAGAATCCGCACTTGTGGATTACAGCAACTGCGTTGGACCCTGTTCACATTGTAGAGTCCGACAGGTAACCTGGTTCTCTTTTATTCTCAGCTTTGCCGGACGTCGGCTGAGTTGTGTCCACTGCTCCCAGCTGTGTAGGAGTTAATCATTCTCTGAACACTGTGTGACTCTTCTGAGAGTCAGGTTACTGATTACCATCCACAGCTGGTCTCTTCCTACTTAAGGCTGGGGGGATTGTAAGGGGATCACCGAAGATACCACCTGCTTGTGCTCTTGTGATTATCTGGTGCCCTTGGCGATCCTCTTTGGTGACCTCCAAACTGTTGCTAGTGTGGTGTGGACGTCACCCTTGGTGTGCATTACTTCCTCGCTTATTTTTTTATTTCCCCCTGTGCCTTTATTGTCTTCCCTTTCTGGTTGTTCGCAGTGCGAACAAGTTTTAGTTCTTCCCTCTGTCCATGTTATTTTGGGAGGATGGTTATCTCGGTGTCTCCTGCCCACCTCAGAGGTTTGAGAGGGTTGTGGGGGGGTTAGGTTAGGGCATGAATAGGAGACAGGGACATGACTGGGGCCCAGACCTGACTACCCTTAAGTGTACCTCTGGGTTGAGAGTCAGTGCAGGGATCCCAGTCTTAGGGCCAGTTCAGGTCTCCCAGCTAGGCTAACCCACCCGTCACACTCAGCCCAACATATTTTATCGAAACTGGCGTGAAAATGCCAAAAGTTACAAAATTTTTGCTCCACTATTTTGTGACTTTTCAAAACAATTTAGACAAGAATTCTGGAGAAATTGATTTAATAAATCGTGGCCTAAGTAATTGAACCTTGTAAAAAGGTGACTTCCTGCAAATACATTTAAAGGGACAGTAAATTAAGAAATTAATGAAATATAAAGCCCAAAAGTTGACTTTCATCCATCTTTATAATAATAACTCTCATCATCCACTAGATGGCGCCACACATCGGGATATTTCGAGGTTAAACACCTAAAGTAATGACTCTGAGCAAAGTTTATTTAACTTAAAACAAAGTGCTAATGTGTTTTTATTTCTTCTCCTTTGTGACATATTGTCATCCATTACAACACAAATATTTACTTCACCGTCA
This sequence comes from Anomaloglossus baeobatrachus, assembly GCF_048569485.1. NCBI lineage: Eukaryota > Metazoa > Chordata > Amphibia > Anura > Aromobatidae > Anomaloglossus > Anomaloglossus baeobatrachus. Next base: position 32,192,382 of record NC_134355.1, on the reverse strand, counting down.
AGAATTAACAGAGCAGCGAAGGGCGTTCAGAATCCACTGCAGTGCATGGGGCGAACTCCAGCTCTAATGGTTGTAGATCATGGAGGAATGACAAATAGCTAAAGTGATGGGGATGTTAAATAGCTTCCAAGCATAAATATTAGAGGATACAGAGCAACACGTAACTACCCAGAGAATGCAATACATCAAAATATGTGGCAGACAATGGCAAACATGACTTCTAATTATGTCTGGTCACTAAAGATATCATTACTATAATACTGCCTTCTATTGACATGAATAAAACCACTATAATACTGCCCCTATGTACAGGAATATAACTACTACAATACTGCCCCTTTGTACAAGAATATAACTACTATAATACTGCCCCTATGTACAAGAATACAACTACTATAATACTGCCCCTATGTACAAGAATATAACTACTATAATACTGCCCTCTATGTACAAGAATATAACAGCTATAATACTGCCCCTATGTACAAGAATATAACTACTATAATACTGCCCCCTATGTACAAGAATATAACTACTATAATACTGTTCTATATCTACAAGAATATAACTACTATAATACTGCCCCCTATGTACAAGAATATAACTACTATAATACTGCTCCTATGTACAAGAATATAACTACTATAATACTGCCCCTATGTACAAAAATATAACTACTATAATACTGCCCCTATGTACAAAAATATAACTACTATAATACTGCCCCCTATGTACAAAAATATAACTACTATAATACTGCCCCCTATGTACAAAAATATAACTACTATAATACTGCCCCTATGTACAAGAAAATAACTACTATAATACTGCCCCTATGTACAAGAATGTAACTACTATAATACTGCCCCTATGTACAAAAATATAACTACTATAATACTGCCCCCTATGTACAAAAATATAACTACTATAATACTGCCCCTATGTACAAGAAAATAACTACTATAATACTGCCCCTATGTACAAAAATATAACTACTATAATACTGCCCCCTATGTACAAAAATATAACTACTATAATACTGCCCCCTATGTACAAAAATATAACTACTATAATACTGCCCCTATGTGCAAGAATATAACTACTATAATACTGCCCCTATGTACAAGAATATAACTACTATAATACTGCTCCTATGTACAAGAATATAACTACTATAATACTGCCCCTATGTACAGGAATATAACTACTATAATACTGCTCCTATGTACAAGAATATAACTACTATAATACTGCCCCCTATGTACAAGAATATAACTACTATAATACTGCCCCCTATATATAAGAATATAACTACTATAATACTGCCCCCTATGTACAAGAATATAACTACTATAATACTGCCCCTATGTACAGGAATATAACTACTATAATACTGCTCCTATGTACAAGAATATAACTACTATAATACTGCCCCCTATGTACAAGAATATAACTACTATAATACTGCCCCCTATATATAAGAATATAACTACTATAATACTGCCCCCTATGTACAAGAATATAACTACTATAATACTGCCCTCTATGTACAAGAATATAACTACTATAATACTGCTCCTATGTACAAGAATATAACTACTATAATACTGCCCCCTATGTACAAGAATATAAAAAAGTTTTTTTTCAGTGATGTTCAGCTTGTCCTCTAATACAATGTCTTTGCTGTTTTTATACAGGAATGCTGAGAGTCATCGGGGGCTGGGGTTGCAGATTTTATTTTCCCCTTTTCTATAATATGAAGTACGTTTTTGTAATAAATAATTCCTGACTTTTTAATTTCACACCCTCTCCCACATGGTTAGAAAGTCTTACAGCAGTGATACAAGCTAGAAGTATGGATACAATTTTAAGAATTTAGAAGAAACCTTTCTCAGCAATCTGCAGCAACAGGTAGTCATAGATCAATGCAGCTTGAATTTCTTCCCTTTTTGCTTTTAAGCTTTGATAGATCATGATTTAAAGAGAATATTGCAGTGTTGCATTGCATCTATTGTTTATCAATAGGGTCATATTCTGACTCATGACCTATTGCAACCAAGACGCAAGAGTCGAAAAAAAAAAATACAACACTTGGATTTTCGGTTGCAGGTCATGGGTCACGTGCAAGTTTGCATCCATTGGCTTTAATATGAATTGTGCTATTCACACAAATATTTTGGAGACATGACTCCATGTAGGAGGCCTATATATATATATATATATATATCTATATATATATATAAAAATCAAAATTATATGGTTTACTCTAAATCAGATCGACTGTCCCCTGTTATGCACAAAGATAATTGATCAGTAACTAAATCTCATTATATGTGTTTATTGATTGAATATCCACTGGGATATAGTGTATGAATTTTGGACTGGGAGACTTATTTATTGATACCTGTAAAGTCACGCAACTTTTTGATTTAGTATTGCACAATGTTTTTCTTGTTTTTTATTATCAACTTTTTATTTCTTTGTTTCTTTGTAAATATATAACTAGTTAAGAATTAATTTTTGTTATATGACAGAGGGTTATAGGATTTATTTGTCATGCAATGTTTGGTTCCTGACTCATTAGGTGTTACAGCTGTGAAGCCCCACAGGTGTTGTGTCGGTGCATTACCTTCAGGGACTCCACTCGGCTGGATCTTGTCACTGGTAGGAAATCTTCTATTTGTCGTGACGCCACTCTCAGTATTGCGGTCAGTGGGGACCGCCACTGCAGGTTAAGGGACGCCTGGGGCTGATGGTGGGTGCAGTTAGTTGTAATAGCCTCCTGAGAGTGAGGCAAGCCCCAGGGCCCTGTGTAGGTGCGTAGAACCACAAGGCGCAGAATAACTCCACACAGGCAGAATGTCTTTCAGGGTTTTTACTCACTTCAGGTGGCAGGGTGAGTAACCCGGGCGTAGCTGGGATGAACCAGGCGGGAATCAGGTATCCTTCAGGCTGACTTCTGATGGTGACTACCAACTCGCCTTCCTTAGCCCTTGGTGGTTTGGGGTAACCCCGACTTTTAGTCCCTATGGGGGTCACCCAGGGAAGTTGCTGAAGCCTCTCTCCCCTTCGTTTGCCGTGTGCTTGTTGCCTGGGCCAGATCACTCCAGCTTCTTGCCTCCTGTGAACTGTGGGCCCTAACTGTGGCTACGTGGCTGCGGCTTTTAGGTGTTGTGGTGTGGGCTTTGAGGGCCCCACACCGGCAGGTTTAGCAGGGAAAGATGGATCTATCCCCGCTCCGGGATCTGCCGCCCGTTTGGGCCTGGTTCTCCCTAGCAGTCTCCTTACTTCCCACTCTGTGCTCTCTCTCTCTAGCTGGAGATGGGTTTCGGGTAGCACTCCTAGGTGACCGTTCTCCCCCGTCGGTAGCCACTGCGCGGACGCTGTCAGACTACAGCAGCCCAGGGGAAGGGGTCAGCTCTCCTCGGAGCTCCCTGGACTCTGCTCTGAACCGGCTCACATCTGGGACCTTCACTGCTGCTCCTGTCAGAGCCTCACTTTCCTGCTCCTCACTCCTCCACACTCTGCTGCAGACTGTTTACTCCTCCCTCTCTTTTCCCTTTTGTGCCTGCCTACGCCACCTAGCAACCAGATTCTCTTACCACACCCCTTGAGAGGAGATGGAGGCTTTTGGCCCCCTCCACTATTCCAGTGGAGGTGAAGGCTTTTCCCCCTCCTGGGATCCCCAGGGGTCCTCTCATAGGTACATGTGTGAGACCTGATCACTATGCGCCTGTGTAGTCACACCTCGGTCAGCCTTCTGGATTACCTGTATTGTACTGTCCCCAGCATGGGTGCAGTACTCAGTGGTGCCTGACCAGGTCAGGGGCGCCACATTCCCCCTTAGTTATCACCAGCACGTCCTCGGGCTGCAAGACAACATTTTAAAATGCATGCATAAAACATTAAAACATGTTAAAACTTGTAAAAGCACCAGGCACCATACATCACCACCCTCCACCCACAAGTCCGTTAACCCACCCAAAACCCTCTCACGTTGGCCGCGCCTTCAGCCACTTCTGGCAGGGTGTAGAGGCGGCTTACATGGGCTGGTGGTTTCAGGGTATACCTGGCCTGGTGGATCCGCGCCTTCAGCCTCTTCTGGCAGGATGTAGAGGCGGCCTCCACAGTTGGTGCTGACCAGGTACCCTCTTTGTGGTGGAGAGCCAGGCCCCATAAACAGGCATGCTCTCTGGTTGCAGGTAAGCCAAGGCCCTATATACGGACGTGCCCCCTGGTTGCAGACGAGCCAAGCCCCTAAACAGGCTGACTCTGGTGGTGGTGGTGCCCTCTGGTGTAACTATTTACACTGCGAGAGTTTGTGGCTATAGCCAGTTCATAGCCTTAAGGTTTATTTCTCACATCAGTTTATGTGGGCACATTCTTAAACTTGTAAAACGTTGCAAAACAAACTTTTTCCAAACTGGTAACTTCTATGCTTCTTTCTGTACTTTATGTGGATTCCTCCTCACCAGGGCTTGGGCCTGTAGGGCTGCGGCACCTGCTGCTTCCTTGACCTTTTTCTTCATCTGTGGTTGTCTCATCAGTAGGTCCTTTGTCTTTTCTTTCTTTATCGCTGTCTTTCCTTTCTTCTTCTTTAGGACATGGTGCTACATCTAGCGCATACCAGCCTCTTTCGCCTTGATGCATGGTAAACTGCACTGTGTCTCCCATTCTCAGGTTTCTTCCAGGATGTCCTCTGGGCAATTGGGCTCTGACGTCTCGTCTATTGACAAAAATGCCTTCTTTCATACCAGGTGCTACGATGAATCCGTATCCTGACTTCAGGCTAAAGTCTTCCACAATTCCTCTACAAAGGGGTCCTCTGACCTGTGCCTTGGCTCTTCTCAGGAACCGTTTTTCTTCTAGGTCTCTGGCCGTGACTTCTCTCTGCTCTGGGGATGGCGGTGCAGGGGAAAACTGGGTTCTGCTACGGCGCCGTGTCTTGCGGACTGGATTCTGCGAGGTACAGCTTACAAGCTCCCAGGTGAGGCTTTTGGGCAGATCTTCTTCAGCAGACGGTGTCAGGTCTTCTTCATCCCAGCGGGAATATGGCAACATCTCCGGCTCTGGGCATGGATCCACTGCTGGTGGCTCCTGAGTCAGCTCCTCAGCTTCCTGGCCTCCCCACCCCCTTAGTTCTTCTGAGCACTCCTTTGGTGGCAGTGCTGGGGATGGACTTTCTTCAGCAGGCCCAGGCGGGGGACTCTTTGGCGTGGTTGCTGCAGGGGTTGCCGGAATCCTCTTGGGGGTGTGCGGAGGGAGCATGTACTGATCCACCATCTCCTGTGGGAACTTGGCCTCCATGTCAGCCTTCAGCTGCCAGTATGCAGGGTCCTCCCCCAGCGTGGGCTTCCTAGCAGGGACCTCCTTGGACTGGGGAGCAGTGTCTGCTCTGGCCTTGCAGGCCGGGGAAAATGGTGATGCAATCTTGTCTCGGCGGGCCGCGCCTGACATGGCGGCGGCCTGGTCTTGGCGGGCCGCGCCTGGCATGGCGGCGGCCTGGTCTTGGCGGGCCGCGCCTGGCATGGCGGCGGCCTGGTCTTGGCGGGCCGCGCCTGGCATGGCGGCGGCCTGGATGGGCGTTTCTGTCGCGATGGGATCGGTGCAGACTGGGCTGGGCGTCGCTGCAGCGATCGGAGCTTGGCGGGCCGCACCTGGCGTGGCTGCGGCCTGGTTCAGCACCTCACTTGCGGCGCGGACGAGCGTCGCTGCTGCGGTGGGGTCTCGGCGGGCCGGGCCTAGCATGGCGGCGGCCTGGGTCAGCGTCACACCTGCGGCGCGAATGAGGGTCGCGGTGGCAGCCGGTTCTCTGCGGGCCGGACTGGGCGTCGCTGCAGGGACCGGGTCTTGGTGGGCCGAGCAGGGCATCGCTGCGGCGGCCTGAGCTTGGCGGGCTGCACCTGGCGTGGCTGCGGCCGGCTTCAGCGTCGCCGCGCCGGACGCCTCTTCAGGGACCGCGGACGTGGCAGCAGGGGTCGGGGCACTCGCGCTGGCAGGGGCATCACTGGACTCACCCATCGGTGGCAGCATCGGGGTCTGAGTCGTCACCGCCCGGTCTGGCACTCGGCGCGCGGCTCTCCCCTCATAGGCCTGAACCGCCGCGGTCATCCACAGAAACTCCGTCCGTCCCTCTCTGATCAGCCTTCCGACCCTGGCCTCCAGTTGATCGCAGAACTCGGCGAGCTCCCGACACCACCAGGCAGCGGAGCCTGGCTCTGGGTCTCTGCATTCAGACGCCATTTTCTCTAACAACAAGCTGCTGGCTTCTTTTCCGTTCCGCCGTCCCTGGACGCTTCCGCTCTCTTCACTGGCGAGGTCAGAACTCTCCAGGGGATCTCTGGGTAGCCACACCTCTTCGTGGGCGGTAACTTCTCCCAGCGCGGGCTGCTGTTGTTTTTCGGCGCGCTTTTCATGGTGGCAATATGGCGGCGCTTCCAATTTTTCAAGCGGACCGCCCAGGCACATGGTCACCTGTCTGAACAGGTCTAGTCCTTATCCTGTTCGTGACGCCAGATGTGAAGCCCCACAGGTGTTGTGTCGGTGCATTACCTTCAGGGACTCCACTCGGCTGGATCTTGTCACTGGTAGGAAATCTTCTATTTGTCGTGATGCCACTCTCAGTATTGCGGTCAGTGGGGACCGCCACTGCAGGTTAAGGGACGCCTGGGGCTGATGGTGGGTGCAGTTAGTTGTAATAGCCTCCTGAGAGTGAGGCAAGCCCCAGGGCCCTGTGTAGATGCGTAGAACCACAAGGCGCAGAATAACTCCACACAGGCAGAATGTCTTTCAGGGTTTTTACTCACTTCAGGTGGCAGGGTGAGTAACCCGGGCGTAGCTGGGATGAACCAGGCGGGAATCAGGTATCCTTCAGGCTGACTTCTGATGGTGACTACCAACTCGCCTTCCTTAGCCCTTGGTGGTTTGGGGTAACCCCGACTTTTAGTCCCTATGGGGGTCACCCAGGGAAGTTGCTGAAGCCTCTCTCCCCTTCGTTTGCCGTGTGCTTGTTGCCTGGGCCAGATCACTCCAGCTTCTTGCCTCCTGTGAACTGTGGGCCCTAACTGTGGCTACGTGGCTGCGGCTTTTAGGTGTTGTGGTGTGGGCTTTGAGGGCCCCACACCGGCAGGTTTAGCAGGGAAAGATGGATCTATCCCCGCTCCGGGATCTGCCGCCCGTTTGGGCCTGGTTCTCCCTAGCAGTCTCCTTACTTCCCACTCTGTGCTCTCTCTCTCTAGCTGGAGATGGGTTTCGGGTAGCACTCCTAGGTGACCGTTCTCCCCCGTCGGTAGCCACTGCGCGGACGCTGTCAGACTACAGCAGCCCAGGGGAAGGGGTCAGCTCTCCTCGGAGCTCCCTGGACTCTGCTCTGAACCGGCTCACATCTGGGACCTTCACTGCTGCTCCTGTCAGAGCCTCACTTTCCTGCTCCTCACTCCTCCACACTCTGCTGCAGACTGTTTACTCCTCCCTCTCTTTTCCCTTTTGTGCCTGCCTACGCCACCTAGCAACCAGATTCTCTTACCACACCCCTTGAGAGGAGATGGAGGCTTTTGGCCCCCTCCACTATTCCAGTGGAGGTGAAGGCTTTTCCCCCTCCTGGGATCCCCAGGGGTCCTCTCATAGGTACATGTGTGAGACCTGATCACTATGCGCCTGTGTAGTCACACCTCGGTCAGCCTTCTGGATTACCTGTATTGTACTGTCCCCAGCATGGGTGCAGTACTCAGTGGTGCCTGACCAGGTCAGGGGCGCCACACAGCTGCGTCGGGCTCTGTTCACACTGCAGAGCCTGACAGGCAACCTGATGTCTCCTAGTTGTTCAGTCATAGCTGGGCATCGGCTGCTTCATGTGCTCTGTTGTTCAGCCAGAGCTGGACATCGGCTGTTTCATGTGCACTGTTCCTCAGTCCTGCAGGAGTTAATTCCTGCTGACCTGGGGAACTCTGGTTGCTAATAACCAATCACAGCTGTCTCCTACCTATATAAGATTCTGGATCCTGCTACTCAGTGCTGATGATAGCTCCAGCTTGTGCAGCGATTCTGGTCTTATTGCGGTGATCCAATCTATTGATGACGTGTGGTGTACTTATTGTACGGTGTGGCAGTTTCCCAGTAGTCTGTTTTACTTTCTCTCCTTTTTGTTATTTTCCCCTGTACACATATTGTTGCTCCTTTCTGTTTGATTGCTGTGGTGTATGAGTTTTGGTTTTTCCCCTGTCAGTGCTTAATTATGACTACTGTCCCGCCTCACCCCTTAGCTGGAGGAGTGGGAGGGGAATTACACCCAGGGCTTGGACAGGAGTTAGGGTGAGGGCGAGTCAGACCTCGCTACCATCAAACCTACCTCTGAGTTAAGGGACAGTGCAGAGTCTACAGTTTCAGGGTCAGCCTAGGTGTCCCTATCCAGTCATCTCATTCCTCGTGACATTATTATATTTATGATCAGACTTCTAGGAGTAATTTTGACCCTTTTTTATGCCTGATGTCTGATGGATAAGTCTGGGTTTGGTGATGGAGGACATTACCCGCCTGACTGCATTGTGCCTGCTCTATAGTTTGGTGGAGGAGGATAGTACTATGGGGTATTATCAGGGGTTGTCCTCAGCCCCTTAGTTACAGTGAATGAGTATCCTAACACTTTTGTACAAGACATTGTGGACAATTGTAGCTTCCAGCTTTCTGGGAACAGTTTGGAGAAGACCCTTTTCTGTTCCCCATGACTGTGCCCAGTGCTCTGAGTCCATAAAGACATATCTGAAGGAGCTAGATGTGGAAGAACATGACTGGCCTTTACATGCACCCAACATCTTGTTTCTTGACAGGGATCTCATCCTTAGTGAAATGGGCCCCCCCCCCTTTTTTTAGACCGCGACTTAAAGCGTGAACCTTCCAATGTGATGTCATAATTTCAGGTTTGAAATGTCTTCGATTATCAATCCATGAATATAAGCTCTAATTAGCCCCTGCTGGTTTGTTTTGTAGGCTAATTAGGGCTACAGCCTCCGTAAAGTAGGAATGACTTAATCGGCTATTAGACTAACTATTTAAGTGCGAACATTGCTTCTTCTAAGATTTCCAGACAGCTGGAAACCAATTCTTTTAAAGGAGTCCTGGTTAATATCACAGCGAGAAGCTTCCAGTAAACAAATGAGTAATTGATGGCTCGGCGCTCACAATGCTACTGCCTCTCCGCCTTGCCATGACTCACTTGTGAACCAGGACTGTCCTCCGAATGCCATAACATAACAAAAATGATGGTTCTATCTTCAGAATTCTTCTGTGTAGATAGTTGCCAAGATTGAAGCTGTAATGGTTTGTTATTACGACCTTTGTTATTACATTAGACTCTAGCGCTTGAAATATGTACATACTTCAAGACAGTGTTTTAGTCTTTCCTTTGACCTAACATCATAGTTTAGACTTAAAAAACAAAAAACATTTAGTGTCACAAAAAAAAAAGAATTTAGAAAAGGCGTAATTTTTCTCTGCTGGCCATAAATACAAATGTGTTTTTAGAAGAGGTCTTGTTAATTCAGCCAAGACCGATGTGCGGCCATAGATCAAATGAATGGAGAGCTAAAGCTGGCTGCTGCTCAAAAGGTTTAAGAAAAAATTAATTCTTTGTTCAAGACTCAAAATCAGTTGTGTCAGGAAGACTCGTAAAAAAATAGAGAAGAAAAAATTCCAAAGAACAAAAATATAATAAGAAATTATACAGTTATTAAACTCTAAGTGCACTGGGATAAGTTCTTTGCATGGACTAGAGTTTGGTGGGGAGCCCACTGGCCGTTTATAGCCCACAATGTCATTTCTTCTGGCCTTTCGGCAGAATCCACAGCCCTGTTTTTTGGCCTTTGGTCGTTTTAATTCCTTGCTAAACTACACACTTATAAAATGCTAAATTACGTCCCCACAGTGTCCTAAGTAAGGACATTTTTTTGTGGGCAAAGTTGGAGCACATTGTGTTCCCATCCCGCTCCTATGATGAGTACAGCCATCACTGATGTATACAGCAGTATCACAATGTTTCTTATGAAAAATATGCAGCAGTCTGTGTGTCCTATGTAATGTATACAGCAATCTGTGTATCCAATCTGATGTATATACAGCAGTCTCAGCATCTCTTATGTGATGTATATACAGCAGTCTCAGTGTCTCCTATGTTATATATAAACAGCAATTTTACACTAAACATATATATATTGTTGATTGTTAGAAATGTGTGTTAACATGTAAATGCTGCTAGCGATGTGTAGGTTCCCAATGTAGCAGAGCCAGGGCCGTTTAGAAGCAGGTGCCACCTAGCAGTCGGGCTGGAGCAGCGGTATATTAGATACCTGATAGGACAGGGTTAAATCGAGGTAGCGGAGGAGTAACAGGTGGCGCAAGTGAGATGCCTAGTGCCTCATGGGGTGCCAGTTCTGGATAGGGTTTGAGTAAGAGAAGACATAGCTATGCTGTCAGGTCCAGTCAGGGAACCCTGAGATAACCTCGAGAAATCCAGAGCCTATGGCTCACCCCAGCGGGCTTGGAGAGTCATGCAACTAAAGAGCTGTTGGGGCCCAGAAGTGGACGCAGGTGTGAGAAAGAGGGGGAAATGTAGACACAGACCTGGCAGCTTGAGGATGAGTTCCAAGATAGCGGGGGACAGGTAAAGAAAGAGTATCCCAGAAACAGTAGAACCATGAGAAGTGAGGTCATGTCTGTCATAACGGTGTGAAGCATAAATTAAACAAGTTTGGGTGCCAAGTGAACTCTGGTGTTGTATGTGTTACTATTTTGTCTACTATGAGGACCAGTAGCGGAGTTATGGACACCGGCCTGAGAAAACAGTAAGTGTCATGCACCCCAACTGAAGTCACACCCGTACACGGAGTTTCTTTGGCAAAGGAGCATGGCGCCCTTACAGTCCGGCATCCATGCATTCCTTCAGGTGTACCTGAGCTAACTTTGCACCTTTAGAGCAATTCCCCCTATGTGGTGTGAGACAGGGGCGGACATATCATTGGTGCAACCTGTGCAGCCACACAGGGGCCCAAGAGGGGGACCATTTCTACTTTCACAACAGGTGGAATTATATGCTTTGATCGGTTATTGGACAGAAAAGGGCACATATACTGTTCTTGTACATGGACCCTTTTCTTTCTGTGTCTGCCAGTGGACTGTGAGATGACTGGGTGTTATAACCATTCTGTATTTTGAAGGTTTCTCCACTCGGGGAGCATCTTCTCCAGCAGGTCCAACTCAATCATCCTTCCAGCACACGTCTGGGGGTGTGCAATGTGGTCTCCAACTAATCTGTTGGATCCCAGGTTCTCTTCTTCCCCAGTGAGGCCCAACTTGCTTTTCGATAAGTTGACAAAACACTCTTCCGATACCTGAGAACATGGGCCATTGCTTCTGAGTTTGCTTATATTTAGGATTTCAGCTGATGGCTGCTACTGTCTCGGGCGGAGGAGGGGACGCTGCGCTCTCCCACTGCTCGGGTCCGGCTGCTGCTGCCGCTGCTCGGTGGTGGCTCGAGCGGTGGGCCGGATCCCGGGGACTCGAGCGGCGTTCCTCGCCCGTGAGTGAAAAGGGGATTTGATTGGATGGTGGGGATTTGGTGATTGTCCGTGATGCCACCCACGGTTGTGGTGAAGTTTGTGACACCACCGCTGCTCTGGACGGGGATCCCGGGAGCGGTGACAGGGAGCAGCTTTGATGTTAGTTCTCCCCTCCGTGGGTAGGGGGTTGGTTGTCCCGGGGCCCAGTGATGGGGTAGGGATGGATGCCAGGCGGGTTACGGGGCCTGGTGAGGTGCAGAGTCGCAGGGGCAGCGCTGTACCGCACGGCACGGTGGTACTCACTCAGCCAATGATGAGGACACAGTTCTCGGTAAAACACACGGCTGGATGGACGGGTCCCACAGACGGCTGCGGTGTTGTTTCTCCCGGCAGGTTGATGGTGACTGCCTTTCCCTGCACCTATGTATTGTAAACGGTTCCAATGGGTTCCCACCGGTAACCCGCTCCCCGGCTTGGATGTGGGCCGGAGGAGCCCCTTTTGCCCGCAGGTTCTGGCCCTGGGAACGGTAGCCTTGGCGGTGGCTGTGTTTCCCTCTCACAGTTGGACTGTTGCCTTCTGTCGGGACTTGGCTGCTGGGAAACCCAGGAGGTTCCCTTCGCTGACGGATTTGGCAAATTCACGGCGACTCCTAGCCTTGCCGGGGTCCGTAAGCCCCTGCCAGATGGTGCTGACTTCTTTGTGTACCGGTCCGGTACTGCCGGGCCACCGCCCGTCCACGGTCCTTACGGTAGACTCCGATAGGCCACTCCTGCAGACGGTCACCACCGTCTGCCAACCTTGCTGATCCGTCCGGGCCACACACCCGGACCAACTTCAGGCTGCTTAACTGCCACTTTACTCCTCTCCCTTTCACTTCCAACTCTAAACTTCACCTCTCAACTGAACTCTTTTCCCGCCTCCAGGACTGTGTACTCCTCGGTGGGCGGGACCAACCGCCTGGCCCACCCCCCTGGTGTGAACATCAGCCCCTGGAGGAAGGCAACAAGGGTTTGTGTCTGACTTTGGTGTGCCTGACCGGGAGTGTGGGGTGTGTGGGTGTTGTTCTCTGTGGCCCCTGGCTTGTCCAGGGCACCACACTACAAACTTGGGTTACTGAAATTTTATTTTTGTGAGACAGATCTGGTCCAGAAATGAGAATCCCAGTCTAAAGTGTAGGTATGTAATCCAAACCAAACCAGTACTCCAAGTAGGATATAGCAGTGGTTCCCACCTTGTGGATTGGGTTAGCACATGGACCTGTTGGAGGTCCGTTCAGAAGGTGTTGGATTGGGAAATAAACCTTTCCTATCTGCAAATAAAAAAACTAGCATCTATATAATATACAAATTAAATAACAGATCCATTATCATCAGTTTGCTGATGGTGTCCAGACAGCAAAAAGCCATTTCCTTTACGTTCGGCATCATAAAAAGCATCTAAAAAAGATCTATCTATGTATATTTTCCGGTTCAATATGACATTTATATTATTAACTGCAACATATTTGGACACAACCTCTTAGCAGTCAATCTGTCCTCATGAGAGATAACAGGTAGCCTCATGTTCCTATCTTTGTACATTTCCTCCAACACAAAAGTATCATCCGCGACAAGCCTCGGAATTCTTGAAGCTGAGACAAAAAAGGCTTTTCAGATGTCTTAATTCATGTAGCTACGTCTTACAGATAAAATCATTTTTTATCTTCATGGCCTGTTATAAATTTGTGTATGACACCACGCAGCCGCCATTTATAGACTTTCATGGAAAAATACTATACTATAGTTATAATGAATAGCCCAAATACTGTAAGAATGGGACAGATATTGGTGGTGATACTATCCAGCACTTATAAAGCTTTCCACCAATTTTATTGCTTTATAAATTATATTCTCCACATAGGAATGTTACCGGGCTTCATAGACTATATACAGATAGATAATAAAAGCATTAAAGATGGTGAAGACTATGAACGGGTTTGCAGAAGACTTCTTAGCGGATATTGGAAAGTGTAATGTAAACTTGTTTCCCATCCTATGTCATCTTGTTTGGTCTTACCTATGACATTTTATTCCAATCCATCCTATTCCCTCCTATATCATCTCCTCTAAACATATCCTACCCTCATCATTTCTTAGTTTCCAGTCTTTCCCACCCCACCTCATCCACCATCTTTCCATTTCACAGTTTCAGTCCATTCTATCCCATCCCTTTCCATTACAATCTTTCCTATCTTATCATATACTGTCCCTCTCCATTTTCCAATGCCTAACCTACTTTAGTCAATCACATCCAACCAATTCTATTAATTATGAATTAAAGAGCTGACCTCGGGCCCCTCAGTTGCTGCTCTCCTTTCCCAAGTATCCTCCATGTGAGGACATGACTTTGGGCGATGTGCATGATACTTACTGCTTCGGGCCCTTGCTCATCCCCCTTGCTGCCAGTCATCAATGCCGTTGGGTAGTAAGACATGTAACACCAGAGTTCACTTGGTCAACCAGTTTTTGTTTACTTTAAGGGGTACTTTGCACGTTGCGACATCACTACTGCGATATCGTCGGGGTCAAATCGAAAGTGACGCACATCCAGCGCCAGTAACGACGTCGCAACGTGTAAAGCCTAGATGCGCCGATAAACGATCGCAAAAGCGTCGTAAATCGGTGATCTGTGTAGCGTCAGTCATTTTCATAATTTCGCACCAATAGGAGATAAGATGTTGTTCCTCGCTCCTGCGGCAGCACACATCGCTGTGTGTGAAGCCGCAGGAGCGAGGAACATCTCCTTACCTGTGTCCACCGGCTATGCGGAAGGAAGGAGGTGGGCGGGATGTTTACGTCCCGCTCATCTCTGCCCCTCCGCTTCTATTGGCCGCCTGCCGTGTGACGTCGCTGTGACGCCGCACAACCCACCCCCTTAGGAAGGAGGCGGGTCGCCGGCCAGAGCGACGTCGCAGGGCAGGTAAGTGCGTGTGAAGCTGCCATAGCGATAATGTTCGCTACGGCAACTATCACAAGATATCGCATGTGCGACGGGGGCGGGTGCTATCGCGCTCGGCATCGCAAGCATCGGCTAGCGATGTCGCAGCGTGCAAAGTACCCCTTAATCTTCACACCATTATGGCAGACATGTCCCTCCTTTTGTTCTCTGTGGGGTACTAGGCACCATTCTTTCACTTGCTATCTCGGACCTTGTACTCAATACTCCAGAGTTTGTGTCTCCTTCCCCCTAAAACCGCACACAATTGTCCACTTCTTGGCCCTGATGGATTCTCTAGCCGGATGACTCTCTAAGCCCGTTGGGGTGAGCCATAGGCTTCGGACCTCCAGAGGTTACAACACCAGAGTTCACTTGATCAACCAGTTTTTGTTTACTTTTATTCTTCACACCATTATGACAGACATGGACCTCCTTTATTTCTCTGTGGGGTACTAGTCTTTGTTCTGTCCCCCTCTATCTCGGACCTTGTCCTCAAGACTCTGGGGTCTGTTCCTCCTTGCCCGTAATACTGTCGCGGGCGGCTCGGGTCCGGCTGCCGCTGCTGCCGCGGCCGCTGTTGCTCGGTGGCTCGAGCGATGGGCCGGATCCCGGGGACTCGAGCAGCGCTCCTCGCCCGTGAGTGAAAAGGGGAATTGGTTTTGTGGATTTATTGTCCGTGACGCCACTCACGGTTGTGGTGATTGTGTGGACACCACCGCTGCTCTGTATGGGGATCCCGGGAGTGGTGGTATGGAGCAGCTAGATGTTGGCCCTCCCCTCCGTGGGTAGGGGGATTGGTGGTCCCGGGGCCCGATGATGGGGAGTTAGGATGGTTGACAGGTGGGTTATGGGGCCTGTTGAGGTGCAGGGACGCAGTGGCAGCACTGTGCCGCACGGCACGGAGGTACTCACTTAGCCCAAGGATGATGACACAGTTCACGGTAAACAAGCGGCTGGTTGGACGGGTCCCTCGGACGGCTGCGGTGTTGATGTTCCCTGCAAGTTAGCGGTGACTGTCTCTTCCCTGCACCTAAATACGGTTGTTGGTAGCGATGGATTCCCACCGGTAACCCGCTCCCCAGCTTGGATATGAGCCGGGGGAGCCCCTCTTTTGCCCGCAGGCGCTGGCCCTGAGAAACTGGTGCCTTGGCGGTGGCGGTGTCTCTCCAATATGGTTGGACGGTTGCCTTCAATCGGGACTTTGGCTGCTGGGAGACCCGGAGGTCCCCTTCACTGACTGATTTGGCAAATTGTACGGCGACTCCAAGCCTTGCCGGGATCCGAAAGGCCCCTGCCAATGGTGCTGGCTTCTCTTTGTGTACCGGTCCGATACCGCCGGGCCACCACCCGTCCACGGTCCTTACGGTAGACTCCAATAGACCACTCCTGCAGACGGTCACCGCCGTCTGCCAACCTTGCTGTCTCAGTCCGGGGCACACACCCGTACCAACTTCAGGCTCTGTTGCTGTCACTTTCTCCTTCACTTCAACTCCTTTCACTTGCTCCTATACCACTTCCCTCTCTCTTCCTTCAACTCTAAACTCTCAACTCTCAACCGCCTGGTTTTCCCGCCTCCAGGACTGTGTACTCCTCGGTGGGCGGAGCCAACCACCCGGCCCACCCCCTGGTGTGGACATCAGCCCCTGGAGGAAGGCAACGAGGATTTTGTGTTCTGACCTTGGTGTTCCTGCAGGGAATGTGGGGTGCGTGGTGGTGTCATGACCTGTGACCCCTGGGTTGCCCAGGGCGTCACATTCCCCCTTAGCAAAACGCAGACCGTCCTCGGGCTGCCCGTCCAACACCGATTTTATTTTTCTTTTTTTTTTTTTTTCTGAAAAGATAAGAAAAACGGTAACACATACAATTATAGTAACATCATCCCACAACGGGAGGCACTTTTTCTTAAACATTACGATAACGGTTGCGGCTGCCGCTCTCTCCCACCCAAGTAACCTGGCCCTGATGCTGCCCCTAAGAAACAGGCAGCACCCCTTGACCCCAGTCTTGAACCAAGTTACCCGAGCGGGATCTGTCCTTCCCCTCCAGAGGGTAGCCACCGGTTCCTGTGGTGGCTGGGCCCCAGCATGCTCCACTGCGGGCCCTCCCTCCAACCTGCCTCTCCGGAGGCGGCAACGGTGGTAGCTGCAACAAACATTTTATTTACAAGCCACTAACGTTTGTGGTTGCCCTGCAAGTTCACGGGCTTGTCCATAAGGAGTCCCTTACGCAACTTTGAGCGGTCCCCACGGGGACAACGGTGCCGGCAACGGCCGGTTCAATCACGGTTGCTGACAATCAGATGAGACTTCGGTGATCACTTTCATTTTCTCAAACTTTCAACTTTAAAACTTTCAACACACATTCACTTTTAAAGAACAGTTTTTCCCTGTACCTAAGTGGGGGTCTACCTAGGTTGGGACGAGTGGACCTCCGGGGCCCGGCGTCAGTGGTGACAGGCAACGGGGAAGAGGGAACAATCAGTTCCTCTTCCCTACTAATGTGTGGGGCAGGCGGAGGCATACGGGAGTTGGGCACAGGTTCATCCCTGGGCACTGGCACTGGCTCTGGCTCACGGTTGACCACTTCCATCACTTCTTCATCCACGGGTTGTGGGAACAGTATCACTGGAAGAATCACCGCGCCGTTCTGTGTGGGCCAGTCCGCTGGGAAGTCACCCATCACGGTGTGGATTACCTCTTTTGCCTTCTCTACTGGTGGAGGAACCGGTACTTCAGCCATTGTCCTCAGTGCTGGTGGGCACCTTTTCAGATGGTCCCGGGAAACCGTGGCTAAAGTGCCTCCTTGGTCACGACTGATTTGGTAAGCCTTCCCATCTTCCCATCCTGTGGGCTGTATGATGTATGGGGTTTGTTCCCATTGATCATCCAGCTTGTGGGTTCTCCTCTTCCGTTTCAGCACTACATCTCCAGGCTAGAAAGGGCCAGCAGACGCCTTCTGATTGAAGCGCTGCTCCTGTTGTTCTCGACTCCGACTTAAGTTCTTCTCCACATATTCTTGAATCTGTTGGTACTGAACCTTCCGCCGGGTGTCCCATTCAGCCGTCGAGGGGAGTGTCTCTGGGGCTTCCAGTCCCATTTCCAGATCCACCGGCAGTCGGCCGGGGCGAGCCCTCATCAGATATGCTGGGGTGCACTTCGTTGAGCTGGATGGGATATTGTTTTACATATCGACCAAGTCAGGCAGCTTCTCCGGCCACAGGTTCCGCTCTTCTAGCGGCAACGTCTTGAGGAGGCCAAGGACCAAATGGTTCATCTTCTCACACTACCGTTGGTTTGGGCATGGTAAGGCGTGGTCCGGATCTTCTTGCAGCCGTACAGCTGACAGAACTCATGGAACACCTCTGCTTCAAAGGCTGGGCCTTGGTCAGTGAGCACCTTCTCAGGGTATCCATGTGGTCGACAGAAGTAAGCTTGGAACGCTCTAGCGGCGGTACGGCCGGTTAGGTCCTTGACCGGGACAACCACTATGAATCTTGAATAATGATCCACTATGGTGAGAGCGTAAGTGTACCCACTTCGGCTGGGGGTGAGCTTCACATAGTCCAGGGCGACCAGCTCCAGCGGTTGGTGTGTAACGATCGGGTGCAGGGGTGCCTTCTGGCTGGCCTCGTCCTTCCTTCTCAGCGTACACGGGCCACACTCTCGGCACCAGGCCTCCACAGACTCCCGCATCCCACTCCAATAGAACCGCTCCCTCAGCAGCATTTCCAATTTCTTCCATCCAAAGTGTCCGGCACCATCATGGTACGCTTGTAGAATGGTGGACACATTAGCTTGGGGAATCACCAACTGGCGGGTTTTCTCATGAGTCTTTGGGTTAACCAGCTCGCGGTACAACTTCCCTTGGTGTAGATACAGCCGGGTCCGCTCTTTCCACAGGCGTTGGGCTTCAGCTGGGGCGGCAGGGTCTATTCCAGCAGCGCCTTGCTCCACCAGAGTCTTGACTAGGCGGACAGCGGGCGCCTGATTTGAGCTTCCTGACAGTCCTGGCTAGGCAGTGGATCCAGGTTCACCCATTGTTGGTGGACATGTACCTTCCCAGTTGGTGGCTGGTGAAATGCAGGCAACTCGATCTCTTCGAGGTCGTCATCCTCGCACCCTTCTTCTGACAAGTGGGGCATCCGAGAGAGTGCATCAGCAATTAACGTTGGCACGACCAGCCCTGTATTTAATTGTGAAGTCGTAGTTGGCTAGCCTGGCCACCCACCGCTGTTCCAACGCACCCAATTTGGCCGTGTCCAGATGGGTCAGCGGATTGTTATCCGTGAAAGCGGTGAATTTTGCTGCGGCCAAGTAATGGTGGAACCGCTCGGTGATAGCCCACACCAGCGCCAGGAGCTCCAGCTTGAAAGAGCTGTAATTTTCAGGGTTCCTTTCAGTCGGTCGAAGTTTTCGGCTAGCATAGGCAATCACTTTTTCCTTCCCATCCTGGACCTGGGACAAGACTGCCCCCAAGCCCATATTGCTGGCATCGGTGTAGAGGATGAATGGGTGGCTGTAATCAGGATACGCCAGGATCTCTTCCCCGGTCAAGGCCGCTTTCAGCTGACAGAAAGATTCCTCATGCCTCTCCTCCCACACCAGTGGGGCTCCGAGGGGTCTACCACCTTTGGTCTGTCCCACGAGGAGGTCTTGCATGGGGGCAGCCATCTTCGTGTATCCCTTGATGAAGCGACGGTAGTACCCCACCAGACCCAGGAACTGCCTTACTTCCCTCACGGTGGTTGGCCTCAGCCAGTCTTGGATGGCAGTGACCTTCTCGGGGTCGGGGGCGACACCTTCTGCTCCCACCACATGCCCCAGATACTGCACCCTGGGTTTCAGCAGATGACACTTGGAGGGCTTCAACTTCATCCCGTACTTGGCAAGGGACGCGAACACCTCGGCTAGGTGTTCCAGATGGGCTTCATATGTCTGTGAATACACAATTACATCATCCAGATACAACAGGACGGTTTCAAAATTCAAGTGCCCCAAACAGCACTCCATCAGCCGTTGGAAGGTACCCGGGGCATTGCACAGCCCAAACGGCATACTGTTGAATTCACAGAGTCCCATAGGGGTGGTAAAGGCAGTTTTCTCTCGGTCTTCGGGCGCCACGGCCACCTGCCAGTACCCACTGGTGAGGTCAAGGGTGGAGAAGTAGTTGGCGGCTCTCAGCGCGGACAAGGACTCCTCAATACGGGGCAGAGGGTAGGCATCCTTATGTGTTATCTGGTTAATCTTCCGGTAATCCACGCACATCCGCATGGTGCCGTCTTTCTTCTTAACCAGTACCAACGGGGCGGCGCAGGGACTACAGCTGTCCCTGATAACCCCTGCCTCCCTCATATTCCTCAACATGTCCTTGGCGCACTGGTAGTGTGCAGGGGGAATGGACCTGTACCTCTCTTTGATAGGGGGTGTTCACCGGTAGGGATATGATGCTGGACCCCTTTAATCTGACCAAAGTCTAGGGGATGTTTGCTAAAAACTTGCTCATACTCCCGTACCACCCTGTATACCCCTTCTTTGTGATGTGTAGGGGTCTCGTCAGTGCCCACGTGTAGCTGTTGGTGCCACCCCTCTAACTCCCCTTGGGGCAGGTGAGTGTTGGCAGTGGGTAGTGAGACTGGAGGAGCTGCATCATGGATGGTGTGGGGATCTAGGGTGAGCAACTTGGCAAGTGTAGCATACCGGGGAAGCCTGACTTCTTCCTCCCCACAGTTCAGCACCCTCACGGGCACTCTCCCCTTTTTTACATCTACCACCCCTCGGGCGGCCATTACTGTGGGCCAGTGTTCAGAGGGCATGGGCTCTATCATGGCAGGGTAGTCGCGCCCCTGAGGGCCTACTGCTGCCCTACACCAAATCATCATCTCACTCCTAGGGGGCACAGCCAACGGGGCGGCATCCATCACTCTCACTCCACCAATCTCTCCTCCTGTTGAGTTTACATGCTGGCGGTACATCAAGGCTCGGATCTCACGCTGCACAGCTCTCTGTCGGCTCCCCGCCGCCGTGGCGGCTAGCTGCTGCAGTAGGGCCAATACATCACTCATACAGTGTTCCATCACATTGGTTCCCAGCACTATCTTCGGGTTATGATCACTGGGTTCATTCATGATCACAATCATACCCTGGTGTTGCAGTTCAGCTTGCCCCACTGTCATGGCCACTTGTTTATACCCCACTTGGGTCAATGGGAGTCCATTAGCGGCAATTAGTGTTATACTAGTATCTGGGGGAGCCAGCTTGTCTGTCCCCCAGTACCGTTGGTACAATGTGTATGGTATGGTGGTTACCTGTGATCCAGTGTCCAAGAGAGCCATCACCGGTACGCCGTCCACAGCCACGGGGATGATGGGCCGGGCCCCGATATACCGGTCCCGCCAGTCTGGGGGGCCACGGGGTTCTACTACTGAGGATTGGCCCGTGGCCCCAGGGGTTGCTCGTTTAACGGGCACTGTCGGAAGTAATGGCCAGGCTTGCTGCACCTGTAGCAGGTTGGAGATCTGTTCCGCGAGTTGTTAGCACCTCTCCGCTGCATCCAGGGAACATCCTCAGGGCTGTCGGCGAGCTGTATCTTGGCTGGAGACTGGGATCTGGTCAGAGGTTGGAGTGCGGCGAGGATCTTGGCGAGATCTCCATCCATGCGGCGGACCTGGGCAGCCAATTCTTCCATTGTGCTGCTTGGAGCTGTAGGTACTGGAGAGGCTGGTAGGGCAGGGGCCACCACGACGGGGGCCGTCTCAACTGGCCACGGGGATGGTTCCAAGACTTCCGAAGCTGGGGGTTGCAGAGCTTTAATGGCCCGTTCTTTTAACACAGCAAAGTCCACGTCAGGGTGTTCTAGGGCCCACAGCCGGAGTTATTTGCGGTCCTCAGAGGATCTCATCCCCTGCACAAATTGCTCTACTAACATTTTGTTGCTGTCTGCCTCATTGATGGTGTCCACCCACTTCAGTGTGCGGAGGGCAGTTTGCAGACGTAAAGCATAGTCCCGAATGCTGTCCACAGACCGTTGCCGACATTGGTAAAACTGCATCCTCAGCTCAGCTTCGGTACGGGTCTCAAAGGCAGTCTGTAGTTTCTCAAAGATGGTGGCTACAGAGAACCGGTCCCCCTCGGCCCAGGTCTCCGCCTCCTGCTCAGCCGCGCCGGTTAGCTGGCCCAGCACTACCGCTGCACGTTGCTTATCAGTCAGGGGGTACAATTCCAGGAGTGGGTTAAGCTTTTTCCGGAAAACCTGTAACGCATCAGGCTTCCCGTCGTACTGCGGTAGCCAGGTAGCTCCGGGCACATAGGGCAAGGAGAACGGCATTACCTGAGCGAGAGCTGGGTCCGCGGCACCCCCCGCCAGCGCGGCCGGGGCCTGGGCAGGCCCATTCCCATCCACGGGTGCCGCTGCGGCTGGGACCGCCGCTCCCCCGGCAGCTCCGTCGGGCGCAGACATCTTGTTTCCGTCCCCCTTAGCCTTTTTCTGGCTCCTCCTCTACCGGGGCAGGGTTTTGGCCTTTGTGCCTCCACTACTCGAGAAGACGCTCGAGAGGGAACTTTTCCCGCCAAAGATGGCGGCTTCTGAAATTTTCTGGCCGGACACCTCCGGCGGTAACAAGGCGTACCTCTACCAGATGGCAGAGCGGTAAGATCCTGTTCGTGACGCCAAGTTGTCGTGGGCGGAGGAGGGGACGCCGCGCTCTCCCACTGCTCGGGTCCGGCTGCCGCTGCTGCCGCGGCCGCTGTTGCTCGGTGGCTCGAGCGATGGGCCGGATCCCGGGGACTCGAGCGGCACACCTCGCCCGTGAGTGAAAAGGGGAATTGGTTTTGGGGATTTATTGTCCGTGACGCCACCCACGGTTGTGGTGATTGTGTGGACACCACCGCTGCTCTGTATGGGGATCCCGGGAGTGGTGGTATGGAGCAGCTAGATGTTGGCCCTCCTCTCCGTGGGTAGGGGGATTGGTGGTCCCGGGGCCCGATGATGGGGAGTTAGGATGGTTGACAGGCGGGTTATGGGGCCTGTTGAGGTGCAGGGACGCAGGGGCAGCGCTGTGCCGCACGGCACGGAGGTACTCACTCAGCCCAAGGATGATGACACAGTTCACGGTAAACAAGCGGCTGGTTGGACGGGTCCCTCGGACAGCTGCGGTGTTGATGTTCCCTGCAAGTTAGCGGTGACTGTCTCTTCCCTGCACCTAAATACGGTTGTTGGTAGCGATGGATTCCCACCGGTAACCCGCTCCCCAGCTTGGATATGAGCCGGGGGAGCCCCTCTTTTGCCCGCAGGCGCTGGCCCTGAGAAACTGGTGCCTTGGCGGTGGCGGTGTCTCTCCAATATGGTTGGACGGTTGCCTTCAATCGGGACTTTGGCTGCTGGGAGACCCGGAGGTCCCCTTCACTGACGGATTTGGCAAATTGTACGGTGACTCCAAGCCTTGCCGGGATACGAAAGGCCCCTGCCAATGGTGCTGGCTTCTCTTTGTGTACCGGTCCGATACCGCCGGGCCACCACCCGTCCGCGGTCCTTACGGTAGACTCCAATAGACCACTCCTGCAGACAGTCACCGCCGTCTGCCAACCTTGCTGTCTCAGTCCGGGGCACACACCCGGACCAACTTCAGGCTCTGTTGCTGTCACTTTCTCCTTCACTTCAACTCCTTTCACTTGCTCCTCTACCACTTCCCTCTCTCTTCCTTCAACTCTAAACTCTCAACCGCCTGGTTTTCCCGCCTCCAGGACTGTGTACTCCTCAGTGGGCGGAGCCAACCGCCTGGCCCACCCCCTGGTGTGGACATCAGCCCCTGGAGGAAGGCAACGAGGATTTTGTGTTCTGACCTTGGTGTTCCTGCAGGGAATGTGGGGTGCGTGGTGGTGTCATGACCTGTGACCCCTGGGTTGCCCAGGGCGTCACAATACTACACACCATCATCCGCTTCTATGCCCTGATAGCTTCTCTAGCCAGATGACTCTCTAAGCCCGCCTGGGTGAGCCATAGGCTCCGGACCTCCAGGGGTTACAACACCAGAGTTCACTTGATCAACCAGTTTTTATTTACTCTTTTTTCTCTGTGGGGTACTAGTCTTTATTTTGTCCCCCACTATCTCGGACCTTGTCCTCAATACTCTGGGCTCTATGCTTCCTTTTCCCTAGTACTACACACTATCGTCTGCTTCTGTGCCCTGATGGCTTCCCTAGCCAGATGACTCTCTAAGCCTCCAGGGTGAGCCGTAGGCTCCAGACCTCCAGTGGTTACATCGGAGTTCCCAGACTGGCCCTAGCACTTAAGCCACATCTTCTTACTTTGAACTCACTTCTCGACTGACCTCCTCTGGCGCTCCCCCTCCTAACCAGACACCCTGCTATCTGTCACTCCTCCCTACTTTACACCAATCTTTTCTAACATCTCTCACCTCACCACCAGCTAACCCAAGCGCTAACTGGAAGCATTTGGTAATCTGATAAACAGTACTAACTGCGACATCCGGAACCTAATCTGCTCTAAAAACACTTAAATATCAACACATGCGCATAATATTCAACATTAACTAGTAACTACATAAAACATAGCACGAGTATATCACGGGGGCACCAACCACCTAATACAATTACACCCTTAGTTTTCATTCACTTCCATCCTATCATATCCAACCCATCCCATCTTATCCCATTCTACACTATCCCATCCCATTCCATTCATTTTATCTTTATTTTTCATTATTCCTGATCCTATCTCCTCCTATCTCTTCCCATTCAATCCTAACCAATTCTGTCCCATCATATCGAAATTCATTCTTTCCCATGCTAAATCTCTCCTTCTCATACCATCCTTCCTATCCCATTTATTTCATTCTCCGTTTCCATTCTTTCCCTAGCTGTCCCTGATCCTAGAGATACATCTGATAGTGATGATGTCTGGGCCACCTTCCTACCACTGTTCATGACCAGCCCTGATCTAATACCCCATTCCTCTCTCCCTATCCCAGGGGAGAGGGGCCATGACTGGAGCGTGTAAACACCAACAGTGATAGACAAACAAGGGGAAACCAAAACTCTATCCCACAGAGTAATCAGATAAGCAGGTGAAAAGGAGGAAAACTAAAGTAGGGAGGAAATAACCAGATGACAGGAGGAATTCTACAGCCTAATGTAATACTTATTATATGTTCTGAGGATTTCGATAGCGTAGGGCAATGACAATCAGAGACGAGTTCTGGGTACAAGATGTTTTATAACATGTAACCACGGTAGATACACAACAGAACAAACACAGTAACACAATAACACATGTAATACCTTCCCGAATCGGAGCGGAGGGAATTCCCGGGGCCACGCACCGGACTCCCCCAGGGAGACCACCAGAGCGAACCCCTATACAGGGACTGTCCGGCAATCACCCCGGAAGGCCTAAATGCGCAGCAGCCGGGACACAAGGGGCAAGCGGTAAAGTCCAGGAGTGTCCGTACGGGATGATTGTCCAGAGTGGTTACGAACCGGAGAGAACCAGGCAGAGTGCTGACCGAAGATGGCAGACGGAATCCGGGCACAGCTTTGAAGAAACCGGGTATGGTCCAGAGTCGGTCGGTAGTCTTTAGGAGGTTCCAGAGGCAATCAGGATTAGCAGCAGCAAAGCAGGAGCACACAGCAAGCAGTATACTCAGGCACTGGACTGGGCTGAGAGGCGGCCTTTTAAGCAGCTGGACAGGAAGTAGGGCAACAGAACCTTAAACTCCATGTTAACTGAGGGCAAGCTCATTCAAAAGAGAACTGGAAAACCTGGAAACCTGACACCTACCAAGCAACACGCAGTAAATCACCAGACTGGAAAACGGCAGCACACAGACCGGTTTAGCAGAAAGCTATAGTTGGCATAGGAAGACAAAGTCCTCCATCTTAAAAAGGTAGGGAATTGTTCTGAGTCCAAACATACAGTAAGAGTGTGTGAGAGAGGCGTGTGGCAGGGGCGTGGCAGAGTTGTTGGGGACCCTGACCAATGGGAAAAATGTATGTGCTCCTCCAGAGAAGGCCCCCATAAAAGTTGTATTTGAGGTATGATAACTTTTCTTTGGAACCTACGAATCCCACCCAGCCCATAATAACCACTAACACCAGATCTTATAAAACACCACTCACATTATATTGACTAATAGACTGATTCCGCCTCGTCTGAAGTTAGTTTACACAGCTTCTGACCACAAATGTTTTCTGTTTTCACTGGAGCGCAAATGAATTAAATCTGGGAAATCAGACACAATGAGAATTCCTTCATTAAGAGACCGCAGAATTACCCATAATTCCTCACTGGTATTTTAATCATTCCGCTGGTTCTTTTTTTCCGAGGACTTTGATGTTTCCTGTGAATTATATAGGCCATGAAATCAATGTAAAGCTCATTCTCAGGGCTGGAGACAAACTCCATAAATACTGATGACTGAATATACGGTGCTATATTATGCCGTCTGCACAGTTTATGTCTACCGCACGGTTAAACTATGGGATTATTAACGAGGATGACACGGCCTTCTGCTTGAAGAAGGGTTATGTATGATTCACTGGTGGTTCTGTATATAACATTACATCCATGGAATAAACACTAGGGCTGTTCTGGTTTCCAGTGAATGGGATTAAGCTGTAAACCTGTCCTTGGGGTCGGGGTTGTCTGTGTATCCGAGGCCTGAGACAAAAGTCTGTTCCTGTATAGACAATGGGATGAATCCTACTTCATCTGCTTTTATGTATGACTTAGGCTGAATTAATTAATAAAGAGTCAGGTAATTAGATTTGGATTATTGGACTTCGACTGATAAGGTAGAGAAAGTCCAAGAATGTCACCCATGATGTTAAAATCTTAGAATTTTTTATTTTGGCCATCAGCTATCCCAACAGGAACCACAGGCAAGCCACTGTCTGGAGCCTGAAACCACAGTTAAGAAGACCAAGACATAGTGGGCTCTGGGCTGGGGTCTGATTTTTTTGTATGGTCTGGTCTGGTCTGGACTGTAGTCTGATAACTTATTGGGCTAGTATGGTATCTGATCATTTAGAGTTTGATCTGGTATGAGATCTGTTATTTTAGAGTTCTAGCGTTCTGATGACTTTATGGACCTGATAAGTTAGACGTTTGGTCAGGGGTCTAATGCACATATCATTGGTGCAAGTTGAGGTTACACAGGAACCAAGAGGTAAGGGGGCCCATTTCTACCTCCAAAACAGTTGCAATTTTGCATTTTTATGAGTTCTTGGGCATAAAAGTGCCATATGTTGTTATTGCACAGTGGATCTTTTCTGTCAGTGTCCCCCAGTGGTCTAATGGGTTTAAGGGTCTTGTAATACCGAGGAACACCCTTGCTAAGGGTCTCTTCCACGTACTCAAACACTACAGAAACAGGGGTCTCCTAGGTCGGTGTGTGTGTAGTTACCCCTTGCAATTGGTACTACAGACTGCTTTACAAAGCAGGTGTTACGCGGTTACTGGCATCCCCGCACTGTCTTGCCTCTCTCCCCTGGTGGGAATGCCAGCACACTCAGCCCACTGGATGCCCAGTGGTGGCTGCTAAAATCCTGCCATCGGCTCCCAGGGCCTCCACACACCATGCAGGTCTCCTGGAAGCGCTCTTAGGGCGCACATGCGACTTATCTTAAACGGTCAGCTCGCCCTAACTTGGCAGTGTCTCTAAGCCTATGGCTGAGGGGCACTGGAAATTTAAGGCGTCATCCCCCTATGGGAGGTGCCTGGGCTACATTGTTTATCCTTAGAGATGCGTTGCTAGTTGTCAGCTCCCTTCTCGTTTGCTGTGGTTTTAAGCAGTGTGAGCTGACACCTATCTGTACCCTGGTATCCGCCATGCCTGCCATATCTGCTACATCTATCCATACCAGATGTGCCTGCCATACCTGCTGCACTCGTCTATGTCGCGGGTGTGGCGCCCCAGGACCTGGTCGCCACAACAGCATTGCCCCTCCAAAGGGTTAATGCTGAGCCTGGAGGTAATTGGGAGGTCTATTGGCCAGTAAGTTTAACATCCAACGTAATTCCTCCCTCAGGCCAGCAGGGGGAGCTCTGAACCTGGAATTCCAGGGAGCATTCCTTAAGCCTGACCTGAGGGAGGGGTTAGTGTTCAGTCTGTAGAGAGAAGTCAGAGCAAGGAGACGCAGAGTAGTGCTGTCCTGTGGAACTGGGGCCTAGAGCTGGAGCAGCTTGGCCCAATGGAGCAGGAGGAGCAGAGAGGCACAGAAGAGACTCGGACATCGGAGTCTGTGGCCACCAGGGCCTAAAATACTCCCTGGTAGCCGAATCCGAAGGGCAGGAGAGCTGCAAGCACCTGGCCCATAAACAGCCCGAAGGTACAGCTGCATCACCAGGGCCCGGTGTGGACTCCAGCAGAGAAGCACCAGAGAGGGTCCGTGCAGCCTGCCACAGAGGGAAAGGGACGTACCACCGGTCCCAGCAGAAAGAGGGCCATTGCTAAATCCAGAGAGCAGGGTCCTATCACAGTAAGAAAAGGAACAGGAGTAGGCCTCATACTCATCTGGCCAAAACGACATCTCAGTTACTTCCAGGCCGGCCGGAGCCCTCTACCACCTGTAACGGTCTCCCAGGACTAACCGTTTGTGAAGTAAAAGAGGAGAAGGTAAAGAGACTGTTGTTTGTGCCTGTTTCTTTCATTGCCTGTCGGCCCTGCACCGTGTTATCCACACAACACCATAGACTCTCACAAGCACCAACAGTGTCCCCGGGGCACCGCTCCACCTGTGGGGAGCAGTACCACCATTGCTGCCATATCATCACCCCGGAGGCTTTACACAGCAGCGGCGGCTTAATAGCCGCATACCACAGGTGGCGTCACGAACACAAACCCCAAGTCACCAGCCATATTTAACTGACACGCACCAGGGCCACGGAGTCGGGCCCCGCCACCACTGATTACCCCCGGACTAGTCCGGCCCGGCACCGGGTGTCCCATAGCCCTGGGGTGGGCGAGTCACAGGCGGAGGAGGGGACGCTGCGCTCTTGTGGCGCCCCAGGACCTGGTCGCCACAACAGCATTGCCCCTCCAAAGGGTTAATGCTGAGCCTGGAGGTAATTGGGGGGTCTATTGGCCAGTAAGTTTAACATCCAACGCAGTTCTCCCTCAGGCCAGCAGGGAGAGCTCTGAACCTGGAGTTCCAGGGAGCATTCCCTAAGTCTGGCCTGAGGGAGGAGTTAGTGGTCAGTCTGTAGAGAGAAGTCAGAGCAAGCAGACGCAGAGTAGTGCTGTCTTGTGGAACTGGGGTCTGGAGATGGAGTAGCTTGGCCCAGTGAAGCAAGATTTGCAGAGAGGCACAGAAGAGACTCAGACATCGGAGTCTGTGGTTGCCAGGGTATAAAATCCTTCCCTGGTGGCCGAATCCGGAGGGCAGGAGAGCTGCAAGCCCCCCTGGCCCAGAAGCAATCTGAAGGTACAGCGGCATCCCAAGGGCCCGGTGTGGACTCCTGCAGAGAAGCACCAGAGAGGGCCTGCGCAGCCTACCACACAGAAAAAGGGACAAACCACTGGTCCCAGCAGCAAGAGGGCCATTGCTAAATTCAGAGTGCAGGGTCCTATAGAAGAAAAGGAAAGATCAGGAAGCAGGCCTCATACTCAACTGGCCAAAGAGATCACCCCCAGGCACTTCCAGGCCGGCCGGATCATCTTTACCATCTGTGACGGTCTCCCTGGACTAAACTTCTGCCAAGTAAAAGAGGAGAAGGTAAATAGACTACTGTTTGTGCCTGTTTCTTTCACTGCCTGTCGGCCCTGCACCGTATTATTCACACATCACACCATAGACTCTCACGAGCACCAACTGTGCCCCGGGGCAACGCTCCACCTGTGGGGAGCAGTACCACCATTGCTGCCATTCCATCACCCCGGAGGCCTCATACAGCAGCGGCGGCTTAATAGCCGCATACCACAGGTGGCGTCACGAAAACAAACTTTATTCACCTAGCCATATTTAATTGACACCCACCAGGGCCACGGAGTCGGGCCCCGCCACCACTGACGACCCCCGGACTAGTCCGGCCCGGCACCGGGTGTCCCACAGCCCTGGGGTGGGCGAGTCACTCTCCCACTGCTCGGGTCCGGCTGCTGCCGCGGCCGCTGCTGCTCGGTGGCTCGAGCGATGGGCCGGATCCCGGGGACTCGAGCGGCGCTCCTCGCCCGTGAGTGAAAAGGGGTTTGGTTTTGGGGATTTATTGTCCGTGACGCCACCCACGGTTGTGGTGATTGTGTGGACACCACCACTGTTCTGTATGGGGATCCCGGGAGCGGTGACAGGGAGCATCTTTGTTGTTATTTCTCCCCTCCGTGGGTAGGGGGTTGGTTGTCCCGGGGCCCGGTGATGGGGAAGGGGTGAATGGCAGGCCGGGTACGGGGCCTGGCGAGGTGCAGGGTCGTGGGGGCAGCGCTGTGCCTCACGGCACGGTGGTACTCACTCAGCCTGAGATGGTGACACTGTTCTCGGTAAAACACACGGCTGGAAAGACGGTTCCCACGGACGGCTGCTGTTGCTTTTCCCCGGTAGGTGACGGTGACTGTCCCTTTTCCTGCACCTAAGTTCAATGTTGGTAGTGATGGATTCCCACCGGTAACCCGCTCCCCGACTTGGATATGAGCCGGAGGAGCCCCTCTTTGCCCGCAGGCGCTGGCCCTGAGAAACTGGTGCCTTGGCGGTGGCGGTGTCTCTCTCATACGGTTGGACTGTTGCCTTCAATCGGGACTTAGTTGTTTGGAGACCCGGAGGTCCCCTTCACTGACGGATTTGGCAAATTCACGGCGACTCCTAGCCTTGCCGGGATCCGAAAGGCCCCTGCCAATGGTGCTGGCTTCTCCTTGTGTACCGGTCCGGTACCGCCGGGCCACCACCCGTCCACGGTCATCACGGCAACTCCGATCAGCCTCCACTGCAGACGGTCACCGCAGTCTGCTAACCTTGCTGTCTCAGTCCGGGGCACACACCCGGACCAACTTCAGGCTTTCAAACTGTCACTTTTCTCTTTCACTACTTTCCCTCCTTCTACTTCACTCCTCACACTTTCAACTCTCAAACTAATCTCCTCTCTCTTCCTCCTCCAAACTCTAACTGCCTGTGTTTTCCTGCCTCCAGGACTGTGAACTCCTTGGTGGGCGGAGACCAACCGCCTGGCTCCACCCCCTGGTGTGGACATCAGCCCCTGGAGGAAGGCAACAAGGATTTCAGGTCTAGCTTAGGTGTACCTAACCAGGGTGTAGGGTGTGGTGATGTCATTACCTGTGACCAGGGCGTCACATCTACACCAGCCATCCAGTGTGCACCTGACTACATCAGAGACTGTCCCTATCCGTACCCCGACCCCTGGGGCTTGCTGTCGCAGTACCCGGACTCCCCGGAGTTGCACCTAGTGGCTACCGTACAGCACAAGCCTAGTGAATATTAGGTAGCCGCTTAGTTTTGCCTATCTAGGTTGAGCTGGTGGTGCACACCAGTGGGTCCACCCCTCCCACTCGCACCTGCGAGCACTACAGCAAATACCTGATGAACTAGAGATGAATGAGCAACACAAGAATACGAAAATAAACTATTGCTGTCACATCTTCCCCAGAAACTGCTCATGCAGCGTCTGCTTCCGTCCTCAGGCATAGCTGTATTCACTCTATGCGTGGGGGTGGTGATAGAGGAGATATTAGTGTGGCACCCCTGAGGCTCAGTCGCCACAGGGTATTGCATCTGACTTAAGGTGCAATACTCAAACTGGATAAGGAAGAGATTAACCACTGTTTTTCACTTACACAACATACACACAGCCAGGTGCTTTCCTGCTGGAACTGGGCTAAAAGTGGTCACCATAGCAACGGGACTTCCCCAGCACTAGTGAGTCATCAAGAAGGTCGGCAGAAAAACGCAAAACGCATGTTGCCGGATCCTGCAGATGTAATGTCCAACGCATGCAAACGCAAGTGTAATTTACTGGATCCTGTATGTAGAGGAAGCCGCACGGAAGCTCTTCCTGACCTCCGTCAGGTGCCTGTGCAATCTGTGTCCTGCTATCTGCCAGCCCCGCGGCAGCTCGCACTGCAGTGTGCCAGTGTCTGCACGCACTGCAGTATCAGCAGCTTCTCACACTGCAGTGCGTGCAGCCGCAGGGATGACGAGCGCTGCTGTCAGGAAGTTAGATGAGATCATTACCTGCTGTGACGAACTCCTGTTCTCCTGACATCAGCGCTGTCACTGCCTTCTATGCTTGCCGCATTCTCACATCAAGTCTCGCGGGTGGCCTGAGACTGTCACTAGCGGTGACGTCACGGGCTCTTGCGATCCTGCTGAGAACGCGGCGGGTATAGAAGGCAGTGACAGCGCTGACGTCAGGCGTACAGGAGATGATCACCGCAGGTAATGATCTCATCTATCCTCCTGATGGCAGCGCTCGTCATCCCCTGCAGTGACCTGGGCTGACCTCATGATGTTAGCTCAGGTCAGTGCAATACTCTCCCAGCCAATGGGGAACATTCTGTTCTTCATTGACTATGGTACAGATCGTCGTGGGACCCCCTTATTGGATTACGCCGGACCCGGATTTGATTGTTCTTTTCAATAAATTGGTGAAAGAGGGAATGTTTTGGAGAGTGTTTTTTCAAATAAAACTTTTTTTGTTGTCATTTTTTTTTTTATTAGTGACTGGGTTTGTGATGTTGGGTATCTCATAGACGCCGTGACATCACTAACCCCAGGGATTGATGCCAGGTGGCATTACACATCTGGCATTAACCCCATATATTACGCCGTTTGCCACCGCACCAGGGCACGGGATGAGTTAGGGCGAAGCGCCAGGATTAGCACATCTAATGCGCCACTTCTGGGGCGGCTGTGGCCTGCTATTTTTAGGCTGGGGAGTGTCCAATAACAGTGGACCTCCCTAGTCTAAGAATACCAGACCACAGCTGTCCGCTTTACCTTGGCTAGTGATCCTGTCGCGGGCGGGGAGGACGCCACTGCGCTGTGCTCGCTAACGCTCGGGTCCGGCACTGCTGCGATGGCTGCTCGGTGGCTCGAGCGGTGGGCCGGATCTGGGGACTCAAGCGGCGCTCCTCGCCCGTGAGTGAAAGGGGGTAGTTTGGTTTGAGGATTTGGTCCGTGACGCCACCCACGGGTTGTGGTGAGGTTGGGCACCACCGCTGCTGGTGACGGGGATCCCGGGAGCGATGGCAGGGAGCAGCTGGGATGTTGTTTTCCCCCTCCGTGGGTAGGGGTTGGTGGTCCCGGAGCCCGGTGAGATGACGGGGAGGCAGGGTTGGATGGGTGCAGGGTTGGATGGGTGCAGGGTCGCCTGGACTGCGCAGCGCGGTGCCGGACGGCACGGTTGTACTCACTCAGCCACAAATATACGCAAAGTCTCTGGTAAACCAAACGGCTGGATGGACGGGTCCCGCAGCCGGCTGCTGTGGTTTCTCCCGGACGGTTGGTGGTGGCTGCCTTTCCCTGCACCTTTGTGTATGTTCGGCTCCGATGGCTTCCCACCGGTAACCCGCTCCCCAGCATATATATGTGCCGGAGGAGCCCTTTTGCCCGCAGGCTCTGGCCCTTGGAACTCTAGCTGTGGCGGTAGCTGTATTTCCTTTTGCTGGTCGGACGGTTGCCTTCAATCAGGTCTTGGCTGTTAGGAAACCCCTGGGGTTCCGGTCACTGACGGATTTGACCTCTAATGGCGACTCCAAGCCTGGTCGGGGTCCGTAGGCCCTGCCTGTGTGTGCTTGCTTCACTTCGCTCCCCGCTTCGGTACCGGCGGGCCACCACCCATCCCCAGTCCTACGGTTCCGCGTTGATCTGCCTCTCCTGCAGACGGCCACCACCGTCTGCCAACCTTGCTCTTGGTGCCCGGGCCACACACCCGGACACGGTCAGTTTGCTCCTCTCCTACCACTTCTCTAACTGTTCTCCCTCTCACTGACTTCCTTTTCCCGCCTCCAGGACTGTGAACTCCTCAGTGGGTGGCCCCAACCGCCTGGCTCCACCCCACCTGGTGTGGACATCAGCCCCTGGAGGGAGGCAACAAGGATTTTGTGTCTGGCTGATGTGCCTGTCTCAGGGTGGGGTTGTGTGTTGTAGTACCTGTGACGACCTGGCTAGTCCAGGGCGCCACAATCCAATTTGAGGGGGACCCCGTGTTTTTGGTTTTAAATTATTTATTTTATTTAAAATAACAGCATGGGGTGCCCTCTGTTTTGGATTACCAGCCAAGGTGAAGCTGCCAGCTGTGGTTTGCAGGCGGCAGCCGTCTGCTTTACCCTAGCTGGCTACAAAAGATAGGGGAGGCCCCACGTCATTTTTTTTTAAATATTTATTTTTTTGGCTAAATACAGTGCTAAGCACCCTTTAGTGCCACATGAAAGTCACTAAAGGGTGCCAGCTTAGAATATGCAGGGGGGTGGAACATTATATGTCTTTCTCATCTATCTATCTATCTATCTATCTATCTATCTATCTATCTATCTGTCCCTCTATTCATTCATTCATCCATCCCTCTATCTCTCTGTCTCTATATCTATCTATCCATCTCTATATCTACTCATCTATTTATCTTTCTTGGTGCTTCCTTTTTTTATTCAACAAATAGTCCAAAAATAATGAAACCGCACTTCAATACAATATTATAACCAACCATGAACATGTATACATGCTCAATAAAGAAGTGACAATGTTAGAACATTTAAAAACAATTCTTTATTAACATATATATATATATATATATATATATATATATATATATTAAAATTCACAAATAAACAGCAAGAAAAAAGTGCTAAGTGATGGGTATAACATTAAGGGTCACGGACAGAAAAATTACTTATTTAATATTATTAGTTCATAAATAACATGATCCCATATAAATGAATTTCATGGGAGCTTAAATATTTACCACCTATATATATATGAATATTATAAAATACTGCCTCTGAAGGATTACTACAATTAAAGTGCTGGTATATTAACCCCTTAGTGACGGAGCTAATTTTCACCTTAATGACCAGACCAAATTTTGCAATTCTGACCAGTGTCACTTCATGAGGTTATAACTCTGGAACGCTTCAACGGATCCTGGTGATTCTGAGATTGTTTTTTCGTCACATATTGGACTTCATGTTAGTATTAAATTTAGGACAATATTTTTTGCATCTATTTATGAAAAAAATTGAATTTTGGCAAAAATTTTGAAAATTTAGCAATTTTCAACTTTTGAATTTTTATACCGCTAAACCAGAGACCTCTTGTCACAAACCACCGGGGGGGTCACTCAGAAATCCCCCGCGCTGGCTACCAGTACGTCACAATCGGGGGGTAACAAGTGGGGGTCACCCCTCCTTTATACCTCCCGACCGACAGACAGAGCACGTGACGCGCTCTCTAGCGCCCCTCTTATAGTCAGGCCAATTATGGAATTGCCCGACAATAAGCAAGGAGGCCGCTATACTACTTATGCCGATTATTGAAGGGTCCCCGGTGAGAGTAAGGTATATATTCCCCCGACCTCCGCGGGCGGAATATATAAAATCTCCCCGAATCTCACTGGCCTCCCCACAATAATCCTTGGCACAATTCGCTGCCACCAACCGATTTACGGTAACTATTAGCCGAACACACAGACGTGGGATTCAAGATCGAGATAACAGAACAGCCCAAGATTAATTATATAATTTAATCAGCCTAAAGCACACTAGAAACTACAATATATACAGTAGGGGATCTACAGAATATACATATGTCAGAGTACAGTTACAATCAAAGCATGGGTTACAAACAGGCATACACAGTTCCAGCAGTTACCTTGTTGCGTCTGGCCACAGGGGGGCGCTGTACCCAGGTTTCTAGGATCCTTCCCACAGATGTTTCCTACACGTGCCCCCAGCGAAAAGAACCCTGGAAAATGGCCGAAGTAGGGTTATCAACCTGGGCAGATCCAGGTCCCCTCCTACCTTAGTGACCTCAGAGGGAGCACTGCTCCACCCCTGGCTTGAGTTATGGACAATCCACAACATGGAATATGGGCCATAACTTTGCCTGGGAGCGTCGTAGGCGGACGCCAATGCTCTCATTGTGACAGTTATGAATTTAGCTACAGAACGAGGGGACTCATGACCTGTCTGCCAGTCCCCCATTGGCTGATATCACGCCTGGGGCATTTCCCAATGTCCTGCTCCCATAAAAAGGGTGTGCCGGCATCGTCCGCATGCGGAGACACCATTTTTATGGTTGCCATATTTATCGGAAATATGGCTTGCGAGATATGAACCATTTTTTACTGGAGTCGTTCTGTCTAGCTAGTTCCATAGCCTTGCTAATGAGATACAACTCTTGTTACAGGGTGACGGCAGGGAGTCATCCTGTGTCCATTGTTCCCACACCACCTCATCTCCATATCACAGGAGATGGCCATGGGATTTGTTGCTAAACCAGTTGTGTGA
This sequence comes from Anomaloglossus baeobatrachus, assembly GCF_048569485.1. Lineage (NCBI taxonomy): Eukaryota > Metazoa > Chordata > Amphibia > Anura > Aromobatidae > Anomaloglossus > Anomaloglossus baeobatrachus. Next base: position 32,156,399 of record NC_134355.1, on the reverse strand, counting down.
AGGAAAGGGGGGGTGACACCAGGAGAGGGCTTCCTGACATACTTGAATATCATGATTTATCGTCATATCTCCGGATTTACCTCACACCTCCCCCCTTTTGAGGGCGCTAGGGGGCAGCACACTCCGGTGTTCCCCCGTGCGCCCGTCCGCGACCTCTCCTTGTCGGGACAGCCCGTCTGCGTTACCGTGGTCACGGCCCCTTTTGTGGCGAATGGTGAAGTTGTATTGCTGGAGCGCAAGGCTCCATCGCAACAATCGCCCATTCGTCCCAGAGACGGTGTGCAACCAGCTGAGGGGATTGTGGTCCGTCTCCACGATGAAGTGGCGCCCGTATAGATAGGGTTGCAGACGCTGCAGGGCCCACACTATGGCCAGGCACTCCTTCTCCATCGTGGAATAGGCAACTTCCCTTGGTAACAGCTTCCTGCTCAGGTACAAGACTGGGTGCTCTTGGCTTGCAGAGTCCAACTGGCTGAGCACCGCACCGAGGCCGAAGTCACTGGCGTCGGTCTGTACTACAAACGGCCGCGTGAAGTCGGCTGCCTGTAGCACGGGCGGGCTGGACAGGGCGTCCTTTAGGGCCCGGAAGGCTGTCTTGCAGTCCATTGTCCAATCGACTGCAGAGGGCAGCTTCTTCTTGGTGAGGTCCGTCAAGGGCTTTGCCAGGCTACTATAGCATGGAACAAACCTCCTATAGTACCCAGCGGTCCCCAAGAAGGACATCACCTGCTTCTTGGTCCTGGGGGTGGGCCAGGATGCGATGGCTTCCACTTTCTCAGGCTCGGGCTTCAGTGTTCTCCCACCTACCCGGTGACCGAGGTGCTGGACCTCGCTCATGGCCAGCTGACACTTTCCCGGCTTGATGGTCAAACCTGCCCGGTGGATCCGCCTGAGCACCTGTGCTAGATGCTCTAGGTGGTCCTCCCAGGTGGGACTGAAGACGGCAATGTCATCCAGGTACGCGGCCGCGTACCCTTCAAGTCCCTTGAGCAGGGTGTTGACCATCCGCTGGAAAGTGGCAGGGGCATTCCTCATCCCGAATGGCATCACCGTGGACTCGTACAGTCCAAATGGGGTAATAAAGGCAGAGCGTTCCCTGGCCTTGCGAGTCAGGGGGATCTGCCAATATCCCCGGCTCAGATCCATGATGGTCAGGTACTGAGCCCCGGCCAACTGATCGAGCAGGTCATCGATGCGTGGCATTGGGTACGCATCGGCGACCGTGACCGCATTGAGCCCCCTGTAGTCCACGCAGAACCGAGTGGTTCGGTCCTTCTTAGGGACGAGGACTACAGGCGAGGCCCAAGCGCTGTTGGATGCCTGGATCACCCCCAGCTTCAGCATCTCGTCAATCTCCTGGCGCATGTGTTGCTGCACCTCCAGGGAGACCCGATATGCTGAACGCCGGATCGGGGGATGATCCCCAGTGTCCACGTGATGGACAGCCAAGTCAGTCCTTCCGGGCTGGTTGGTAAACAACCCCCGGAAGGGGAGGAGGGTGGCCCACAGCTGGGACCGTTGGTCTTCCAAGAGCTGGTGGCCAACCTCCACATCCTCAATGGATCCGCCTGCCCTAACCTGGGCTAGCATATCCAAGAGGGTTTCCGCTTCTCCCTCCTCGGGCAGGTTGCACACGGGGAGCGCACATGCCTCCCGCTCATGATGTGCCTTCATCATGTTCACATGGAAGGGCTTCCGCCTTCCACGGGCAGGGTCCAGGGTGACCAGGTACGTTACAGGGTTGAGCTGCTGGTACACGAGGTATGGGCCTTCCCAGGCTGCCTGAAGCTTGTCCTGTGGTACGGGGACCAGTACCCACACCTTTTGACCCACTTGGTAGGTCCTCTCACAAGCGTTCTGGTCGTACCAACGCTTCTGATCGGCCTGGGCTTGAGCCATATTGTCGTGTACCAGTTGCGTCAAGGCCTGCATTTTGTCCCGGAAGCGCATGACATACTCGATAACCGACACTCCAGGGGTGGCCAAATCCCCTTCCCAAGCCTCTTTCACCAGAGCCAGGGGGCCCCGCACACGTCGCCCGTACAGGAGCTCAAACGGTGAGAATCCTGTGGAGGCCTGTGGAACCTCCCGGTAAGCAAATAACAGGTGTGGGAGATACCGCTCCCAGTCACGCCCATGGGAGTCGACCAACATCTTAAGCATCTGCTTTAAGGTGCCATTGAACCGCTCGCACAGGCCATTAGTCTGTGGATGGTACGGGCTGGCCACCAGATGTCGCACCTGGACTTGCTTACAGAGGGCCTCCATCAGCTGGGACATGAATTGGGTCCCCCGGTCAGTGAGCATTTCCTGGGGAAAACCCACTCGGGAGAAAATCTCCAGCAATGCGGTGGCCACCTTGTCAGCCCGAATGGACGACAAGGCCACTGCTTCTGGGTACCGGGTGGCATAGTCCACTACCGTCAGTAGGAAGCGTTTCCCGGAGCTGCTGGGGATGGCCAGCGGGCCGACCAGATCCACAGCCACCCTCCTGAAAGGCTCATCGATGATTGGCAGAGATACTAGTGGGGCTTTGGGGCGTGGCCCCGCCTTCCCCACTCTCTGACAGGTTTCACACGAACGGCAGTAGGCAGCCACATCGGCCCCCATTTTGGGCCAGTAGAAATGCTGGTTTAACCTGGCCTTGGTCTTAGCGATCCCTAGGTGTCCGGCCATCGGAATCTCATGTGCGATCCGCAACAACTCCGTCCGGAACGGATAGGGTACCACCAACTGTCGGTCCCTGGGCCACGCCTCCGGTGAACCCTGCTGGACCGTGGCCCGGTACAGCCGTCCTTGGTCCCAGACCACTCGCTCCGGGTCCGAGTCCGAGGGAGGCTGTGCCGCCTGCTCCTTAAGAGCTTTCAGGCTGTCGTCAGCTTCTAACGCTGCCTGAAACCCCTGACTAGATGTGGCCAGAATCGACGAGACTGTCACATCTTCAGTCAGTACCCCGGGACCTGTGTCCTGGCCTCCACCTGACTCGGCTGCCACTTGGTCAGAAGGGGAAGAGCTATCGGACCTCCGGGAGGCCCCTTGGCTCCCAGCACTCCCACTGCGGGTGACAGCGGCCACAGCCGCTGCGACCGTGGGTCGTGCCTGCTCCTCCTCCGTTCCTGACCAAGTCGCCGGTTCAGGCAGACCTACCTGGCTTCCTGACACCCCGGTTGTGGGGGGAACCATGCACCGAGATCTTACCTGGGAGCACTTCCGCTCCTGGACCGGCCCCAATCTCACCTGCCTGTTCCCCTCCTGCAGCAACAGAACCCCGCTGTGAAATCTCTGGGGACCCCACATTTGCTGTGGCAGCCCCCACCCCACACACTGGTCCTCCCCCTGCAGCACCCTGCTCTCTGCTTATCCCTGCAGAGGGCAACAGATCCCAGCTCACAGGCTGATTACTTGTAGAGGCATTGTCACACCTTTCTCTGACCCCCTCCCCTGTCACAGCTGCAGCTGAGTGTGTGTCTATGGTGTCTATGCAAGCAGAAAAATCAGAGTTCACTCCCTCCTCCCTTACATCATTCATAGATAACACATTAACATTGTTAGGAGTCATGTCAGTACGGGCTGAAGGTTCAGCCCTTGGGGGGGGCCCAAACTGGGAGGTTATCTGCCCCAAATCTGTCCCAAGTAGCACGTTTGCAGGGATCCGATCAGTTACCCCCACCTCCCTCACCCCCCGCCCTGCGCCCCAGTCCACATAAATGTCAGCAACAGGCAGCGCCGGGTCAGTGCCTCCAATCCCGGAGACAGCGAGGGTTTTTCCAGGGATCAAGTCTTGGGGGGACACCATCTCAGGCCGCACCAGAGTCACCTCCGAGGCGCTGTCTCGCAGTCCTATGGTCACAGACCGGCCGACGGTGACAGGTTGGAAGCTGTCCAGGGACCTACCACCACCCCCACCCACACAATACACCTTGGGCGGCCCTTGGGACGGGGACGGAGCCGGGGCCTTGGGACGCTGAGGGCACATGGCCTTGAAGTGTCCAGGTAGGTTGCACTGGTGGCACCGTCTTGGCTCTGCCACGGGCCTGGAGAGGGGAGTTGAGGGGGACACCCCCTGCAGTCTAGGGGCAGGTGGGGCAGTCGCAGAGTTCATCTTACCCCCTCTCCAGGTGCTGCTGGTGGCTGCTCTCCTGGCCTCAGGGGCCCGATTGTTGGTGTAGTCATCGGCCAGGGCAGCTGTAGCCGTGGACCCCTTTGGCTTCTGGTCTCGGATGAACTGGCGGAGATCCTCAGGGCAGTTCCACAAGAGTTGCTCCGTGATGAACAAGTCCAGGATCTCCGGTCCGGTGGAAAGCTGCAGGCCTTGGGTCCAGTGGTCGGCAGCTCGGGCAAGTGCCCGCCGGTGGTCAGCCCAGGAGTCCTTTGGTCCCTTCTGTAGGCTCCGGAACTTCTTGCGGTAGGACTCCGGGGTGAGGTTGTACTGTTGGATCAGGGCCCGCTTGATGGTGTCGTAGCCCTGATCTGCCTCAGCAGGCAAGTCCCCAAGGATATCCAGGGCCTTACCCCTTAAACGGGGGGTCAGGTATTTGGCCCACTGGTCCTTGTTCAGATGGTGCTGCAAGCAAGTCCGTTCAAAAGCAGTCAAGAAAGAGTCCAAGTCTCCATCCTTCTCCAGCACTGGGAAGTCCTCAACACGGACCTTTGGAAGTTTGGTGTCTTGAAGGTCACGTGTGGCTGATGAGGGCCGGAGCTGAGCTAGCTGCAGCTGGTAGTCACGCTCTGCCTGGCGCTCTTCACGCGCTGCCTGCCGCTCCGCAGCCTCAGCCTCACGCGCTGCTTGCCGCTCTGCCCTGCGCTCTGCCAGGAGTCCCTTGTAGCCCTCCTGGTCTCCAGCCTGGAGAAGGGCCATAGCCATTTGAAGAAGGCTATCCGAGCCTCCCAGGCTCGGTGGAATGGCACGTGGTGATCTGCGGCCCGCTGCGGAGCCTGGTGATTCACTGTCCATTGCAGAGCGGAGGGCTGGCATCTGGCTCGTTGAGGACCCTTGGGTGAGCTGCTCCTCATCTTGTCCATAATTGCCAGCTTGTGCGCTGTCCTCTGCAGAACGGTTTTCTGGCGTCGAGCTCCTGGAGGACTCGTGGGCAACCTCCTCATTACTGCCCACAGCACCGTCCTCCCTCTCTTCGGCTCCTGCTTTAGCATTGGCCAGTTGCCTAGCTCTGCTCCTGGTGCCATCAGCCATTCTTGCAGACTTTTGGTCACTGACACAGAACTGACACCTGATGCCTCCACACACCTTACAGTATCTGCACTCTGACACTCTAGTGTTGAGCTAGTCTGAAGACCCCAGCAGCCACAGCTGCTGCAGGCAGTCTTTAGTGTCTGGGAGTATGGGTCTCACACTCACACACACTATTATCTCGATCCCACCGCTATGCCACCAATATGTCACAAACCACCGGGGGGGTCACTCAGAAATCCCCCGCGCTGGCTACCAGTACGTCACAATCGGGGGGTAACAAGTGGGGGTCACCCCTCCTTTATACCTCCCGACCGACAGACAGAGCACGTGACGCGCTCTCTAGCGCCCCTCTTATAGTCAGGCCAATTATGGAATTGCCCGACAATAAGCAAGGAGGCCGCTATACTACTTATGCCGATTATTGAAGGGTCCCCGGTGAGAGTAAGGTATATATTCCCCCGACCTCCGCGGGCGGAATATATAAAATCTCCCCGAATCTCACTGGCCTCCCCACAATAATCCTTGGCACAATTCGCTGCCACCAACCGATTTACGGTAACTATTAGCCGAACACACAGACGTGGGATTCAAGATCGAGATAACAGAACAGCCCAAGATTAATTATATAATTTAATCAGCCTAAAGCACACTAGAAACTACAATATATACAATAGGGGATCTACAGAATATACATATGTCAGAGTACAGTTACAATCAAAGCATGGGTTACAAACAGGCATACACAGTTCCAGCAGTTACCTTGTTGCGTCTGGCCACAGGGGGGCGCTGTACCCAGGTTTCTAGGATCCTTCCCACAGATGTTTCCTACACGTGCCCCCAGCGAAAAGAACCCTGGAAAATGGCCGAAGTAGGGTTATCAACCTGGGCAGATCCAGGTCCCCTCCTACCTTAGTGACCTCAGAGGGAGCACTGCTCCACCCCTGGCTTGAGTTATGGACAATCCACAACATGGAATATGGGCCATAACTTTGCCTGGGAGCGTCGTAGGCGGACGCCAATGCTCTCATTGTGACAGTTATGAATTTAGCTACAGAACGAGGGGACTCATGACCTGTCTGCCAGTCCCCCATTGGCTGATATCACGCCTGGGGCATTTCCCAATGTCCTGCTCCCATAAAAAGGGTGTGCCGGCATCGTCCGCATGCGGAGACACCATTTTTATGGTTGCCATATTTATCGGAAATATGGCTTGCGAGATATGAACCATTTTTTACTGGAGTCGTTCTGTCTAGCTAGTTCCATAGCCTTGCTAATGAGATACAACTCTTGTTACAGGGTGACGGCAGGGAGTCATCCTGTGTCCATTGTTCCCACACCACCTCATCTCCATATCACAGGAGATGGCCATGGGATTTGTTGCTAAACCAGTTGTGTGAAGGAAAGGGGGGGTGACACCAGGAGAGGGCTTCCTGACATACTTGAATATCATGATTTATCGTCATATCTCCGGATTTACCTCACACCTCTGTGACACAAAATAGTTAATAAATAACATTTCCCACTTGTCTACTTTACATAAGCACAATTTTGGAAACAAAATGTTTTTTGTTAGGAAGTTAGAAGAGTTCAAAGTTTCTCAGCGATTTCTCATTTTTACATCAAAATTTACAAAACCATTTTTTTTAGGGACCACATCATATTTGAAGTGACTTCGATAGGCCTAGATGACAGAAAATACCTAAAAGTGACACCATTCTAAAAACTGCACCCCCAAAAGTACTCAAAACCACATTCAAGAAGTTCATTAACCCTTCAGGTGCTTCACATGAACAAAAGCAATGTGGAATGAAAAAAAGCAAAAATTTAATTTTACCTAAAAATGTTGCTCTAACCCAAATTTATTCACTTTTAGAAGAAATAAACACAACAAAATGGACCACAAAACTTGTTCCCCACTTTGTTATGAACGCAGTGATACCCCACATGTGGTCAGAAACTTCTGTTTGGACAAATGGGAGGACTCGGAACAGAAGGAGCAATATTTGAATTTTGGAAAGCAAATTTGGCTGAAATAGATTGCGGGCACCATGTTGCATTTACAGGTCCACTAAGGTAACTAAACAAAAGAAACCCCTCACAAGTGACGACATTTTGGAAACTAGACCCCTCAAGGCTTCTATCTAGGGGTATAGTGAGCATTTTGGATCCACAGGTACTTCACAGATTTTGTTAACGTTACGTTGTCATATTGAAAATTTTAATAATTTTCTCAAAAATGTTGCTTTAGCATAAATTTTCTCACTTTTTCAAGAGGTAATTTAAAAAATTTAACCTCAAAGGTTTGTTACCCACTTTTTTATGAGCATGGTGATACCTCACATGTGGTCTGAAACCTGTGGTCTGGAACGGAAGGAACAATATTTGAATTTTGGAAAGGAAATTTGGCTGAAAAAGATTGCAGGCACCATGTCGCATTTGGAGGTCCCCTAAGGTACCTAAACAGCAGAAACCCCGCACAAGTGACCCCATTTTGGAAACTAGGCCCCTCAAGGAATTTATCTAGATGTTTGGTGAGTACCCTGAACCCCCAGGTGCTTCACAGAATTTTATAACGTTGAGCCATGAAAATAAAAAAATAAAATTTTACCACAAAATTGTTATTTCAACCAGGTAGCTTTTTTTCACAAGGGTAATAGGAAAAAAATCACCATGAAATTTATTGTGCAATTTCTCCTGAGTTTGGCGATACCTTATATGTGGTGGAAATCAACTGTTTGGGCACACGGCGGGGCTCGGAAGGGAAGGAGTGCCATTTGACTGCAAAATTGTCTGGAATCAATAGCGGACGCCATGTTGCATTAGGAGAGCCCCTGAGGTGCCTATACAGTGAAGCTCCTCAACATGTGGCCATATTTCGGAAAATAGACCCCACAAGGAATTTATCTAGATGTTTGGTGAGTACCCTGAACCCCCAGGTGCTTCACAGAAGTTTATAATGTTGAGCTGTGAAAATAAAATAATACATTTTTACCACAAAATTGTTACTTCAACCAGGTAGCTTTTTTTTTTACAAGTGTAAAAGGAAAAAATTCAGCATAAAATTTATTGTGCAATTTCTCCTGAGTTTGGCGATACCTGATATGTGGTGGAAATCAACTGTTTGGGCGCATGACAGGTCTCGGAAGGGAAGGAGTGCCATTTGACTGCAAAATTGTCTGGAATCAATAGCGGACGCCATGTTGCATTAGGAGAGCCCCTGAGGTGCCTAAACAGTGGAGGTCCCCCACAAGTGGCCCCATTTTGGAAAATAGACCCCTGAAGGAATTTATCTAGATGTTTGGTGAGTACCCTGAACCCTCAGGTGCTTCACAGAAGTTTATAATGTTGAGCTGTGAAAATAAAAAAATACATTTTTACCACAAAATTGTTACTTCAACCAGGTAGGTTTTTTTTTACAAGTGTAAAAGGAAAAAATTCAGCATAAGATTTATTGTGCAATTTCTCCTGAGTATACTGATACCTTATATGTGGTGGAAATCAACTGTTTGGGTGCACAGCAGGGCTCGGAAGGGAAGGAGCGCCATTTGACTGCACAATTGGCTGGAATCATTAGCGGACGCTATGTTGCATTTGGAAAGCCCATAAGGTGCCTAAACAGTGGAGGTCCCCAACAAGTGACCCCATTCTGGAAACAAGACACTTCAAGGCTTTTATCTAGGTGTATAGTGAGCAGTTTGAATCCAAGAGTACTTCACAGAATTTGATAAGCTTAGGTTGCCATATTGAAAATTTTCATTTTTTTCACAACAATGTTGCTTTAGCATCATATTTCTTACTTTTTCAAGAGACAACAACAAACCGTTGACCCAAGAGGTTGTTATCCAATGTCTTATGAGCACAGGGATACCCCACATGTGGCCAAAAACCTCTGTTTGGATAAATGGGAGGGCTTGGAATGGAAGGAGTACCATTTGAATTCTGGAAAGTTGAAATAAATTGCGGGCACCATGTCACATTAGCAGGGCCCCTTGGGTACCTATACAGCAGAAACCCCCCACAAGTGACCCCATTTTGGAAACTGGATTTTATTCAGGAGTATAGTAAGAATTTTGAATCCACAGGTACTTCACAAAAATGTTGCTGTAGCAACAAATTTCTCACTTTTAGGCTATGTGGCCATGATCCAGCGACACGGCGTCTAGTACACAGTGTCAGTCTTCCTGCAGAGATATGAGTGTTGTCCACGGGAGAAGGCAGCTGCCCATGCCCACGATTTGGGTTCAGGCTGCTGTGGACTTTAGCTCTATGCTACCTGCAGAGAACACTCTTGTCTCCGCAGCATAAACTGACATGCTGAGGCTCGGGAAGCTGCACCACAGGTCGGTTTATGCTGTGGAGAAAAGAAGCACAGTGGGCATGGGATTTCTAAAAATCCTTCCACTGTGCTTCTACTACACAACGCAGCGCTATGGATGCAGGGAAAACACTCTGCACCCAAAACGCTGCAAACCCTGATCGTGGGCGCACAGCGTAAAAGGCTACAATGGATGAATGGATAGATGTCAAACAAATATAGCGTCCCATTCCTCTGCATATTCTAAGCTGGCGCCCTTTAGTGCCTTTCATGTGGCACTAAAGGGTGCCTAGCCTTGTATTTAGCCCCCCCAAAAAATTAATAATTAAAATAAACGACGTGGGGTCCCCCCTATTTTTGATAGCCAGCTAGGGTAAAGCAGACAGCTGTAGCCTGCAAACCACAGCTGACAGCTTCACCTTGGCTGGTGATCAATTTGGAGGGCTCCCCAGGCGTTTTTTAAAAATAAAAAAACAAACAAACGTGCGGTCCCCCCCAAATTAGATCACCAGCCAAGGTGAAGCGGACAGCTGGGGTCTGGTATTCTCAGGGTGGGAAGAGCCATGGTTATTGGACTCTTCCCAGCCTAAAAATAGCAGGCCGCAGCCGCCCCAGAAGTGGCGCATCCATTAGATGCGCCAATCCTGGCGCTTCGCCCCAGCTCATCCCGCGCCCTGGTGCGGTGGCAAACGGGGTAATATACGGGGTTGATACCAGCTGTAATGTCACCTGGCATCAAGCCCTGGGGTTAGTGATGTCACGGCATCTAAACAGATACCCGACATCACTAACCCAGTCAGTAATAGAAAAAAATAAAGACAAAAAAAAAAATTATTTGAAAAAACACTCCCCGAAACATTCCCTCTTTCACCAATTTATTGAAAATAAACAAATTCCGGTTGCTGTAATCCATTTTGGAGGTCACACGACGACTCTGGACCCTCTAGAATATGGGGGGCACGTTCAGGGAACGTATCCCCCATTTTCTGGAAGAGCAAGCTCTCCATGAGCAGTGTGGGTGCAGTAATCTGAGAATACTGCACTCACACTGCCCCGGTCCAACCTAGGACAGAGTGACCTGCAGTAACCTCATTCCAGAATATGAGGGGCACGCTCACAGAACGTACCCCCCATTTTCTGGAACAGCAGGCTCTCCATGTGAGGAATGTGGCTGCAGATTACTGCACTCACTCTCCCCCGGTCCACAGTACAGCAGCATGTGCAAGCAGCGCGGTCAGCGTCCCTGCTTGCAAGGATCCAGCTGACAGCCGCCGTCTGCACATGCGCCGCCAGCTTTCCAGAGGGAGGCGGCGTGATCGCGGGGACGGAGCAGCAGCCAGGTAACGGAAGACCGGGGGCTGAGGGGGGGTGACGGTGGGAGACCTGGTGGGACCTGGGGACAACTTTTCTGTCGCATGTGATGTGTCACATGCGGCAGAAAGAGCAGGATGAATGCAGCCGCGCGCTACTGTGCGCTGCGCGCCGCCATCTTGCACGCTCCGGAGGAGGGAAGGGGGAGCGCGCTGGAGAATCGGAGGGAGCTCTGGGGGACCAGACAGCTCCGGTGTACCGGAGGAGGGGTCAGGGGGAGGACATTTCCCTTCGATCTGAAATGTTTGATCATTTCAGATCGGAGGGAAATGTATGCAGAGCCGGCGGCGGCGGCAGTTTTCGGCGCGCGTCGGCGCCATTTTGGATGTCCGGTGGGGGTGGTGGGGGTTGATTTCTCCGGTACCGGGGGCTTTGGGGGCACTAGAGGATTATATTTCTTTATCATCTGACATGTTTGATCATGTCAGATGACAAAGAAATCAGTATTATTTGCCATTTTTTTTTTTATATGTGTACGTCGGTATACGGTGTATACCGGCGATCACATTATCAGGGTAAAAAAAAAACACCCCGATTCATAATCTTGGGGGTCTTAGCTACCTCCGGTAGCTGAAACCCCCGAGGTTTTTCGTCACTGGGGGGCACTACAAGCTTTTTCCGGCCTGACGTCTCAAGACGTCGAAACAAAATAAGTACCCTGTTTTTCCGACGTCTTGAGACGTTAGGCCGTCGCTATGGGGTTAAAAAGGGGGGCAAGGAGCATCCAGAATAAATAAATAATTAAATAAATACCGTGTAAATACTCTATCAATTATTCAAACGGGCACTTCATAGGATATAGCCCCATTAGACACTTCAGCACAAAGTGTAATTATGACCATACATAAGAGGCAAGAAAGACCAGTAATGAATAATATATTTACCAATATATAAAGGTGGTAAAGCAAACCGTCCACGACCCCTCACTCCGACACGTGTTTCGCTCTGTTGCTTTCTCCTTGAGGAAAAAAAAACCTGCAACTCACCGGATCCTGACATAGATCCGCATACAAACGCATGTTGCCGCAAGTCCATTGACATTGCATTGAGCTGACATTGGATCCGGCAACATGTGTTTTGCGTTTTTTTGCCCACCAATCAGAAAAACGCTGATGTGAAACCAGCCTTAGACTGGCTGGGACCTGCAGTACTCTCCAGTCTGACAGAATGGGCATGTGTGTTGTCCAGCTGAAGTTGTCAGCTCCTGGCTTCAGCCTATTAGAAGGCACCACACCCTACTAAAGGTTACAGCTTACTGCTGGAAGCTGCCAGATATAACTTGTGCTTCTCTGTAGAGCTCGCTGATGGTTTTCTGGATAGTACTGGTGTTTTCCTGCTTGACCTCGGCCTGTTAATTGACACTTATCGTGCATGTTGATTTTGTACCTTGCTGCTCTTTTGGTTTTGATTCTGCTTAGAGACCATTCCTGCTTCTGGTTCGCACCTTCAGATGGCAGCCCACCCGTAGGCAGTTATCCACTGGACCCCATTGTAAATCCAGATCCTTGTATAGGGGTTTGAGGGTGTCAGAGTATCTCTGCATTCTGCCAAGTCTGTCTGAGGTAGCCATTTTGAGTCTGTGGTTTCTGACAGGCTTAGCAGTAACTAAATGAACTGGTAAAATATATGTATATCCCGTAACAGGAATGATACTTAAAGAATGCATCTTTGCACAGATCGGAGGTATAGGCTTGACAATATACAGTGTGTCCACCCATATCCTGTCCACCGCCATTAACTTGAGAACGGCGGCAGCTATAGGCATAGAAGTGGTGTCTAGGTATAGTAAAGTATCCATGCACTACGCAATGAAACCACCTATAGCGCCACCTGGTGGAAAACAACGGAGTTAGCATTTAGAGATAGAGAAAAAAAGTGAATTAAAAAGTTGCAGGGCATCATCAATTCAATACGAATCAACACCTTGCATACAGAAATGCTATGATATGAAACCCATGACTCCCCCAAAACATTAAATGCTGGTCACGTGTATGGCGCTCATTTAACTTTGGTGCTCAAAGTGGCCCCCGTCAGCTGCAATGCACATCTGGACTCTGCACAGCATACTGTATCTTGCTGCACGTTGTGCAATATGGTAGGTGACACGTCTGCACAAGCATCTGTGATACGTCGTCATAGGTCCTGCAATGTTGGTGGAGGGGTCGCATACACATGCTGGTTGATGGGACCTCACAGAAAGAAGTCCAATGGGGTCAGGTCAGGTGAGCGTGGAGGCCACTCCACACAGCCACCATACCCAATGACTTGTAGGAAGGTCTCCATGAGGTATCGCTTCACGTCAGCAGCCTTGTGAGTCTTGCACGTTCTAATCATAGCATTTCTGTATGCAAGGTGTCGATTTGTATTGAATTGATGATTTCCTACAACTTTGTAATTCACTTTTTTCTCTATCTTGTTCAGTTTTCAAGATAAAAATGCTAACTCCGTTGTTTTCCACCAGGTGGCGCTATAGGTGGTTTCATTGCATAGCGCATGGCTACTTTACTATACCTAGACACCACTTTTATGCCTATAGCTGCCGCCGTTCTCAAGTTAATGGCGGTAGACAGGATATGGGTGGACACACTGTATATGTGGAGACCCATTTTTTATCACATTGAAAGAAGAAGTTACTATGGGAACCTCCATCTTCCCTTCTTGTGAGGGCCACACGGGCCGAGGTGGGTTGCTAAGGCCTCTCACAACTATTCTCAACTTCTAATTAGTATGGGCCACAGTTGTCACAGTGTTCTGCTGCATAGCCTTAAGAAAAACTCAAGTCCCAGGCTGGCCAGTGTCTGGCTACACTTGACCGTCTTATGCAGAATAGTTAAAACTTGCTGTAGGACCCCACTCATCTGATATAAAGGATTTCTGCCACTTATTAGTATATAGTCCTCTCTATTCTCCACACACAACACCCTTAATGCTGGTCTGAAAAAAACACTCCTTCTTCCAGTAGCAATGGCCTAACAATCCGAAAGTAACTCCCTCTGCCCATTCAACTCTTTCACAACATGGGCTGATTTAATAGTTAACCCCATTTGAAGGCTAAATGATGACAGGAAAAAAACAGATAAAACTACATCATAGGTCAATGCATTATATTACTACCATATATGATATTTAGGAGGAGTGTCAACAGATCTTATCCACTCCTTTACACTCCCCCCTTCTTTAACAATGGCTGTCCTCGGAAATCCGGAACCTGTCAGACAATAAAAGCAGCAATATGGCAAAACACAAAAAAATGCATTCTTGAACTTGGAATTATCTTGATCTTCAACTACTCAAATGTACCGCAGTCCTTGGGATTAATCTGGTCCTTTTTGGTAAGGAACCTGGAATAGGAGCAAAGCATAGTCCTTGTAACCAATAAAGTGCATAAATGAACTCCGCTCATTTCATAACTGAGGGTGCATAGGCATCCTTAATCTGACAAGAAAAGGATGCAACAGATGCAACAAAATTCAAAAAGGAAAGGAAACTTCAGACATTTTGTCAATTTGAATAAGGCCTAGCTTTTGCTTATTTGAAGGTTGGAATAGAACAGTCCCTCTGTGCAATCTTCAGCAAACTGGAACAGTCCCTGGGAACAACAAAGGCTTAAATAGCTTTAAACTGCAGATCTTCTCTTCTCCATGAACCCAGGACAGGCGCCAGATGAGTGGATACAAGGAAATTGCTCTCTAAACAACAATTGCAACCGCACAAAGTGACATTTAGGCCTTGAAGACTTCTTAAAGGTCATTTCGGTCTAGCATTGAGCATTGGCCAATCTTCAGGTACGGCCCTGGACCTATCACGGTGGTTTTTGCCACCTCCATTGCTGATCAAAGTACAGTATTTGGTGACATTCTCTAACCACTGTTCCAGCTACACCAGGAGCTTGGGAAGACAACTGCAGCCTATGCCTGAAAAGAGCAGTAGGCTATCATGGGATGCCATGGTCCTCTCAGCTCCTTCTATGCTCATTGCGATGCTGGCTTTGGTGCCTACCTCCATTGCATCAGGTCACGATATTATTATGAAGGAATCTTTTCTCTCCAACAAAATAGCACTGGTCTTTCCAGCTTTCAGCAGGTTAATGGCACCATTCTTCTACTAACCGCACTCATCCTGCTTTGGATCCTCTCTCCTGGTTGACGCACTTTGGAGATGTCTGACATATTGCATTTCTCTTTTGGTGTCTCCACCTACAGCCATATCTCCTGTCTTTTTTCAACTCCCGGTGGGTAGGGCTTCTTTTTCCGAGTCACCTTCTTCAGATCTGTGCATCCAACGGCACGTCGGCTACTCTTCACAGGGCCTGGTTCGCTGGACAAATCTTCATGTTCTTTTCCGCCCAACCCTCCCATAGTCTTTTGTTTCTGTACTGCGACACCAGTTGCTAGAAATCCTTATTCCATTGCTATGTCACTTACTTGGAGCTCTTTCTGCAGTGTCAGACAAGTGCTGAAATTCCTAAGCCCTTGATGTTTATGGACTGTTGTCTCCTTCCACCGCACCCCAGCTCGCAGGCTTTGATGACTCAGGAGCGCAAGCACATAAAGAAGGGGACTCCAGCAAAAACACCTTAGCTGTCATCTTGTTTGCCCAACAGCTATCTATCTCCTCCTACAACCCTATACATACAAAAACTCGGGTAAGACCAGCATTCGTATGTCTTCCCTGAAAAGAGAAGAGTACATCAAAATCCAATGGCCCTGACTTCAGCTTATTTCCCTTGAGAATAAAAGGATCGGGTGTTTGAGTTTAAATATCATTTATCAGAGATCAACCACCTATGGTGTCCAGTCCTGGTGGTCACATATGCTCAGGAGCTCAGGAGCTCAGTCCCATCATTTGGATCCTCATGGATATGGTCGGTGGAGTGATTCCGGCGATTGTGCAACCAGGCCATAACAATCCTCAATAGAAGTGACTTCTCGCCAGCCTGGGACATATAAGGTGGATATCCTGAGAGGGAATAAAGGAACAGCAGGGGGAGCAATAACAAGTATGCAACAGCAACATCTACATACAGAAACATTTTTGTGCAACCACAGGGAAAATTAAGCATTACAAAGTGCTCATTCATATCTATGCGTTGTCGATGGAGTGCAGGACTGGTCCTCCAAACAGAGACACTTTTGTAAGTTCTGTCTGATCTGCCCAAGAAATGTGAATCCTGAATTGGGGACCTCCATTATTAAAGAGAACCTAAATGCAGACATTTGAGCACGTAGAGACTCATACCATGGACAATGGGAATAGTAAAGGGGGCTTTACACGCTGCGACATCGCTAATGATACACGCTAATCGGGGTCACAGTGTTTGTGGAGCACATCTGGCGTCGTTAGCGACATCGCAGCATGTGACAGGCTGGAGCGACCTAAAACGATCGCAAAAAAGACAAAAATCGTTGGTTTTGGAGAGGTCGTTTAATTACAAAAAATCGATGTCAGGTAAGAAGCGATGTTGTTCCTCGTTCCTGTGGCAGCACACATTGCTGTGTGTGACACCGTAGGAGCGACGAACATCTCTTTAACTCTGTCCCGCCAGCAATGAGGAAGGAAGGAGGTGGGCGGGATGTTCGACCCGCTCATCTCCGCCCCTCTGCTTCTTTTGGCTGGCCGCTTAGGACGCCGCTGTGACGTCGCTATGAAGCCAAACGTACCTCCCCCTTGAAGAAGGGATTGTTCGGCGGTCACAGCGACGTCGCTGACAAGGTATGTGCTTGTGACGCTGCTATAGCGATAATGTTCACTACGGCAGCGATCACCACATATCGTACGTACAACGGGGCGGGTGCTATCGCGCACGACATCGCTAGCTATAGCTAGCGATGTCATAGCGTGTAAAGCACTCTTAACTCCTCAATTTATGCATATTTTTCCAGGAAAAATAATAGAGGAATTGCACAATAAAGTTCAAAATGATGATGCTCTGCAAGTGTTATTATATGGGGAATACAAATATTTACTTAAGCAAATATTTTGGGGAGCCAATGATACTCCACCTAGATGGTCCCGTTTATAATGTAGTTTAAATGAATTAGTGGGGAAAATGAAAAAAAAAAATAAATTACCTCAATAGCACATTTCAAGCTGTTTTTACACAACTCTATCTCATTTAATAGATACTAAACAATCTGAAAACCACTGTTTAGAAATATTATGTCATCTCACTGCCCCCCAACTCCCCCCAAAAATCACTCCCGAGTACCGACCATTAAATGACCCCTTCTGTATAAGTTGTTGCCCTCTACCTGTTGTCAAGTGTAATCCTTCCCTAGCAGGTGAAATGCTGACATGCATTTCAGGAAGTGAAATTGGGTCATTGTTTCTCTTTACAGGAAGTAGGGCCCGGTTATTGTCTCAATTATAGAGGTCCCATCCTTTTCTTTACAGGAAGTGGGGGTGGGTCTTTGTCACTTAACAGGAAGTAGGTACTTTTCTTTGTCTCTATATGAAGTGGGGCGGGTCTTTATCTCTCTAAAAGTGGTGACAGTTCTTTGTCTCTGTACAGGAAGTTGGGGCGGGTCTTTATCTGTCTACAGGAAGTGGCAACAGTTCTTTGTCTCTGTACCGGAAGTAGGGGAGGCCGTCAAAGAGGGGGGGGGGGCAGCACTGCCTGAGAATGGTATGCAAAAAAAAAAAATTTAGCGTAAATTCACAATTATTCCAACTGTACTATAATGCAAATTGAGATTTTTAGCAAATGATTGATGAATAAATTGAGCCGCCCCGCCAATGTCAAGGCAAATCTCTATAGGGGGGTCCTACTCTATATTTATATTTTCAATGTGCCATATGGCTAACTAATTAAATTAAAAGCAGAACCATATTAAAGCAAACATATACCTGATTCATGTGAGAACCGCTCCCATGCTGCAAAGACAGGCTAAACTGCGAATAAAGACAGTCTACGTTTCAGCACGTGCAGCTGTGTGCCGCACACACTGGGACAATGTCAAGACTAGCCCTCACAGTGCCTACCCAGCAGCCATGAATGAAGGCGGAACAGGCCCAAGCATATGGTGCTTAAATAGCAATGCCTGTGGAAAAGGGCGTGGTAGCTGTGTGTGAACAGACACCAAATTATATATATGTAGATTGAAACAGAAGGAATATGCAAACCAAAGTCAGGCGTGCACGGCACGGTGGGGGTCAGCCACCAAACCAAAGTATGTCAAAGAGGGGGGGGAGCCAGCCCTGCCTGAGAATGGTATGCAAAAAAAAATTTTTTTTTTAGTGTAAATTCACAATTATTCCAACTGTACTATAATGCAGATTGAGATTTTTAGCAAATGATTAATCAATAATTTGAGCTGTACCTGCCAACGTCAAGGCAAATCTATAAAATATTATTTTTTTTTCTGCACACCATTCTCAGGCAGTGCTGGCTCCCCCCCTCTAGGAAGTAGGGGAGGGTATTTGTGTCTGTAAAGGAAGTTGGGGTCGACCTTTATCTCTCTACAGGAAATGGGTGGCAACAGTGCTTTGTTTCTGTACAGGAAGTAGGGGAGGGTATTTTTCTATTTAAAGGAGCTTGGGGTGGGCTCTTATGTCTCTACAGGAAGTGGTGACAGTTCTTTGTTTCCGTATATGAATTAGTGGAGGGTATTTGTTTCTGTACAGGAAGTAGGGGTGGGTCTTTATCTCTCTACAGGAAGTGGCAACAGTTATTTGTCTCTATACAGGAAGTAGGGGAGGGACTTTGTCTCTGTACAGGAAGTTGTGGTGGGTTTTTACCTGTCTACAGGAAGTGGTAATAGTTCTTTGTTTCTGTACAGGAAATGGGGAGGGTCTTTTTCTCTGTACATGAAATCGGGGTGTACCATTATGTCTCTACAAGAAGTGGCAACAGCTCTTTGTTTCTGTACAGGAAGTAGGGAAGGGTATTTGTCTCTGTAAAGGAAGCTGGAGTGGACCTTTATCTCTCTACAGGAAATGGGTGGCAACAGATCTTTGTCTCTGCACAGGAAGTAGGGAAGGGTCTTTGTCTCTGTAAAAGGAAGTGAGGTGGGTTTTTACCTCTCTACCGGAAGTGGCAAAAGTTCTTTGTCTCTACAGGAAGTAGGGGAGGGTCTTTATCTCTTTATAGGAAATAGAGGAGGGTCTTTATCTGTCTACAGGAAGTGGTGACAGTTCTTTGTCTCTGTATAAGAAGTAGGGGAGGGTCTTTATCTCTCTACAGGAAGTGGTGACAGTTCTTTGTCTCTCTACAGGAAGTGGTGACAGTTCTTTGTCTCTCTACAGGAAGTGGTGACAGTTCTTTGTCTCTCTACAGGAAGTAGGGGAGGTCTTTATCTCTCTACAGGAAGTGGTGACAGTTCTTTATCTCTGTACAGGAAGTGGGGACTAGTCTTTGTCTCTCTGTTCCTGCTCTCATGTCTGCCAGTGTGGATACAGGTAAAACAGAGAGGTGGGCTTTCAGTTTAGGTTAAGCAAAAGCATTGGATAATGTCTAGAGCAATGCATGCTGGGATAGTTGCTTTAAATAGTGGATTGATGTGGGCACCACAAGCAGTTTTGGCATGTTGTGGGGATGAGGGCAGTAAGACCATGCTTTTTCTCCAGGTTTTTGTAAAAAAAACAGCTTTGCTTTAAGTCTATGTAGAGAATTTGGATCTCTATATTGTATAAAGATATATAAGGAAATTAATCAGAACCGAATCCAGATAAAGGTGAAGTTTCACGATACGCTCATATACAGAACTCGGGGCGACTAGCTCTCTTCCGGTAGGAACCATCGTACGTGGTACATATCACCGCTGGTACTCTGCCCGGGGTCACCGCTCGGTTTGTTATTTCCACAGTAGTGTTTACGGTAGTAAATGTAGCATGGCGAGCGGTGAAAGTTACGCCACTATTCACACCAAATATATTGCTTTTTTTTTTCCTGGATCTCAGTTTGCTTGGCGCTTTGACTTTCACTCTATTAATTTCATTCATTTTAGACATTATAGTGTCCCATACCATAAATACTATGGATCCCGTCTGTCCATAAAACCCCAGAGAAAGGCAGAGAATAGAATCCCAGCTGTTAGCGCGCAGGCTGAAATTCCTGCTCTCCATCCAGCCATTTCCGAAGCTCTCAGGGAAATCATGTTAACAGCTGCTCCGATTCATATTCATGGCTGTTTATATAAGGAGAGGACGTTTCAGAGCCAGTAGACTATTATAGTTATTGACTGTTTATAAAGGTTATCCAATGTAGCAATTTTTATCAGCAGTAATTGTTCCAATGATTTAAACTCCCTGTAAACAGTAGGAGTCGACATTTGTGGGTTTTAGCGAATGTACCGCGGCGCTGAAAACCCTTTTATATAACTCTATAACAGACAGTTAGACTTCTCTCATATAAAGGGGTATTACAGATTCAGCGCATTATAAAAAAAATCCATTTTACTTTGCTTATCAATTTTCAACTATTGCCAAGATCTCTGCTTGCTGCCAGAGATTACCATGATAGTATTGCTTCAGGAAGCCATTGTCTCTTTTATTTAGGAGACATGAAACCTAAAGGTGAGGAAGAGGACCAGAGGCATCAAGGAAGAATCAAATAGGGGTATAGCCCCCCAAATGGGCATGGCTACGGTTAAAGAAAACAAAATTAAAAAGTAAACTGCAATCAATATGCTCCCGAAAGGAAGCCATTGTCTCTATTATTTAGGAGGCATAAAAGTGTTACAGAAAGGGGAAGAAGAGGACCGGAGGCAGCAATTAAGAATTATATAGGGGTAAGGCCCCCAAAATGGGCATTGCTACGATAAAAAAAATAAAAAAATTAAAAAGTATAGTGCAATTAATATGCTCCCAAAAGGAAGCCATTGTCTCTTTTATTTAGGAGACATGAAAGTGTTACAGAGGGGTGAGGAAGAGAGCCAGAGGCAGCAAGGAAGAATTGTATAGAGGTATGGCCCCCAAAATTGGCATGGCTACGATTAAAAAAAAACAAAATTAAAAAGTATAGTGCAATTAATATGCTCCCAAAAGGAAGCCATTGTCTCTTTTAGTTAAGAGTGATGAAAGTGTTACAGAGTTGTGAGAAAGAGGACCGGAGGCAGCAAGGAAAAATTATATAAGAGCATGGCCCCCCAAATGGGCATGGATAAGGTTAAAGAAAACAAAATTAAAAAGTATACTGCAATCAATATGCTCCCAAAAGGAAGCCATTGTCTCTTTTATTTAGGCGACATGAAAGTCCAACAGAGAGGTGAGGAAGAGGACCAGAGGCAGCAAGGAAGAATTGTATAGGAGTATGGCCCCCAAAATGGGCATCGCTACGATTAAGAAAAAAAATAAAATAAAAAGTACACTGCAATCAATATTCTCCCAAAAATAAACCATTGTCTCTTTTAGTTAGAAGTGATGAAAGTGTTACAGAGCTTTGAGGAAGAGGACCGGAGGCAACAAGGAAGAATTATATAGGGGTATGGCCCCCCAAATGGGCATGGCTACGATTAAACAAAAAAAAATTAAAAAGTATACTGCAATCAATATGCTCCCAAAAGGAAGCCAAAGTCTCTTATTTAGGAGGCATGAACGTGTTATGGAGGGTTGAGGAAGAGGAGCAGAGGCAACAAGGAAGAATTGTATAGGAGTATGGCCCCCAAAATAGGCATGGCTACGATTAAAGAAAAAAAAATTAAAAGTATACTGCAATCAATATGCTCCCAAAAGGAGTTTGTTATTAAATGGTGAAGGTTCCCATTCAATAATTGGCTTGTAGGCATTGGGATACCAATCTGACCTTAATCCTGTGGACATTTTGAAGGACGGTACTAACGCCAAGCCGTGGGGGCTCCACACTCCTTCACCAGAGAGAGTCAGTGTATGTGTAGGTCTTCAGGTGGGTTGTCCATCACCCCGCAGCTAGACCCCGTCATAGTCGCAGTAGACAAACGTGTGACACCAGAGTTCTCTTGGCAAACCAAACTTGGACAGATTATTTTCCTTTTCACCGTTATGACAGACACTGACTCACTTCTAAGGTTCTTCTGCTGTTTTCTTTGGGGTACTCTCTCTTGGCCTAGCCCCACTATCTTGGAACTAGAATACAAGCTGTCGGACACCTGTGCCTCCATTCCCCACTTCTTATTCTCACTGCTGTCTGCTTCTGGGCCCTGAAGTCTATCTAGTTGGAAAACTTCCCTGGACCTGTCGGAGTGAGCCGTAGGCTTCGGACCTTTAGTAGGTTAGCTCAGGCAACGGTAACCTACTAAAGGTCTGACTAAGCCCTACTAAGCCTGACTGGCCTTTACTCCATGCTACGTCTTTAGTCTATGAACCCTTCTGCAGAACTAATAAGGCCTGTCTCTTTAACCAACTCACTAACTATCTGTCACTCCATTTCTATCTTACCTAACATCTAATCTAATGCTGCTCTTACCCAGCTGCTAGGAGGTGCTGGCCACTACCTGGTCCCGGCTCTGCTTCATTACGGACCTGTACTTCACTAGCAGCGCAGTAATTTTCCAGCATACTTGGCACGTAAACACACTACTTTTACAACACAGGCAATTAGCATTAAGCAGTGGTGTGGGGAAGGGCGGCGCGACCACGTCCCACAATCTACCAACCCTTACCCACTGTAGGCTCCTCACTACACTTCCCTCATCACAGTCCTCTCACAATCAAGGAAGAAGATGGCACTCTCCACCTACCATTAAATCAAAGTGGCAGGTAGCCTCCATCGACTTGTTTGCCTTGGATACAGGTCTCCTCTGCCTTTTTGGCCAATATTAGCACCATTGTAGGAGCTTTAGCTAGTTCTCTCCTCTTTGCAGGTAGCACTCAGCAACAATGAAGTGAAGGATGGATGTCCATCACATACATTGACACCCACCCATCTTAAGCTGGGATGGAAATACATTACATTTCAAATGGCATGTGGCAGCCTTTAAGCCAGCCTCCCAATGCCCGTAGTAATTGAAATGGATGAATTAGTTCCTATTAATCCCCTTAGCCCATCTCCTGGATTTATGTTTAGTGCACTTGTTTATGTTTTCCAGTTTGGTGGACCAGCCTGTGTCATTGCATTCAGTGCAAGCCGTGGGTGCACAGTACAGGTGAGGTTGGGGAAATAGTTCTTAAAACCCTGGGTTATGGAGGTTAAATATGTATTCTTGTGGGCCAGGTTATTTAGGGGCTGATTTAACGCCACTCTGGATCAGAAGTACTATAGATATCGGTTACTTTGCTACCTGACTTAGGCCACAATGACTATTAAACAGTTAGATAAGTAGATAATCTGTCACGGCCGGGCGGTCGGGCAGACCCAGGAGGTGGATCCACTGGACCGAACTCTCTGAGATGGTGGTAGGGAGTCCGGCAGCTGAAGCACTGATGGGCAGTAGAACAGTCCGTGCAAGTGAAGGCAGCGGAGGAGTCCCAGGGACCACGGAGTCACAGAAGGTGGTCTTGGTGACGTAGCTCAGGTTCGGAGGCCGAGGTGATATCAGGCGGGGTCCGGAACCTCTGGAGCAAGATGACGGGTCACCGCAGGGATCCGGGATGGTACGGACTGTCAGATGGCAGACGGACAGCGTGCGGGGATCAGGACACGGCAGACTGGATGGCGAGGCAGGTACGGCTCTACAAAGACAGATAGGTGAGTACAGGCACATAAACACCAAGAGACCTGACTCCTAGCTCAGGGAACACGAAGATCAGGCCCCGCCCCCTTGGACAATGACCCCCTATATACCCTGTACCTGTGCAACCTCATTTCCTGTTAATGGACGCTGGCCCTTTAAGAAAGGGTCAGTGACCGCGCGCGCGCCCTAATGCGCATGCGCGCCGCCCGGGTGCCAGAAGCCAGGGAAGGAGGCTGCGAGGAGGACGCAGGGGAGCCGGCCAGGTCCAGGGAAGCTGTCGGGCGCCGGGATCGGGGGCCCGGAGCCCTGGGACGGACGGAATCCGGTGACTGGGGAGCGGAGAGCGTGGCAGGTGAGCCGGGGAACGGGGGTGAGGACCCGGGGAGCGTGACAGTACCCCCCCCCCCACGCCCCCCTCCCCGCAACCGGGACATGAAGGCACGGATAAGAGGAGTGCCCACGTTCTCCCTGGGCTCCCAAGACCTATCCTCAGGACCATACCCTTCCCAGTCCACCAGGAAGAACTGTCGACCTCGTACGGTCTTCATGGCCACGATATCCCTTACCGCATAGATGTCATCATCGGCAATAGGAGGAGGGGCCGGACTGGCAGCAGCGGAGAAGGGACCAAGGACAACCGGCTTGAGCAGAGAGACGTGGAAGGAGTTGGGTATCCTCATCGTGGCCGGGAGCTGTAGCTTGTAGGATACCTCATTGATCTTGCTGAGGACCTTAAACGGCCCGATGTAGCGAGGACCCAGCTTGTAGGAAGGTATCTTCAATCGGATGTACTGGGAAGCAAGCCAGACCAGGTCACCAGGAGAGAAACACGGAGGATCCAGACGTCTCTTGTCAGCGTGTTTCTTCATCCGCTGGGAAGCGCGCCCAAGGGACGCCTTGATAGAGTCCCAAATGGTAGCAAAGTCACGAACTGCAGTATCAGCAGCCGGGACATCCGATGAAGGGGATATAGGCAATGGGACGGCGGGCTGGAGTCCGTAAACAACATGGAAGGGAGATTCGGAGGATGACTCACTGACGTGGTGGTTATGGGAGAATTCAGCCCAAGGCAGAAGCGAGGACCAGTCGTCGTGATGGGCGTTGACATAGTGACGTAGGTATGAGGTCACGATTTGATTGACCCTCTCCACTTGGCCGTTAGACTGAGGATGGTAAGAAGAAGAAAAGTCCAGAGTCACTCCCAGATGTTTGCATAGAGCCCTCCAGAAGCGGGAGGTGAACTGAGTTCCTCTGTCGGACACTATGTGGGATGGAAAGCCATGCAAGCGGAAGATGTGATGTATATAGGCTTCCGCGAGTTCCTGAGCAGAGGGCAGTCCGGCCATAGGAACGAAGTGGGCCATTTTGGAGAATCGATCAACCACGACCCATATGACTGTGTGCCCGGAGGATAATGGCAAGTCCGTAATAAAGTCCATTGCTATGTGTTGCCACGGGACTGAGGGTATCGGTAAAGGCAGAAGACGGCCATGGGGCAAGTGTTTGGGCGTCTTGTTCCTGGCACAGGAGGAGCAGGCAGAGACAAAAGCAGCGACGTCCGTGCGAAGGGATGGCCACCAGTAATGGCGTACAATCGCACCCCATGTTCTCTTCTGACCAGCATGCCCGGCTGTTTTTGAGGCATGACCCCAGTGTAACACTTTTTGCCTGTCGGTATCGGAGACATAGGTCTTCCCGGGCGGTATCTGGGCTAGGGTGACAGGGGCCACCGGAATGATGTTGCTAGGACAGATGATGGGTTGGGTAGTCTCTTCCTCCTGCTCCATGGGCATGAAAGACCTGGACAAGGCATCAGCGCGTACATTCTTGTCCGCGGGTCGGAAGTGAAGCTGAAAGTCGAACCTGGCAAAGAATAATGACCACCTGGCTTGCCGTGGGTTCAGGCGCTGAGCGGACCGCAGGTATTCTAGGTTCTTGTGGTCCGTGTAGATGATCACGGGATACACTGCACCTTCCAGGAGGTAGCGCCATTCCTCCAGTGCCAGTTTGACTGCCAAGAGCTCTCGGTCCCCGATGGTATAGTTGCGTTCAGGCGCTGAGAAGCCCTTGGAGAAGAATCCGCAAGTCACCATCTTCCCGGAGGAGGACTTCTGCATGAGCACTGCTCCGGCTCCTGAGGAGGAGGCATCCACCTCCAAGGTGAACTGGCGGTTTAGCTCCGGACGGTGAAGTACAGGCGAGGAAGCAAAAGCCCGCTTCAAAGAGCCAAACGCGGCGTCGGCCGCAGGCGACCAGTCCTTTGGATTTGCCTCTTTCTTAGTCAAAGCGGAAAGTGGTGCAGTCAGAGCAGAGAAGTGAGGGACGAATTGGCGGTAGTAGTTGGCGAATCCCAGGAAGCGTTGGATTGCCTTCAGTCCAGAAGGGGGAGGCCAGTTGAGAATGGCGGAGACCTTCTTGGGATCCATCTGCAGTCCAGTCTCAGAGATGATGTACCCCAGAAAGGGGAGAGAAGACTGCTCAAAGACACACTTCTCATACTTTGCGTACAGACGGTTCTCTCTTAGTCGTCGTAGAACCAGCTGTACGTGCTCTCTGTGGGTTGGGAGGTCCGGAGAGAAGACAAGGATGTCATCTAGATATACTACCACACAGGTGTAGAGGAGGTCTCGGAACACGTCGTTCACCAGTTCTTGGAAGACGGCAGGAGCGTTACACAGGCCGAAGGGCATCACGCAGTACTCATAATGTCCATCGCGCGTATTAAACGCGGTCTTCCATTCGTCACCAGAGCGGATGCGCACCAGATTGTAAGCACCCCGAAGATCCAGCTTGGTGAACAGACGGGCTCCTCTAAGCCGGTCAAACAATTCGGGGATGAGCGGCAGAGGGTACTTGTTCTTAACAGTGATCTGATTCAGACCCCGGTAGTCGATGCAGGGACGTAAATCGCCCTCTTTTTTCTTGACAAAGAAGAAACCTGCTCCAGCAGGAGAGGAGGATCTCCGAATGAATCCCCTCGCCAGGCTCTCTGAGATGTAAGTAGACATAGCCCTTGTTTCGGCTGGAGACAAAGGATATATCCGTCCTCGTGGTGGCGTTGTTCCAGGGAGCAGGTCGATGGCACAATCGTAGGGGCGATGTGGCGGCAGTACCTCGGATTCTTTTTTATCAAAGACATCAGCAAAGGACCAATAAGCCGAGGGCAGCCCCGGTAAGTTCTCAGGAACCGGAGGTCGTCGGATGGGTTGTGTGGATTTTAGGCATCTCTCATGACACGAAGCACCCCAGCGGGTGATTTCGCCAGTGCCCCAGCTGACTGATGGTTCGTGAGTCCGTAACCATGGAAGGCCCAGCAGGATCTGATGGGACATGTGCGGAAGGACGTAGAAGACGATGTTCTCGGTGTGAAGAGCACCGATGCGCAGTTCAACCGGCCTGGTGGTCCAGGAGATGGTGTCAGAAAGGGGTCTCCCATCCACAGAGGCAATCACCAGGGGCTTGTTGAGTGGGATAACAGGCACCTGGTATTTGTCCACGGTGGCTTGCTGGATGAAATTGCCTGCTGCCCCGGAATCAAGATAGGCCTCAGCCGTGAACCGCGTCTCTCCAGTTGACACTTGCACAGTCCACATAACCGGGTCTGAGAGAGTCCCAGCACCTAGGGTGGCCTCTCCTACCAACCCTAGGCTTTGGAGTTTCCCGGCCTCTCTGGACAGGAGCGTAGCAGGTGGGTGTCCTCACCACAGTAAAAGCAGAGGCCCTGGGCGAGCCGCTCTGCTCGACGTCGTTCAGACTGCCGCACTCGGTCGATCTGCATGGGCTCGTGGACGGGAATCCCAGCTGTTGATGACTGAGGAACGGAGGACTTCTGCGGAGGAGGAGAATGCCGTACCGGGCGTCTCTCCCGAGATAGCTCTTTGGAGCGCTCCTGAAACCGTATGTCCACACGAGTTGCTAGGGCGATCAGTGCATCTAGGGTGGAGGGCACGTCCCGACCCGCCAACTCATCCTTGATGCGACTCGAGAGTCCTTCCCAGAACGCGGCTGTTAGGGCCTCATTATTCCACCCGAGTTCTGAAGCCAAAGTGCGGAAACGGATGGCGTATTGACCCACCGTCAGTGTCCCTTGACGTAGGCGGAGGAGTGATGAAGCAGAGGCAGAGGCGCGTCCTGGCTCGTCAAAGGTACTGCGGAAGGCCTGTAGGAACTGTTGAAGATCCTTGGTCATGGGGTCCTCCTTCTCCCACAAGGGGTTCATCCACGCCAGCGCCTCGCCCTCTAGGTGGGACATTATAAAGGCGACCTTGGCTTGGTCGGAGGCGAACAGATGTGGCAGCTGCGTGAAGTGAAGGGAACATTGGTTTATGAAGCCCCTGCAGGTCTTGGGATCTCCAGCATACCGAGGAGGAGACGCCAAACGGAGTCGGGAAGCATCTGAAGAGGCTGCCACTGGTACGGGAGCCATGGCTTGCCTGGCGGGGGACCTGGGTGCCGCAGGCGTCATTGATGCTTGTAATGTGTACAGGCGGGTGTCCACGGAGGTCATGAATTGCAGCATGCGGGTCTGGACTTCACGCTGGCGTTGGAGTTCCTCTTGCAGGGCCATTAGTGCAGCAGCGGGATCCATGGCCTGATCTTACTGTCACGGCCGGGCGGTCGGGCAGACCCAGGAGGTGGATCCACTGGACCGAACTCTCTGAGATGGTGGTAGGGAGTCCGGCAGCTGAAGCACTGATGGGCAGTAGAACAGTCCGTGCAAGTGAAGGCAGCGGAGGAGTCCCAGGGACCACGGAGTCACAGAAGGTGGTCTTGGTGACGTAGCTCAGGTTCGGAGGCCGAGGTGATATCAGGCGGGGTCCGGAACCTCTGGAGCAAGATGACGGGTCACCGCAGGGATCCGGGATGGTACGGACTGTCAGATGGCAGACGGACAGCGTGCGGGGATCAGGACACGGCAGACTGGATGGCGAGGCAGGTACGGCTCTACAAAGACAGATAGGTGAGTACAGGCACATAAACACCAAGAGACCTGACTCCTAGCTCAGGGAACACGAAGATCAGGCCCCGCCCCCTTGGACAATGACCCCCTATATACCCTGTACCTGTGCAACCTCATTTCCTGTTAATGGACGCTGGCCCTTTAAGAAAGGGTCAGTGACCGCGCGCGCGCCCTAATGCGCATGCGCGCCGCCCGGGTGCCAGAAGCCAGGGAAGGAGGCTGCGAGGAGGACGCAGGGGAGCCGGCCAGGTCCAGGGAAGCTGTCGGGCGCCGGGATCGGGGGCCCGGAGCCCTGGGACGGACGGAATCCGGTGACTGGGGAGCGGAGAGCGTGGCAGGTGAGCCGGGGAACGGGGGTGAGGACCCGGGGAGCGTGACATAATCCATGTTAATGTGGTGCGTCGCTCCAGGTTACACAGGAGCGATTTCCTCTGTAACTGAGCTGGACTGAGGAAACCATGCCTGCTCGTAAGGAGAGGAGGAAGACTGGTTAGACAAAACTGAGGCACGAGGTTCCAGTCTGAAGTGCTAAGTCCCAAGGGTGACCTACTGCAAGTGAAGAGTGGGCAAATACAGGGACAAGGGCCTAAGTTGTAAGTGTGAGAAAGCTGCAGAGAGTAAAAAAAAGCTGTGCCATGGGGTGCCCTGGATGAAAGAAGGACTGAGAAAGGAAGATGTAGAAGCGGTGCTCCTCTTGAATCTTCATAGGGGACTGATTCTGCACCCCAAGCACTTAGTCTATTGACTAAACCCTTAGTTGGCACTGACCTCAGGGCATATATTTAGCTCCTCCACTTTAGGGAGGCCCAAGTATCTGCCATCAGCATTGCACTTCTTTCTGATGTACAGCTTCCTATGGCAACCAAGAAGAAAGAACCCAAAGCTGAATGTCACACCATCACCGCATAAAAAGAGGCAATGTACCGTAATCGAGGATGTTCCGTGGCGAAATTACTATCATTTGGTGTAATGTGCTGCTTGGGTGTCTCTTTTGCCTCTAGCCCTCGGCAATAGGACTGAGAATACAAATTTACCTTAAGGTCATCACTATATTTGGTTCTGGAGAGGTTTTGGTATAAAAATTAATACATTTCACTGGGCCATATATCTTCATGATTACACAACTTTGGCTCCATATCATCGGTTGATGGCTAAAGATTAAAAACTTCATCCTTACCCCTAAGTAATATCAATGGCACTACGGTCGACCCTGGACTTCTCAAAGGAACATTATATAGGTATAGGAGACCCAGGTTTACAAAACTCGTTATCATAAACCCTATTAGTAAATTCTAAATTTATAGAGGGCGTTTCCACCTCTTCGTCAGGATTTGAGAGAGGTTTCGAAGAACGTGTCTTACTCTGGAGGATCTGTCTTGTCTTACATTACACAGGCCATCTATTGATGTGAATGGATGATGTGTAATGCCTTGTTTCTCTTGTGGTGGCGCTACAAGGAAAGGAAGAATTAACTGTCAGGTTTCCCCACTGATCACAGCTGATCGCTGAAGGTCAGAGCGGGACGTACATTGCCATCAACGTATTGTGAAGGACACATCTAACAAGTAGGGCATGTCCAAAGCAGAGAACCCCTTTATGTAGCAAGTTATTTATAAAGTGCATCGAATAAAGGAAAGAATAACAATGGTGAGGAAAATACTCAGAATTTGTCACAGACATTGACCCTTGAAAAATATATAATTTTAACCAGCAAATTAGACCACGTTGGATGATGACATATCCATGGCTCACACTGCTCTGCTGAAGTAGTTACCTTCTGTTTTATAGGCGTAATCTCAGGGGTTTTCACATCCAAATTCTCCTGTCTGGTTCTACCATTTAAGAAGAAATCATGCAGACTCTTAAAGAAAACTTTTTCACTTCTGTACATGAAGGATGCTGAAAATTTGTAGGGTAGAATCCATTCTCCGAGAACAACAATTATATTACTTTTCATTAGGGAACCAAAGTAGCTTTCACATTTGTAGGGGTTTTTAATGTTTCTAAAATATGTCACGCTAGGTACGGGAAAGTACTAAGCGAACGGCGAAAGGGAAGGGACGTCATGTGTCTAGGGAAAAGGGAGATGGTGACCTCTGACCAAGCCTACCGCAGGGCCCTGGGTTCCCTCACTGTCCTATGTAGGTTCAACACCTATGCGCCGAGCTGGATACCTGACCCTCGCTGACCCTGATCTGGGCCCTAGGTAGGGAACGGATGGGATGTAAGTGCTAAAGGACACACAGGGGTAAGAAACAAGGGAACATAACAAACAACTTATCTCAAAGGAGATACAGATAGAGGGACTGCAAAATGCAACAAAGTACTCCAGATGACTGCAGCCAACTGCTTTCACTCGGCATCTGTAGGAAGTTAGACCTGTCACCAGCTCCGAGTAATAGGAAGTGAAGGTATATAAAGACACCAAGGGAAGTGCTAATGAAAAGCACCTGAAAGGCAGAGGCACTCGGCAGGGTCCTAAAGGGAAAGGGATGAAAAGCAAGCAGCAATAATAATACCTCAGGGAGCAGTTTGAGCAGCTAAACTATATTTATATTTATTTTTCCCTATACACTGCATAGTTGCTAATTTACTGATCTGTGGGGGTCTGACTGCTAGGACCTGTACCGATCATTACAACTGGGAATTTTCATCCTGAATGAGAAATTTTATCACCTTTACAAAATGGAGTGGCAGGTAAGGTCGGATGCCTGACTGCTGCTCCATTCATTATTTATGGAGCCAACAGAAAAAGATGAATGCAGCAGCAATGAAGTGGGCAAAGAATTCAGCAATCATCGAGCACGTGTGTGGCACCCCTGTGGCTCTGGTAGCCACAGGGTACTGTACTCCAACCGGGGTGTAGTACTGATCATGGATCCAGGGGAGATCAATGCCGGTTTCACCATATACAACCACAAACACACATGGGTTGCCCCTTCCCCACTGGGGACTGGGCTAGGGTCGGGTACCAAAGGGGTTGCCTACAGAGTAGTATCTACAGGATGCCAACACAACTGGGGCCCCAATCCACTAGCTTAGGACCTGGGTCGGGGGAGGAGCGGCCACCAGGGGGAGTTAGGAGTTACACACACAGAAATAAAGAGTTCTCCAGCAGGAGTGACAGTGAGCGGACGTCTTTCCCCGTGGCTCCTGTGGGACATAGGAGTTAAACGGTTGCTGTGGAGATACTGAGTCAGTTCCTCCGTGGCCAGCGCAGTTCAGGGTGCAGCACCCTAAGGTAGTGCAATTACACATTGCATCATCAGACTCTGCCGGATGGAGGAGCTCTATGCTCCTCCGACCACACAAGTTTCCAGAGCCAAGTGGCACCTAGGATTCCAGGGCCTCGATCACGGTCAGACTCAAGGGGATCCACGCTACTGGCATAGGGAACAGTACTCTACCTAGTACGGAAGTGCTACTGTACCGCCCCTGCAGCAGTCGAGCTGCTTGTGTGATGCCCTGGACTAGCCAGGTAGTCACAGACATAACACACACACACCCCCTCCCCTGGATGGTTCACACCAGTCAGACAAAAAACTCTTGTTGCCTCCCTCCAGGGTCTGATGTCCACACCAGGTGGGGCGGAGCCAGGTGGTTGGCCCCACTCACCGAGGAGTTCACAGGCCTGGAGGCGGGAAAAGTGACAGATTAAGTTTGGAGGTGAAAGTGAGAGGACAGAACCTGTTAGTGTCTGGGTTGGAGCCCAGGCACTGTCAGCAAGGTTGGCAGACGGTGGTGGCCGTCTGCAGGAGTTAGTGGATCTCTGCGGAACCATAGGACCGGGGTCGGGCGGTGGCCCGCCGGTACCGAACCGGGGAGCGGAGTGAAGCTAAGCACAAAGGCAGGGCCATCGGACCCCGACTAGGCTTGGAGCCGCCGACAACGGTCAAATCCGAGAGTGACCGGAACCCCAGGGGTTTTCTAACACCCAAGACCCGACAGAAGGCAACAGTCCACACCGTGAGGATACACAGCCACCGCCATAGGCTAGAGATCCAAGGGCCAGTGCCTGCGGGCAAAACGGGCTCCTTCGGCACCTATACGCCGGGGAGCGGACTATCGTTGGGAAGCCATCGGAGTCAATACATTCTACACAGGTGCAGGGAAAGGCAGACACCATCAACCTGTCCGGGGAGAGCAAAGACACTGCAGCCGGCTGCGGGACCCGTCCATCTAACCGTTTGGTTTAACAGAGACTCTGTGAATTTGTGCCTGAGTGAGTACCACAGTGCCATCCGGCACCGCACCGTGCTGCCCCTGCAACCCTGCACCCCAGCCATCCAGCCTCCCCGTTCCACAACCGGGCCCCGGGATCACCAACCCCTACCCACGGAGGGGACAACATCCTAGCTGCTCCCTACCATCGCTCCTGGGATCCCTGTCACCAGCAGCGGTGGTGCCCTTTATCACCACGACCTGTGGGTGGCGTCACGAACTATCTCCCAAAACAAACCACCCCCTTTTCACTCGTGGGCGAGGAGCGCTGCTCGAGTCCCCGGGTCCGGCCCACCGCTTGAGCCACCGAGCAGCAGCAGCAGCGGCCGCGGACCCGAGCGTAGCGAGCGCGGCCCCTCTGCCCGCGACACTTGGATCTGGGGTTGTTGTGACCCGAGGGTCTCCAGACCCGGGGGCTTGCGGACACTTTGAAGTGTAAAAGGGGGGGATACTTACAAGGGAGCGTTTGTGACGCCGCCCGAGAGTCTGGAACACCAAAGCTCACAGACCAACACAGGATAAGCTATAGCTGGCAGGTATAGAAGATTTCGTCCAGCATAAATAGGAGGGGAGCAAATGTGATTGGCCGCCCCCACCACATCTGATCAAAAGAGCTGAACAATTGGTGTTTGCTATAAGCCTCCTAACATACCTGAACAAATAGAGGGTGAAATGCTGGAACAAATTGAAAAGGCAGCTAATAATAATAATAATCGGGTTCTTATTATGGGGGATTTCAACTATCCAGACATACAGTAGGACATAGAAGCTTCTGGTTGTGCTAAAAGCTGTAAGTTCTTATCTACTATTCAAGAAAATTTCCTCTCTCAGATGATAGCTGAACCGACGAGGGGAGATAATTTGCTAGATCTGGTCCTGTCAAATAGACCGGATACAATTTCAGATCTACAGGTCCGGGAGCACTTGGGCACCAGCGATCTTAATATGGTAAGCTTCAAAGTAATATTCAATAGAACATTTCAAAGGGGAAATGCTAAAACCTGGGATTTTAGGAAAGCTGATTTCAACAAATTAAGGGAAGAGCTTAATTGTTTAGATTGTTACAAAGTCATGGTAACTGGGGATACCGAACATAAATGGGGTAAGTGTAAGGATATACTGCTAGAGTCCTGTAAAAAAACTTATACCCTCTGGTAATAAAATGTCCAGGAATAAAAAGAATCCACTATGGATAAATAAGACTGTACAAAGTATAATAAAACAAAAACAAAGGGCATTTAAAATCTTCAATCCTGAGAATACAGAAATAGCATTTCAGAAGTATAAAGATATCAATAGGAAATGTAAAAAAGAAATCAAGCAAGCAAAATTAGCTACTGAAACAAAAATCGCCAATGACATTAATATAAATCCCAAAGTCTTTTTTAAATACATTAATGCCAAAAGGAAAACAAAGGATAGTATTGGCCCCTTAAAATATAATAACAAGTTAGTTATATAGGACAAACAAAAGACTGAGATATTAAATAGGCATTTCTCATCTGTGTTCACCAAGGAACTGACTGTACCAGGGATGATTCAACAAGTGAAAAATCAAAGTTCACCACCCGATATAATTAATTTAAACACAAGAAGAAGT
The DNA here is from genome assembly GCF_048569485.1 of Anomaloglossus baeobatrachus. Taxonomy (NCBI): domain Eukaryota; kingdom Metazoa; phylum Chordata; class Amphibia; order Anura; family Aromobatidae; genus Anomaloglossus; species Anomaloglossus baeobatrachus. Next base: position 32,122,154 of record NC_134355.1, on the reverse strand, counting down.
ACGCCTACGTCTGAGTAAATTAAACATTGACAAATCCCCCGGGCCAGATGGCATTCATCCACGAGTATTGAGGGAATTGAGCTCCGTAATCAACAGACCCCTGTATCTCATCTTTTTAGACTTGTAACAGGGTTGGTGCCTCAGGATTGGAGGATTGCTGATGTGGTACCGATATTTAAGAAAGGTAAGAGGGTAGATCTAGGCAACTACCGTCCAGTAAGCCTGACATCAGTAGTTTGCAAAGTTTGGGTTTTTTTTAATCCAATTAGTTTTTATTGAAAACACGGCAGATACAAAATCATACATGGTAATTTAAGAGAACAATTGTCAACTGCCCGCACTTGAGGGCTCCATACATTAATATACTCTGAGACAATCCAGTTACAATTCCTCTGCCTTACACTTTAACCACACAACAACATGGGGAGGGAGGAGAGGGGAGGAAAGATGGGGACTTCATTCAAGTAAGGGGGAACAAGAACAAAGGGGGAGGGGAAGAAGGTAGGGTTGGGGGGGAAGTGGGGGGGGGGTTAGTAGGGGTACAGGGTTAGATGCCTGCCTGCATTACCAACCCCAGTCCACCAGCCGGGGCCATCAACTCCTCCTAGATTTCTCTCATAAACTGCTGCCTCAGTCAGGGTCACAATGCTTTAGCCCCCTGGCTAGCCGAGCCAGGGCTATAATTCCATCGGCTCTATCTCAACTAGGTGCTCTTTGCCCGGGGAATAGTTGTGTAATAGGTGTTGCATGGCTGGATGACAGCCAGGGTTCCCATATTGTAAGAATTCTAGTTTTTTGTTTTAGGGAGTGGGCAAGGCAGTATTCATATTGGCATTGTTGGTCGATCCTACTATATAACTCGGCTCCAGAGGGAGCTTCAGTGGCCTTCCACGAATGGCTCAGACACTGTCTGGCAGCTATTAGAATTTGCACAATCAGTCCCCTAAAATTCTGCGGGTACGAGTCTATGCCCAAATTCAGAACTGCCAGCCCTGGGTTGGGGTTGGTGTGCACACCTGTTATTTCACTAATGAGTCTGAAAACTGCTATCCAAAAAGGTTGGACCCTCGGACAGTGCCACCAACAGTGTCCCAGTGATCCCTTCTGGAGGCAGCCCTTCCAACAGAGCGGTGAGTAGTTGGGAATGTAATGCACCAATTTTGCCGGCGTATGGTACCAACGTAGATGCACCTTTTTCAGCTGTTCCAAATGGTTAATGCATTTTTAGGATCTTTGCACCCACTGCGTCGCAGTATGCCACGCCGAGGGGGAGGTGTTAATGCCTAAATCTGATTCCCATTTAGTCATGTATGGGAGCTTTTGCTCGTCAGAGGGGTTGTTCAACCATTTGTAGGTTAAAGAGATTCCCGGTTGCCTCATTAGTTTTTTAAACAATAGTGCCTTAACAGTGGGTAAGGTCGGGTTTGATCCCGGGGGTAATTTTGTGCTTAGAAAATGGCGAATCTGCAGGTGTTGATAAAAACACCCCTTTAGGGAGGGGTGCTCCCGAAGTATATCGTTGAAGGGCCTAATCTCTGCACCATCGTAAAAGTCTGCCAAAACTCCAAAACCCGCTGCTTCCCATCTACTCAAATTTGTATGTGGAATGTGGGATTCTATTGCTCTGAGCGAAATTTCTGACAGCGGGACCTGGATCTTAGGGATCATCTCACTGCGCCATATGGCTATCGATGCTGTCATAGTAGGGAGACACAGGGTGGACCTAGTACGTTTTAGATATTCCACCTCCATCAGTTTCCTCGTCGAACCCTGGTCTGTCAGAGAGTTCTCAAGTTGAACCCACCTATGGGAGCTCTCCGTGTTCCACCATTCTTTGAGTGATTCTATAAGAGAAGCTTTATAATAGGCCATCACATTAGGCGTACCCAGACCTCCCATTCCATATGGCAGATGCATAATCTTACTAGCAACTCTAGCTCTTTTATTACCCCAAATAAACTTATTGGTCATCGACTGCAGTTTTATCAAATATCTATATGGAATTTTAAGAGGGAGACACCTAAACATATACAGCAGCTTAGGAAGGAACGTCATCTTAAAGGATTGAATTCTCGCCATCCATGATAGCGACAACTTCTCATACCTGCGTAGAGCCTGACCCAAGTTTTTGAGTAGGTGATCGAGATTGGATCTGATGAGGGAATGGGTTGGTGTCAAACGGATACCTAGATAAGGGATACTGTCTTCGCACCACTGGAAAGGAAAGGCTGCCTCCAAAATCCTTCTGGACCTTGCGGGTACATTAAATGGTAGTACTAAGGACTTAGTGGCATTCAATTTGTAATAAGACACCTCAGAAAAGGTCGACAGGGTGGACATCACTGCTGGAAAGGAATATTCAAGGTTAGTACATGATATTATTACATCATCCGCATATAGACCCAATTTATGTTCATGCTCCCCTACCCTTATACCAGTTATGTTCGGGTTCACCCTAATTGCCTCCGCCAGAGGTTCCACCACCAGAGCAAAAACAATAGGGGACAGCGGGCACCCGTGGCGGGTGCCATTGGTTATAGAAAATTTTAATGAGCGAAAACCCGAGGCTAGAACTGAAGCATTTGGGTGAGAGTACAAGGCCAAAACAGATGACTTAATTCTTCCTTCAAAACCAAATTTCATAAGCACTCTTTCCAGATATCCCCAGTGCACCCTATCAAAGGCCTTTTCGGCGTCGAGTGACAAGAATACACCAGGGACACCCGACTTCTCCATCACCCCAATTAAATCCAGCATCCGCCTGGTGCCATCTTTGGATTGCCTGCCCGCCACAAAACCCACCTGATCCGGGGCTACCAAGGAGGGGATTATTTTATGGAGTCTGGTGGCTACCATTTTTGAGTAAATTTTTAAATCACAGTTGAGCAATGAAATTGGTCTGAAATTCCCAGGGGTATCTGCCGTTTTCCCCGGTTTGGGTAGTGTAGTGATAACTGCTTCTAGGTTCTCTGAGGAAATAGTCCCAGCCATTTGCCACAAATTAAAGGTCTTTAGTAAAAAAGGGGCTAGAATAGAGGCAAATTGCTGATAATATTCATAGGGAAGCCCATCCGGGCCTGGGGCTGAGTTTCGTTTAGAAGCTCTAATGGTGTCCAAAATTTCCTGTATAGTAAAGGGAAGATTTAAAGATTCTAATTGCCGGTCTGAGACCCGAGGCAATTCCAGACCGTCCAAAAACTCCTGAATTTTTTCCGGTGTTGGCTGAGGGGTTTGCGGGTCATCCCTTAAATTGTACAGGGCAGCATAATACTTGGCAAAGGCGTCTGCTATCCCATTAGGGTGCCTTATAAGTGATCCGTCGGGGCCCTTCAAAAATTCAATTTTAGATTTAATTTCCCGTTTTTTTGTTCTTCTAGCTAGTAAGGTGCTGGCTCTATCCCCCATCGCATAAAAAGTTGATTTACTCTTTTTAAGATTATGTTCATATCTATACAACAGGAGGGATCGCAGTTGAAACCTGCAAGTAAGAATTTCCCTGGACAGTGTAGACGACGGGGAGGCCTTGTTAATAGTTTCTAAGTGTTGAATATGGGCTATAATTTCTTTAATTTCTGCTTCTCTTTGCTTTTTCAAGAATGATGCAGTTTTTAAAAACTGCCCTCTAATAACTGATTTGTGTGCAGCCCATAAGGTCTCGTCAGAGACCTCCCCATTGTCATTATGTCCAAAGTATTCCAACAGGCCTGCCACAACCTCCTCCTGAACGTTCTTTTGGTTCAGTAAACTAGTATTAAGTCTCCACTGAGGCACCATAAATCCACTAGTAGAGTCCTGTACAACCAAAGTTATCGGAGCATGATCCGACCATGTTATCAGACCCACTTCAGCACCCGTACACTTGTGAACAGTCTTACTATCCGTCAGGAAGAAGTCGATCCTGCTGTACGACCGATGCCTTGGGGAAAAGAAAGTATAGTCCCTTTCCGATGCATGAAGGTATCTCCATATGTCATGTAGATGAAACTCCGCGACCAACTGTTTCAGTTCCTTTCCTGACTTAGCGGACCCCGCCGAGCAGTCCATAGATCGAAGAACTGGAGTGTTAAAGTCACCGCAGATTATCTCTGACCCCTGTGCGGTGCTCCTAAACATCTGGAAAAAGTTCCGGGCAAATGTTAGTTGAGATGAGTTTGGAGCGTAAATCGATGCCAAGGTATACAAAAGCCCATTCAGGAGGCACTTTAGAATAATATATCTCCCGTCTGCACCATAGGTTACATGAATCATTTTGAAAGCCACAGAGTTTTTAATCAGGATAGCCACTCCTCCTTTTTTTTTTAGAGTCATTTGCAAAGAACATATGTGGAAATCTTGGATGTAGTAGCCTTTTATTGTCATCAGTAAGAAGGTGAGTTTCTTGAATACATGCTATATCACATTTGGATGCTATAACTTCTCTCCACAGCATGGATCTTTTTGCAGGAGAATTGAGACCCTTCACATTGAGAGACAGAAACTTAATACTCATGGCGGATCCCAGAAAGGACGATGTTTCCAGGCAGGCCGACTGAGAGGCATAGGGCAGGCAGAGGCAGGCAAGGAGGACCAGTTAGGGACGGTGCACGGGTGGAGGGAAAAAACAACAAAAACAAAAAAACTTGAATACTTCAGCTTCATCCTTACCGGACAGCTGGGAAGTACTTGCTCGCCATAGGCAAGAACAACAGAGGGCTTAAGTGACATCACAGGTCACATGAGAGCTACAAACGCCTGCGGCTGGCGAGACTCCCTCAAGCTGGTTCCCACTCAGGATTGATCTTTTTCTTCTGAGCATCCCCCTGCTCCCGGCGTGAGTCTGAGTGCACTGTAAGGGGTAATCCCCAGGACTCAAGTAGTTTGCTCAGTTGAGGAGGGGACTGGCATACATGTGTTTTAGAATCCCTGAAGATAATCAGTTTCACCGGGAATCCCCATTTATAGTGTATGTCATGCTCCCTCAGGATTCTGGAGAACTGGGAAAATTCTCTTCTTTTTGCCAGAGTTGCAGCAGACAGGTCCGGGAACACCTTTAAATCATGAAATTCATCTGGGAGGATAGGGTTATCCCTCAGTATCTGGAGCACTGCTTCCTTTGTTTTATAAAAATGCAGTCGTGCCAGCGTGTCCCTGGGCAGAGAGGGGTCGATACCTTTAGGTTTAGGGATTCTATATATTCTATCCACTATGAGATCTTTCTGTGTGTTCTGGGAGCAGTAGTTGGAGAAACTTGTGAAAGAAATCTGGCAGCTCTTTATCAGCTACTGACACAGGAATGCCCCTAATTTTAAGATTGTTCCTTCTGGATCTGTCTTCCAGATCCCCAAGCTTGTTTTTCAGTATTCCCACCTCCTCCTCTAGTGCTGTGTTAGCATCAATCAGATCATTGTGTGACTGAGCAAGTTCGGCCATTTTAGACTCCACATGGTCTGTACGGTCCCCCAGTGATTTGATTTCCTCCTTAACTTCTTTAATCATGTTCTTAAGATCCCTGAAATCCTCCTGCAGTGATGACTTCAGAGAACTGAGCATGGCTTGCAGCCTTTCCTCTGTGAGAGGAGTGCCTGTGACACTGCATCCCAAGGTGTAAGGGAGACACTGCAGCAGCAGACATCTTCTGAGGAGAGGGGGATCCCCTATCCCTGGGATAAAAGTCAGTAAGCTTGGCTGGGGGGCCAGATTTCCGGGGTCTACCCTTTGGCATACTGTGCAGGGGGGATTACTCACTGTTTCAGAGGAGAGTTCTCAGCGATTTGAAGCAGCTTTGAGCCAGTTTGTACAGCCACAGCACAGAGCTTCCCTCTTAAGCAGCCATTGCCTTCAGCATGCAGGCCACACCCCCGTTTGCAAAGTTTTTGAGAGCATTTTAAGGGATGACATGCAAAAATATATTACAGAAAATAATATAATAAGTGACAGACTGCATGGATTCATGAAAGATAAGTCGTGTATAACCAACCTGTTGGGGTTCTATGAGGGGGTAAGTGCAAACCTGGATTTTGGTAATGCAGCTGATGTGATTTATTTGGACTTTGCAAAGGCATTTGATACTGTACCACATAATAGCCTTATACTAAAGCTCCAGAAGCAAGGACTAGGGGACACAATATGCAACTGGGTAAGGAATTGGCTAAAAGATAGGAAACAAAGAGTAGTCATAAATGGTACATTCTCTAAATGGGCTATAGTCAGCAGTGGGGGCCGCAGGGATCTGTGCTAGGACCAATTCTTTTTAATCTCTTTATCAATGACCTTGTGGCTGGGATTGATAGTAAAGTGTCAGTCTTTGCTGATGACACCAAACTATAGTACAATATTACAAAAAGATCTGGATAAGATGTCAGAATGGGCAGATACTTGGCAAATGAGATTTAATGTTGATAAATGTAAAGTAATGCACCTAGGACGGAGTAATCCTATAACTGCGTATACATTAAATGGAAGTAAGCTCGGGACTACAGAACAGGAGAAGGACTTGGGTATTCTCATTACAAATAAGCTGAGCAGCAGCACTCAATGTCAGGCAGCAGCTGCTAAAGCAAACAAGATTTTAGGGTGTATAAAAAGAGAGATTAGATCCCGCGATCCCAACGTATTGTTACCCCTATATAAATCACTTGTAAGGCCACATCTGGAATATGGGATCCAGTTTTGGGCTCCACATTTTAAAAAGGACATTCAGAAGTTAGAGTCAGTTTAAAGGCGGCAACTAGACTATTACAAGGAATGGAGGCCGCCCGTATGATGAGAGGTTGAAAAAGTTAGATATGTTTAGCTTAGAAAAAAGACGTCTCAGAGGAGATCTCATTTATATGTATAAATACATGTGTGGTCACTATAAAGGACTGGCACATGACTTATTTCTTCCAAAGACAATACTAAGGACCAGGGGGCACTCACTGCGAGTGGAAGAAAAGTGATTCCGGCAGCTAAATAGGAAAGGGTTCTTTACAGTTAGAGCGGTCAGACTGTGGAATACACTACCACAAGAGGTAGTAATGGCAGACACTATAACAGCTTTTATATCAGGGCTGGATGATTTCCTCACTACACAACATTGTTGGTTATAAATGACTTAGTGACTAAATGTAGAACTGGTGGAGGAAGGTTGAACTAGATGGACTGAGGGCTTTTTCAACCTAAGTAACTATGTAACTATGTAACAAGCAGACTAGGAGAGATTAACTCTTGCTAGCCTGCCTATGAATCGGCACACAGCAGGTCGACGCTTGAGTCTGCTTGTGTTGATCCCAGACACCAGAGAAACCATCTGGCGGAGTGTCAGAATCTGCAATGGGAACAGCGCCAGACGCCGCCATGACAGTTGACTCCCTGTGACAATGGCACTGTGTTAACTCTTCCAGCTTGTTGTTATCTGTGTAGTTTCTCTCTAGACTGTATCATTTGACCTCTCAGTATTGTCTGTACCAGATGTTTCTTGTATCCTCCATATTGTTGATGATGTTGCTTTATGTCCCAAGTAAAACAATTCATTTTTGCAAATGGTGATGATTTTGCTGAAAGATGAAATTTGCAACATGGGATCCCAATCATTATTGAAAACAGTGACATGCTCTCCTGTCACATTCCATGACTTAGGAATTGTCATTGTTTCATTGCTGTGTATTGCCTTTCTGTTGCTAGGCAGAAGCTTTGACTTTCCTTGTATTTTGTCCCTTCCTCCTCCCTGTAGCTCAGTGATGTCAGCATTCCCCGCCCTTCTTCACCCTATAGTGGTTGTAGCAGCCATCTTATATGTAACATGCTGTCTGCTCTATGGAGAAATTCACTTTTTTTTTACCTGCTGCATTTATCATCAATACAAGATTTCAGTTAAAACATTCCTCTTTTCCTTTAGTCTTCATACAATGAGATTGTGGCTGAGTTAAACTATCTGAGGAACCGATATGAATGTGAGTACAGGTCAATACGAAGGACCCAACAAGAAGACCGCTAGTTCAACGTCATTACGTCCTACTTATCCGTGAGTCAGAATATCTCCAGTTGAGAATTGAGATGTCATGAATCAGTGTGGTGTGGCAGAGTTGTATTTGTCACCTGGTCTTGCAGTTGGTGTTTTCTAGTCCTCGTCCGGTGGGAGGAGCCTATCGTTCCATGCCTCATTCCTAGGATCTCGCCGCTTTATCAGGATGTCTCCTCCATCGGTGCGGCACCAGTTATAGCCCTGCTCTGCAGCGTGCACGCCTGATCCCTGTAAGTGTTCTTGTGTCGCCCAGGGAAGGGGGTACTCGGTCCAAAGCAGTAATAAATGGGAATGTCACTCTGGTGGCCATTGCCGGTCCAATGCCCTGGGGACACTTAATGAAATGGCAGGGGCTATTTACAAGGGATAATGAAATTAATGTTCGTGACGCCACCTGCGGTAGTGCGGCAAGGGAATAGGTGCTGCTGCTGCTGCTTATGAGGCACTGGGGCTGATGAAATCAGCAGCAAGTGTGTTAACCCCCTCCGCAGGTAGGGTAAGCCCAAGTGTCCTCTAGATGCTGGATGAGGGGGACAGTGCAGGAACAGGCTATGAGACCTCTTGGTGTTGGATGAGGTACACAATGCAGGAAACAGGGACACACACTGCTGGTTACCGTGGTGCTGAAGGAGGTGCAGACTGAAAGGAATCCAAACAGGCAAAGTCCGAGTGAAACAGGGAGTCTTTACTGCTGATTTTTACTCACAGGTTACACTTCCCTGGTGCTGGGGACAGATTCCTGGTTCCCTTTGTCCCGGCTCTGTCTGTGTAGTCTGGCTATGGCCCCTCCGTGCACTTCTCTTGCACAGCTCTGTCAGAGTCCCCTGCAGACCCCGCAGCCAGCTTCTTCTCCCCTGGGAATCGTGCGATGATCCTCAGGCCTCGCACCCAGACCTGACACCCAGCCGGGCGTCCTCCTTCCTTCTCCTCTCTCTGTCTCTGTTTGGACTTGTCTGATTTTCTCCTCCACTTCACTCACCAACCCCTCACCTTCCCTCTAGGGACCTAGCTACAGGAGGGTTGGATTTACACCGCCTAGGCAACCTCCACTTCCTGGACAGGCTTTACACCATAGGATGGCAAACCCTCTTGTGGTTCAGGGTTGTGTGAGTGTTTTAGGTGTCTGCGGTTTTAGCCAGAGCTAGGACTCCATGAACCAGGTTGCAGATTTTAGTAGCATAACCACAGGGGTGCTACATTCTTGATTCTGCCCGCTACCACGTCTGACCTTCCTGACCTGAGTCCTCTCCCCATTCTGCCCAACCTCCCTAACTTTAGTCCTCCCCGTTCTGTCTGACCTCTCTGAGTTTAGTGCCCTCCAATTTTGTCTTAGCTTCCGGTCTTCCTCTCCTGCTCCCTGTTTGTTGTTCTGTCCCTGTCCCCTCCTTTGGCTTGTTCTCCTGGTTTCTGACCTCCGGTTTGCTCCTGACACTGACTCGTACTGTGTGACTTCCCGGCCCTGACCCTGCTTGTACAACTTCTATTAGTAATGATTACTCCTGTGACACCTTGTGGTTCCATATACTGTTAGGGGTACTTTGCACACTATGACATCGCAAGCCGATGGTAGCGATGCCGAGCGCGATAGTCCCCGCCCCCGTCACAGCTGCGATATCTTGTGATAGCTGCCGTAGTGAACATTATCGCTACGGCAGCTTCACATGCACTTACCTGCATTGCGACGTCACTCTGACCGGCAAACCGCCTCCTTCCTAAGGGGGCGAGTCGTGCGGCGTCACAGCGACGTCACACGGCAGGCGGCCAAAAGAAGCGGAGGGGCGGAGATGAGCGGGACGTAAACATCCCGCCCACCACCTTCCTTCCTCATTGCAGCCGGGACGCAGGTAAGGCGATGTTCCTCGCTCCTGCGGCTTCACACACAGAGATGAGTGCTGCCGTAGGAACGAGGAACAATATCGTAACATCGGTCCTTCCGAAATTATGGAAATGACCGACGATACACCGATCATACGATTTCGACGCTTTTGCGCTCGTTAATCGTAGTAAAAAGGATTCACATACTCCGATGTCGACAGCGACGCTGCATGTGTGTCACTTTCGATTTGAGCCCACCGACATCGCACCTGCGATGTTGTAGTGTACAAAGTACCCCTTACTCACTCCAGTGTTCCGGCTCCCCTTAGTGGTGACTTCACATGAGATTTGGGGGTTACCATTTTTTGGTAATGGTGGGACTGTCAGTAATATTATGTCATAATAAAAATATATGTATTTTCTGCAGCACTATAAGTCTGACGTAATACAATTTTTTGCAAGGTTTTACCAACATCTGTCCAAATTCCTGACCAAATTGAAGCTTTGAGCCAACGAGTTCACATCACAGAAGAAATGTAAGATGTTTCATAAAGCGGAGGACGCACAGGCTCAGACAGCTCACGTGCTAATATTCATTAGTTTTTATTTCTTTCATCCCCAGAGATCACTTTTTGCCAAGATACTTAAAGCATCAGCATTTTTTATATTTGTAGTTCAAATAATAAGAAAATTCTCAAAAAAGAAGAAAATGTTATTTACTCTGGGAAATTGTGTTTGCTTTTCAGTTCATATGACTCTGATTAAATGATGCGCCATGTGCCAAATAGCTGAAAATATGAGTTCTCCGAGTCCCAAACGTCTTGTGTAGTCCCCGGTATTGCTCTTATAATGCAACTTATATCTGAATAGGGAGGGAGAAAGACTAATAGAGGTCAGGGTTGGACGCAATCAAAAATAATGGGCTCCAAAAGTTCCATAGAAGAAAACTACTGCACACATTCAGAATACAGCGCCTTCTATTCATATCCCATAAACTTTTCCACATTTTCTCCCATTATACCCACAAACATAAATGAATTTTATTGGGATTTTATGTGATATATCAATACAAGTACCATATTTGTGAAATGTAAAAGAAATAATACTTAGTTTTCTAAATATTTTAAAAATATAAATCTGAACATTGTGACGTACATTTGTTTGCAGTTCCCTATAGTCTGATACCCCTATAGAAAATCCTGGGTGACCAATTGCCTTCAGTAATCACCTAATTAGTAAATTGAGTCCACCTGTGTGGTATTTATTCTCATACATCATACATCTGTTCTGTGAAGGCCTCAGTGGTTTTCTTGAGACCATTAGAGATCAAATAGCAGCATGAAAACCAAGGAACACCCTGGACAGGTCAGGGATGAAGTTTTGTAAAAGAGTAAAGCAGAGTTAGGTTATAAAAAAATAGCCCAAGGTCTGAACATCTCATGGAGTACTGTTCATCCAAAAATGGAAGGAGTATCGCACAACTGCAAATCTAACAAGACATGGCCATTCTCCTAAACTTACATCCCAAGAAGGAGAGAACTAATTAGGGAAGCAGCCAAAAGGCCCATGGTCACTCGTGAGAAGCTGTAGAGATCCACAGCTCAGAGGGAGAATCTGTCCACAGCACGACTATTATTTGTATCCTCCACAAATCTGGTCTTTTTGAAATCAAGCCATAGAAGTCGAGTTTGCAAAAAGCCATGTAGGGGACACAGCGAGGATGTAGAAGTGTTGAGGTGAGACTACAATGAGTCTCTTAAGGTCTGACTGCCATGTTCAAATTATATTGTCATGTGTGCACTTCGAGAACAAAATAATGGACTCCGAGTCAGTTATGTCCTTCTCTCATGACCGACGCCAATGAATTCTGCCTCAGTTTATTCTTCACAAAACGTTATAGTTCTAGGGGAGTAAAGGGTGTAAACAAAATATAGTCCAATCAAATATTGCAGGTCGGGCTCGGGACGTATAGAAATTTGCATAGTCTCTACTGGATTGGTCAGTCTGTACGTTGAGAATTCTCCTTTGTGTTCATCATTTTGGGAGTTGGCCAGGATGTAGGAGCCATCTTTAAGTTACATGTGCTGGCATTTTGTATTAAGGAAAATCACTGAATGAATATATATATATATATATATATATATATATATATATATATATATATACTGTATGTGAAACAAAAGCATTCATAAATATGTGTTAGGCTACATCAACTAAACTCTAGATAACTGAGTCTATGAAGTGGCTGAATTAAGTAGTTTTGGTTACTTAATTCTTATCCTCAACAGAAGAAAGTGCTCTGGTCAGATGAGATCACAGGAGAACAATTTGGGCTAAATGCAAAACACTATGTGTGGTAGAAAACTAACACTACACATCACCATGAAAACACCCTCCCCACCATCACACATGGTGGTGGCAGCATACTGCCGTGGAGATGTTTTTCTTCAGCAGGGGCAGGGAAGCTGGTCAAAGTTGATTGGAAGATGGATGGAGCTATTCACAAGACAATTCTGCAGGAAAAACTGTAAAAGGTTGAGATTTGAGCTTAGGTTCATCTTCCAGCAGGACAAGGACCCTAAACATCTTGCCAGGGCTACAATGGAGGGTTTAGATCAAACTATATTCATGTATGTGAGCGGCCCAGTCACAGTCCAGACTGAAATCTTATTGAGAGTCTGTGACAAGACTTTAAAATTGCTGATCACAGATGTTTCCATCCAATCTCACTGAGCGAGTATACAAAGGAGAAGGGGCAAAAATTTAGGTAGTATTTCCTTTACACGTCACAAAAACTTACTACCTTGCGCTGGTATATCACAAAAAATTCAAATTTGCATTTTCTTGCATGAAATAAGTATTTGATACAATAGAAAAACAGAACTTAATATTTAGTAGAAACCTTTGTTTGCAATTAGAGGTCAGACGTTTCCTGTATTTCTTAGTTTGCACACAATGCAGCAGGGATTTTGGTGACTCCTCCATACACATCTTCTCCAGATCTTTCAGGTTTTGGGGCTGTCAGTGAACAATATTGAGTTTTTGTTCCCTCCAAATATTTTCTATTGGGTTCAGGTCTGGAGACTGGCTGGGCCACTCAAGGACCTTCAAGTGCTTTTTACGGAGCCACTCCTTAGTTGTCCTGGCTGTGTGTTTCAGGTCATTGTCTTACTGGAAGACCCAGCCATGACCTATCTTTAGTGCTCTTACTGAGGGAAGGAGGTTGTTGGCCAAAACCCCGTGATACATGACCCCTACATCCTCCCTTCAATATGGTCCAGTCGTTCTGTTACCTTTGTAGAAAAGCACCCCAAAGTATGATATTTCCACCCCCATTCTTCATCTTTGGAATGGAGTTCTTGTGGTTGTACTCATCCTTCTTCATCCAAACATGGCGAGTGGAATCGATTTAAAAAGTTCTATTTTGGTCTCATCTGGCCACATGACCTTCTCCCATGCCTCCTCTGGATCATCCAGCTGGTCATTGGTAAACTTTAAACGGGCCTGGACATGTGATGGTGTGAGCAGGGGAACCTTGCGTGCCCGTCAGGATTTTAATCCATGATGGCGTAGTGTGTTTTCTAATGATAATCTTTGAGACTGTGGTCCCAGCTCTCTTCAGGTCATTAACCAGGTCCTCTCGTGTAGTTTTGAGCTGATTCCTTACCTTTCTCAGAAACATCTTTACCCCCAAGAGACAAGAACTTCAGACCACATAAGATTGACAGTCATGTTGTGCTTCTTCCATTTTCTGATGATTGCACCAACAGTTGTTGCCTTCTCACCAAGCTGCTTGCCTATTATCCGGTAGCCCATCCCAGCCTTGTGCAGGTCTACAATTATGTCCCTGGTGTCCTTAGACAGCTCTTTGGTCTTGTCCATGGTGGAGAGGTTGGAGTGTGATTGATTGAGTGTGTGGACAGGTGTCTTTTATACAGGTAACAAATTCAAACAGGTGAAATTAATAAAGGTAATGAGGGCAGAGTAGGAGAAAAAGTAACAGGTCTGTGAGAGACAGAATTCTTGCTGGTTGGTCCGTGATCAAATACGTATTTCATGCAATAAGGTACAAATTAATTATTTAAAAATCATGCAATGGGATTTTCTGGATTTTTTTTATTCTGACTAAAATTACAGATCTCTCCATTCTTTGTAGATGGGAAAACTTGCAAAATCGGCAGAGGATCAAATACTTATTTTCCACACTGTAATCATACACAGAAGATACCCAGGTTATAGCAGCTTTGTATACACCATGTGCAGAATTATTAGGCAAGTTGTATTTTAAAGGATTTTTTTATTATTGATCAACAACTATGTTCTCAATCAACCCAAAAGACTCATAAATATCAAAGCTTAATATTTTTGGCAGTTGGAGTGTTTTTTTTTTTTAGATTTGGCTATCATAGGAGGATCTGTGTTTGTGCAGGTAACTATTACTGTGCAGACTAATTAGGCAACTTAATAAAAACCAAATCTATTCCCATCTCACTTGTTCAATTTTACCAGGTAAACCGATATAACTGCACAAAATTTAGAAATAAACATTTCTGACATGAAAAAATAAAACCCAAAAAAATTAGTGACCAATATAGCCACCTTTCTTTATGATGACACTCAGCAGCCGACCATCCATAGATTCTGTCATTGCTTGATCTGTTTACGATCCACATTGCGTGCAGCAGCCACCACAGCCTCCAGACACTGCTCCCAGAGGTGTACTGTTTTCCCTCCCTGTAGATCTCACATTTTGTGAGGGACCACAGGTTCTCTATGGGGTTCAGATCAGGTGAACAAGGGGGCCATGTCATTATTTTTTCATCTTTTAGACCTTTACTGTCCAGCCACGCTGTGGAGTAGTTGGATGCATGTGATGGAGCAATGTCCTGCATGAAAATCATGTTTTTCATGAACGATATCGACTTCTTCCTGTACCACTGCTTGAAGAAGTTGTCTTCCAGAAACTGGCAGGAGGTCTTGGAGTTGAGCTTCACTCCATCCTCAACCCGAAAAGGTCCCACAAGTTCATCTTTGATGATCCCAGCCCATACCAGTGCCCACCTCCACCTTGCTGGCATCTGAGTCAGAGTGGAGCTCTCTGCCCTTTACTGATCAAGCCTCTGGCTCATCCAAGACTGCCGCATCCCTCTGCAAGACATCTCACAATTTTTGACTTTTCAGAGCCCGTCAAATCTCTCTTCTGACCCATTTTGCCAAAGGAAAAGAAGTTACCTAATAATTAAGCACCCCTTATATAGGGTGTTGATGTCATTACACCGCACCCCTCCTCATTACAGAGATGCACATCACCTGATTTACTTAATTGGCAGTTGGCTCTCAGCCTATACAGCTTGGAGTAGGACAACATGTATAAAAAGTATCATGTCATCAAAATACTCATTTGCCTAATAATTCTGCACACAGTGTATATACAATTATATACAGGAGATGCCCAGGTTATTGCAGCTGAACATATATACAGAAGATGCCCAGGTTGTATCAGCATGCTCCATATCAGTACATACAGATAGTGTACACTACGCTGCAGCCATTTGCACCATTCCCACCTCGCCTCTCCCTTTCTTCTGACCTTTCCACGTGTGGTAATAACTTGATCCCTCTGTTATACGGGGTCCATTTGTCTAATTAGTACTGTAGTCCCAGGAACAGCTGAGAATTGGAGCCCTTATTGGAGATAATCTTCCGGAATCAGAATGTCAGGAATTACAGGAATTAATAATGGTCATTAATGACTTTGCTGTCAATGTATTTATATCAATGTGGGGGGCGGGGGGCGCTGTTGGCCCCTCTAATTATGTCTATGGTTGTATGTTATGGGCTAACACCAATTATCTTGGAATGAGAGCGGTAGGAAACATTAGCGCCGCATTAACATGGGGATGTGACTATGATTACTGCTATCTGTGAATATGTGGATTATTTACTGACGTCATTCGGGACGTGCGGTGCGGCGCGGGCATTGGGCTTTATATGTCTGTATTTTCCATTATGTTATTATTATTTTTTTTTATTATTAGATTCTCCTTGTGATGTTAGTACCTCGTATATCACGGTCATGAGATAGAGATATATTTATATAGAGATGTAAATAAAGAACTTTACCAATAGGTGGACAAACACCAGTTATGGCCGCCCCAAACCCAACCCACTGTTCTTCCAATCCAATGTTCTAACACTTTTTTTGGGGGGGGGGAGATTGTATAATTGACTCTCTGTATATTTGTTGATGTAACCCTAAATGGGTATATTATATTAAAGTGCCTGTCAATATAGGCAGAGGCGGACAACTAGTGGCCCACCAATATACCCGTCTCCTACCACGACTGGCGCCTCAACTTCCTCTTCCTGTAAATTCATCAAATGCCCAATCTGTCAAGATTACATAAGCTTCTTATTCAGGGGGACACAATTATTTTGGTTAGTTATTTGCAGCATCACAAATTTGCTGCACTCCGTATAGGAAGGATATGACAGGAGCCAATATGGGAGTCCCATGGTTGCAATTGCATATAGTTGCTGTAACACTCCTGAGCTCGTGTTACCCTAGGCATCATACCCACTCTGTCATAGGCAATTGTTTCAGGTTCGAGTGGGGTTCAGAGCAGTATATGTGACTGATATTCAATTTGTTATGACTCACTCCAGGGCTGTGGGGTACTCGGTCCCGGGACAGTTCACTGGTTGGCCGTTGCCCGGTTCCGTGACACTGGGGGTCGCTTGAAAGGGGTTATGTACAGGGGAAAATTTAATAAAGGTTTTGTCGTGACGCCACTTGCGGGTTGCGGCTATGTAGATGGAGCCACCGCTGCACAGTCTCTCACCGCTGGGGCTGGTGTTGGTGACAGCTTGGATGTTGGACCCTCCACAAGTAGAGCCAGGCCCCAGGGGGGGGAGGTGATGGAGTTAGGCGCGGAAAGAAGGTAGGCCACACAAAGGATTGCAGTGTAACTGCTTTCTTTACTCACAGCGTTGTTATGGCTTGCAACCCAAAGAAGGCTGGTCCTCACCACTGGTCCCATTAGTCCCGGTGCCGGTGTGGTAACCTGGTGGATTCTTTCCCCTGCACCTGTCTTTGATTGGTGGGTCCCCATGGCTTGGAGCATCTGGGGGTCCCCTCCTGGTAGTCTTTCAATCGTTAGTTCGTATGGCGGGCAGTTTGAAACCTGTAGGGTCGGTGCTCTGTTCCGTTCCCTGGTTCTCCCGTCACTGCTGGTGCCCCGGACTTTACGGTCGGTGAGGTCCTGGATGGTCCCCTCACCGTACAGATTTTATCAGGTCTGCCTGGAGTGTTTGCCTGACCTAAAGCTCTGTACCCCGTCGGTGCTATGGTTCCGAGAGTACTCCACCGTACTCCTTCGGCAACCACACGCCTGAGCCTGACAAGTCACTGTTACACACTCCCGTCAGTACTGTTACAGTCGTCTCCTTCCACTTACTGACTGTGTGACCCCTCCTCCCTGGTTGTCGTCTAGTGGACTGGAGCGGCTCCACCCCTAGGTGGCCATCCATTGGGTCCAACCCTAGCCTGTCACCAGTCCTTGGGAAAGGGAAAACAGGGATTATATATGTGTTTTGGTGTTACAGGCACTGGTCTTCTTGGTCCCTGGAGGAAGGCCCTGCATCTTTGACAGGATGCAGTTCCTTGTAGGTCCTGATGGCTTCAGGGGCGCTACAGTTACACTCTGCACTACAGGCCCCCGCCCTCATAGTGTCACTCATACAAGCCGATGGGGCTCTCAAGGATTATTAGGCTCTTCCACTTGTCTTTGGACCACTGCCTGCTTCATGGGGCAGCTATCTGTTCTTATGTTGTCTGTTTTTTTATAGCTACTTAAGGCAAGGGGCAATATATCTCCTTGTGGAGAGTGACATATCTAGCATGCCAGCGTAAGGAGGCTTATAATCCATGCAATGTTCCTCTCAGAAAGTAAATATGCATATTGCCTCTTCAGTAATTAAGAGGACTTGAACTCTTGTGCCACCTATTGGAAGTAGCAATCCTAAAAGTCAATATCAACCCTTTAACATGCCTTGCAATATGACTTAGGATAAAAGTCTAAAGCGGGTTTTACACACAGCGATATCGCTAGCGATGTCGCTGGTGAAAGCACCCGTCCCCTTCGGTTGTGCATCACGGGCAAATCGCTGCCCGTGGCGCACAACATCGCTAACACCCGTCACATGGACTTACCTGCCTAGCGATGTCGCTGTGGCCGGCGAACCGCCTCCTTTCTAAGGGGGCGGTTCGTTTGGTGTTACAGCGGCGTCACTAAGCGGCCGCCCAAAAGAAGCGGAGGGGCGGAGATGAGCGGTCCGAACATCCCGCCCACCTCCTTCCTTCCTCATTGTGTGCGGCCGCAGGTACCGTGATGTTTCTCGTTCCTGCGGTGTCACACATAGCGATGTGTGCTGCCGCAGCAACGACGAACAACCTGCGGCCTGCAACAGCAACAATAATTGGGATTAGAACGACGCATCAACGATCAACGATATGGTGAGTATTTTTGATCGTTAACGGTCGTTCCTTCGTTTCACATGCAACGACGTCGCTAACGAGGCCGGATGTGCGTCACGAATTTCGTGACCTCCCAACAACATCTCGTTAGCGATGTTGTTGCGTGTAAAGCCCACTTAACAAGAATCTCTCTTTGCAGACACATTGTTTCAGGGTATTACCCCCTCATCAGTGCAAAGTATGAGATCTGATTTGGCTATGTGAGAGGCTTTTGACTGTGATCCAAAGAGTAATGTTTCTCCTTGTGTTGATTGATATGTCTACCATGCCTGGGCGAGGAGACTTATGAGTGCCACTTGTAAATTAACCATGTAAATTATCTGTATCTACAAATTGAACTTCTGGTTTGGCTTTTGTCCTAAGTCAAATGGCAAGGCTCGTTAAAGGGTCGATAGTGACTTTTAGGATTAATACTTACAGTAGGTGGCACTAGAGTCCAAGTCCTCGTCCTCTCTGAAGACGCAAATTTGCAAATAGCTACTTCAGGCAGCACTCATATGCCCCTCCTTCCCAATCTCTTATCTCCACTTATGAGGACACGATCAGGGCAGCCTAGTCCTCTTTTACTTTACAGGTTTCAGTTCTATGCTCAGCACAGCCAGAGGAAATCATCCCTCTCCTGGTGGACCACAAATTTCAAGGTGTTTACTCATCTGCTTGCTGTTATTCAGTAACTTGGCTCTTGCTCACTATACAGGCCGCCTGCAACTGAAACAGGTTCTCTGCAACTGAAACAGGTTCTCTGCAAATGACACAAGACCTCTGCAACTGACACAAGGCCTCTGCAACTGATACAGGCCCTCTGCAACAAACGCAAGTCCTCTACAACTGACAGAAACCCTATGCTACTGACACAAGTCCTCTGCTACTGACACAAGTCCTCTGCAACTGACACAAGCCTTCTGTAACTGACACAAATTCTCTGCAACTGACACAAGCCTTCTGCAACTGACACAAGCCTTCTGCAACTGACACAAGCCCTCTGCAACTGACACAAGCCTTCTGCAACTGACACAAGGCTTCTGCAACTGACACAAATTTTCTGCAACTGACACAAGCTTTCTGCAATTGACACAAGTCCTCTGCAACTGACAAACCCTCTGCAACTGACACAGGCCCTCTGCAACTGACACAAGCCCTCTGCAACTGACACAAGCCTTATGCAACTGACACAAGGCTTCTGCAACTGACACAAATTCTCTGCAACTGACACAAGCTTTCTGCAATTGACACAAGTCCTCTGCAACTGACACAAACCCTCTGCAACTGACACAAGCCTTCTGCAAGTGACACAAGCCTTCTGCAACTGACACAAGCCTTCTGCAACTGACACAAGTCCTCTGCAACTGACACAAGTCCTCTGCAGGTGAGACAGGTTCTCTGCAACTGACACAGGCCCTCTGCAACTGACACAAAATCTCTGCTACTGACACAAGTCCTCTGCAGGTGACACAGATTTTCTGCTATGAACACAAGTCTTCAGCAACTAACACAAACTCTCTGCAACTGACACAAGAGAAACTAGGCTTGACAAACCGGTGGTTTTGTGGTGCCCCTGAGGCTTCAGTCGCCACAGAGTATTGCACCCAAGCTTGGGTGTAATGCTAAACCCGGATCCTGAGGAGGTCAGTCTTGATTTCACCACACTACATACTAAAATACACACCAGGTTTCCCTGTTCTCACTGGGGACTGAGCTAGGGTCGGATACTAAAGGGGTCGCCGAGAGAGAGGCATTTTCAGGATGCCCTCAACAGGGGCCCCAGTCCCACTAGCTTAGAACCTGGGAGGGGGCAGGTGTAGCCAGCAGAGGGACTCAGGAGCCAACACAACAGTTAGAGGGTTCTCCAGCAGGAGAGCAGCGGAGCAGTTGCATCTTAAAGGTGCTCCAGTGGGAAGGTGGAGAAGTTCACAACGGTTGCCGCGGGGAGAGGGTTCCTGCTCCCCACGGAACCGACGCCACACAGGGCGGCAGGACCCTAGGGAAGATCATACTTTCACGTTGGTTTTCCAGAATCTACCTGGATGGGGACGGTTTCAAGCCTCCCTGAGCACACAGCACCCGACAACACAGTGCCATATAGAATCTGGTGCCTCGCTTCAACCCGGACCCCACGTCGGAACCGCGGCACCTACAGATAGGGACAAGAGCACATCTCATGGAACCCAGTGTCCACTCGTAGCTTCAAGTCAGGGGATCCACAGACAGGCGTTACAAGGAGAAACCCACCGAACACCAAATCGAGCTGACCTCTAAAGGGATTCGGGTTCGATGGAGCCCATCGTAGCAAGTGACCGGTTTTACCTGGGTGAGCGGCATCGTACAAAAGTGAGTAAAACAACCTGGAACCGCTGCCAAAGACTCTGACTCTTAATTACCCGCACTGCCACTCCCTGCCACTATTACTACTCCCCTCATCTTCCTCTCTGAGGCCCGCTCTACCTGTGGAGAGCTATACCATCTCCGGCTGCTACTACCAACTCCCTGGAGGACGGCAACAGCAGCGGCAGCCCATTCCCTGGCCGCATACCACAGGTGGCGTCACGACAAACACCTCACTACTATCCCTAACATCTCTCCCCTGCCAACTTTCTGTATGCCTCGGGGCAACGGATCCGGGCTAGGCCGCCCGTGACGACAACAGTCGACGGCCTGGCGACGAGTAGGTGAAACCGCACCTGCCCCGTGGGGCGCTACAGTGTCCAGAAGCAGACAAAGGTGTTTGATACTAGGGGGAAGGAGATGCAGATCTCGGAGGATGCGGTCCAAAAGAGTGGGGGACAAAATGAAAAGCAGTACCACACACAGCGAAAAAGGAAAGTCATGTCTATCATAATGGTGTGATTAATAAATGTAAACGAAAAACTGGTTGACCAAGTGAACTCTAGTATTACATGTCTTACTACTCGTCTATGTTGACAACTGACAGCTGGGATGATGGACACCGGCCTGAAGTCAGTTAAGCACATGGAGTCTCCTTGTGGCCTGGGGCCGGCCCATGCCTTCATTAGTATAACACAGCATTCCTCACAGGCACCTAGCACACAAAGACAGTGCGATGGTGAGCATAAATTCATGCGAGGGTTAGTTCATCATATGGGGTTAGGTTGGGGATGCATCTTACCTATAAAGGCCCCGTTATACGCAATGACGTATCTAATGATATATCGCCGGGGTCACGGATTCCGTGGCGCACATCCGGCGTCGTTAGCGACGTCGTTGTGTGTAACAGCTCCGAGCGAGTCGTAACGATGGAAAATACTCACCTTATCATCCATTGTTGACACGTCTTTTTTTTTTCAAAAAATCGTTGATTGTTGAAGACGCAGGTTGTTCGTTGTTCCCGAGGCAGCACACATCGCTACGTGTGACACCCCGGGAACGACAAACAACAGCTTACCTGCGGCCGCCGGCAATGAGGAAGGAAGGAGGTGGGCGGAATGTTACGGTCGCTCATCTACGCCCCTCCGCTTCTATTGGGCGGCCGCTTAGTGACGCCGCTGTGACGCTGCACGAACCGCCCCCTTAGAAAGGAGGCGGTTCGCTGGCCACAGCGACGTCGCTAGGCAGGTAAGTCCGTGTGACGGGTGTAAGCGATATTGTGCGCCACGGGCAGCGATTTGCCCGTGACGCACAAACGACGGGGGCGGGTACGCTCGCAAGCGATATCGCTGCGTGTAACGGGGCCTTAAGAGCTGGGTTTAGGGTGCTGATTGCTTTTCAAAAATGTTACACTTCACATGGAGGGAAGATGGAAGAGTTGTGAATCTATATTTCAGGCCTGTATAAAACTTTTTACTTTTTCATTATTTTCTTTTGGGGGGGGGGGGGATTATGATATAAGACAGAAAAAGTGTCCCTTTAAGATATTATGGCTTCACAAGCACATCTCCCACTTTCCATAACTATAATGCAGAACCTCATGTATGACCACATCATCCTTCTCGGACCCTTTTTGTCAGTTTAATGATCCAGATGTATTACAAAAATTCTTGGCTTTGTTTCCGTAACCCCAAACTCCGACTAATATTTGTTTGCTTGTTTCTTCCCATCAACATTGCACAATTATGAAATAATGAATTAATAACGCGCTCGTTTTTCTTTTCTCTGTTCGGCTGAATTACTTCTGACATTGGACTTGTGTTGTGAGAATTAATTCTTGTATATTTGTGGTCGGCAAAGAAAAAAAAAACTTTGATTGTGACCAGATGCATTTACTGTGCGGCTCCATTCCTTCCCTCGTACTCTCAGATATAAGGCTTTGGCATTCCAACCATAAACTTTTCATTGCCAAACGGGCCTGGAAATATTAAGCAGAATTTATTTTTGGAATTTGAAATTGATGTTACTGGTTCCAGACAAAAGGATGCGACAGCAGCGTAAGAATAACATTTTAACCTTGTTTTAATTGGAAGCTAGCCTTAAAGGGGTCGTCTCATGAAGAAATTGTCATGTGATGTTGTTACAGCAGGCCTGGGATGCAGCACACAAAGAAGGAAGACTCAGTGGTGACTCAACTGTATTGATTAATACACCAACCGGGATAGGGAGAATAATTATCACAAGAAGAATTGTGCTCATCCTCTTTTGGAATTACACAAGTAATAAACAGAACAGTAGCTGATACAGATTCAGTCTAAATGATTCAAGGGAACCCCCCCTTAATAACTATTGGAAGGTATGTACATCAAGACCTCTGTCCACAGTCCCAAAATTACTATAGTCCACGTCACTATGGCTAAGAGTCACTAACTTATGGAATGGATTAAATTTGAACTAGCATAATTACAGTCGCCTCATCAAGCGCCGCACGGCCGTGCAGGAAGCATTAGCCTGGCATATTCGTGTTACCCACAGATGGCTTTCATGACCAGCGACATCTGCGACTTGACCATGTAGTCTGGACACGGGGTCTTAACAGGCGAAGTGTGGGTCTTCACAGGTGAGGTCAGGATGTTGACAGGTGGTGTCGGGGTCTTGATAGGAATTGTTGGGGTCTTGATGGGCATGGTGGGGGTCTTGACAGGCAGGGACGGGATCTTGACAGGAGTTGTCAAGGTCTTGATTGGCAGGGATAGGATCTTGGTCTCGTGGGCTGCACTTGGGGACTTGGCGGGAATGGTGGGGGTCTTTACAGGCAGGGACTAGATCTTGACAGGAGTTGTCAGGGTCTTGATTGGCGGGGACGGGATCTTGGTCTCGCGGGCTGGACTTGGGGACTTGGCGTGCGGTGGCGGTGTTTTGGACTGGCAAACTATCTGTTGAGAAATGCTCCGGAGCCAGCATCGGGCCACTTGACTCTTCTGCAGGGGAGGCTTCCTTCCTCAACCCACCACACATGTCCCTGTGCTTGCTTCATGATGCGCCAGAATGTGATGCCCCTGCGGTAACCAGGTGTCACAAAAACAAGGTAACAACAAGGTAACATCTCGGGTCCAACATGACTGTGCCAGTCACTACACACACACTAGCACACCAGCACATTTACACTCGCTGTACCCAGCTGGAAGCCTCATCTAGCCAGATGACAGGGCTGGGCACTGTTAGTTAACAGGCGGCCAACTGGGAGGAAGAAACCAGACCTGGGGGAGCAGAAAGTGACCTGGGGAGTGTGGGTAGACAGTGAGACAGTCAGAAGAAGAGTTTAGGAGGAGGAAGGAGGGGGTTGTGAGGAGAGGAGTAGTAAGAAAGGTGTCAAGACAGACCAGAGACTCTTGAGACACAGAGAAAGTGGAAGGAAACAGAAAGGAAAGTGAGGAGTAAGAAAGTCGTCAGAGTGGTAGTAAAAACACTGCAAAGACCTGAGGGGAAAGACCAGCTATTCAGAGGAGGAAAGTAGCTGCAGAGCGAGAGAGCAATCTCCAAGGACAAAGGGATCCTGTGGGGTGGACATCCAGGGCTCCCAGTACTTTGCACGCACGGGGTGCAGATCCCAGAACAGACGAGAACTTCAAGCCCTCTGTTAACTCTGCCAGGCGGGTGGGTTTTCAGGACTCATCTGCCACCACTAACATCCGAGGCATCAGCAGCAAAGAGGGGACGGGGACATATTCCCTTAAATAGTCGAAGCTGCCTGCGGCAGGACCCAGACACTAGAAGTCGGACCTCCAAGTGCTCCACGCCAGGGAGGACCCACATACACCAGAGTGCAAAGGTGGAGTGTGGCATCAGGTTGGCAGGCACAGCCTTCAGGGACACGGGCGCACCTGGAATCAAGTACATCCCCAGGGCGTGAATACAGTGAGTAAAAACCATCAAACTGCCCTCTTTGTCTGGACTGCTTCATTGCTGCACGCCTCCACGTTAACCCTTCACCTACCCCTGGGAAAAAGCCCTGCTCGCGGAGGGCTCCACCATCCACGCTGCCCCCATCCATCATCCCCACTGAGAACCCGCAGCGGCGGCCCTACTATCCCTGGCCGCAAACCGCGAGTGGCATAGTCGAACTTTATTTTTATTTTTCTTTATTCATTTAAAACTGTTTGACGGTGCCCCCGGATCCGGGACCCCTAGAGCCACGGACCGGCCGGATCCGAGCAGCTTGGCTGCCCCGGGACGCGACAAGAACACCTCTTCCAATCCCTTCCTGGGCACTTCCCTCCTGTTCCTCTGTCACTCCATCTTTATGTACTTGTCCTTTTCTGAAACGCTTCCCTCCAGGACAAGGCTGACTGGGTTTTGTTACCTAGTAGTGATGAGCGAGTACTAAAAAGCTCGGGTGCTCGAAGCTCGGGCCGAGCCTCCCAAGATACTCGTGTACTCGGCCCGAGCAACGAGCCCAATGTTATCCTATGGGAGACCCGAGTATTTTTGTGAAATGACCTCCCGGCAGCATGGAGAAACCCTAAAAATGTCACAAAAGTCTCAGAAGAGTGCTCAAATGACATGGCAACAGCATGGGGAAGACCCCTTGAAGCATTTATCACTCAAAAGTCACAGCTGTGAACAATTTTGTCCGCGTTTTACGCCATTTTTACGGACTCACCAGAAAACCTTCCAAAATGACCCCAAAATGATTTTTCATGGCGGAAATGTTAAGGGCACATACCCAATAGTGAGATAGATCTGGTGTATGTTACTTTTTGAGATCAATACATGAAAGATTTTACGTGAAAACATTGTGTGGCACTCCGATGTCCCTGAGAAGAGACGTACATGAAGGCCTCTTGAGTCTAATGTGCCCATTTTGAGGAAGTGAGTCTTTGTAGTATTTTCCTTTGCCAGGGCAGTCCTAAATTGTGAGGTTCACCAATGCCCCTGCATACAGACGTGCATGAGGGCCTCAAAACATTAAGTGTCCATTGTCAGGAAGTGGGTGTATTATAGTATAGCCCTTAGGCAGGGCAGCCAAAAATTGGGAGGCTCCACATTGTCCCTGGGTAGAGACGTGCATGATGGCCTTTAAACCTGAAGTGCCCATTGTAAGGAAGTGGGTCTATTTCAGTATAGCCCTTTGCCAGGGCAGCCAAAAATTGGGAGGCTCCACATTGTCCCTGGGTAGAGACGTGCATGAGGGCCTCAAAACATTAAGTGTCCATTTTAAGGAAGTGGGTGTATTTCAGTATAGCCCTTAGGCAGGGCAGCCAAAAATTGGGAGGCTACACGTTGTCCCTGGGTAGAGACGTGCATGAGGGCCTCAAAACATTAAGTGTCCATTTTAAGGAAGTGGGTGTATTTCAGTATAGCCCTTAGGCAGGGCAGCCAAAAATTGGGAGGCTCCACATTGTCCCTGGGTAGAGACGTGCATGAGGGCCTCAAAACATTAAGTGTCCATTGTCAGGAAGTGGGTGTATTATAGTATAGCCCTTAGGCAGGGCAGCCAAAAATTGGGAGGCTCCACATTGTCCCTGGGTAGAGACGTGCATGATGGCCTTTAAACCTGAAGTGCCCATTGTAAGGAAGTGGGTCTATTTCAGTATAGCCCTTTGCCAGGGCAGCCAAAAATTGGGAGGCTCCACATTGTCCCTGGGTAGAGACGTGCATGAGGGCCTCAAAACATTAAGTGTCCATTGTCAGGAAGTGGGTGTATTATAGTATAGCCCTTAGGCAGGGCAGCCAAAAATTGGGAGGCTCCACATTGTCCCTGGGTAGAGACGTGCATGATGGCCTTTAAACCTGAAGTGCCCATTGTAAGGAAGTGGGTCTATTTCAGTATAGCCCTTTGCCAGGGCAGCCAAAAATTGGGAGGCTCCACATTGTCCCTGGGTAGAGACGTGCATGAGGGCCTCAAAACATTAAGTGTCCATTTTAAGGAAGTGGGTGTATTTCAGTATAGCCCTTAGGCAGGGCAGCCAAAAATTGGGAGGCTACACGTTGTCCCTGGGTAGAGACGTGCATGAGGGCCTCAAAACATTGTTCCCATTGCAAAGGAGCGGGTCTCCTGTCGTTGTAATGTCCATTCTGCAAAGAATGGGCGAAAAAATTTACCACTGGGGGTATACCTGAAACAAAGACCTAACTATTGTAACGGTCATCATGATGGCGCATGAGGAGAAGGAGGAGCAGTCCAGCGATTATCCAAAGTCGAGAAGTGTACCCATGGGTGAGTGGAGGTACATGGCAAACTTTAAATTCCGCTCTCATTTGCTGGTGGTGTGGTGAAGTCTGGCCCAATCCAACCCTTGTTCATCTTTATCAGAGTCAGCCTGTCAGCATTTTCAGTTGACAGGCGGGTGCGTTTATCTGTAATGATTCCACCTGCGGCACTAAAAACACGCTCTGACAAAACGCTAGCAGCAGGGCAGGCCAGGACTTCCAAGGCGTAGAGAGCCAATTCATGCCACGTGTCCAGCTTGGATACCCAATAATTGTAAGGCACAGAGGAATGTCGGAGTACAGTTGTTCGATCTGCAAGGTACTCCTTCAGCATCTGGGCAAACTTAGGATTTCTTGTGGCACTACCCCGCACCTCAGGGGCTGTGGTACGTGAGGGGCTGAGAAAACTGTCCCACATCTTAAAGACTGTTCCCCTACCTCTGGCGGATTGGACTTGTGCCTCTCTCGGCTGTACGCCTCGGTTGTCCACTGATTCCTGACCTATGCCGCTAGCGTTTTGTGAGGGGAATGCTTTGCCTACTTCCGTGAGTATGGCCTTCCGAAACTGCTGCATTTTGGTTGACCTCTCATCCACGGGAATAAGAGACAAAAAGTTCTCCTTGTAGCGTGGGTCTAACAGTGTTACCAACCAGTAATGATTGTCGGCCAAGATGTTCTTAACGCGAGGGTCACGAGACAGGCAGCTTACCATAAAGTCAGCCATGTGCGCCAGACTCTTAACAGCCAGGACTTCAGTAGCCTGACCAACAAGATGACTGAACATGCTGTCCTCCTCCTCCTCCTCCTCCTCCTCCTCCTCATCTACCCTGTCCTCTGGCCAGCCACGCTGAATCGAGGATATGACTGGTGTGCATGTCATATCCTCAATTTGGCCGGAGAGTTGCTCCATGTCTTCATCCTCCTCCTCGTCATAGTCCTCCACTGCACGTTGTGATGAGACGAGGCTGGGCTGTGTGTTATCACCCACACCCACTACTGTTTCTTGCTGCAACTCATCGCGCTCCGCCTGCAATGCATCATGTTTGTTTTTCAAAAGGGACCGTTTTAGAAGGCAGAGTAGCGGTATGGTGACGCTAATAATGGCGTCATCACCACTCACCATCTTGGTGGAGTCCTCAAAGTTTTGGAGGATGGTACATAGGTCTGACATCCATCTCCACTCCTCAGGTGTTATGTGTGGAGTTTGACCCATTTCCCGACGGCTTAGGTGATGCAGGTACTCAACAACTGCCCTCTTCTGCTCACATATCCTGACCAACATGTGCAGAGTTGAATTCCAACGCGTGGGGACATCACACACCAGTCTGTGAGCCGGAAGATGCAAACGGCGCTGAAAGCCGGCAAGGCCGGCTGAAGCAGTAGGTGACTTTCGAAAATGTGCAGACAGGCGGCGAACTTTTACCAGCAGATCAGACAGCTCTGGGTATGACTTTATAAACCGCTGAACCACGAGGTTGAGCACATGGGCCACGCATGGAACATGTGTCAGCTGGCCTCGCCTCAAAGCCGCCACCAGGTTCCGGCCATTGTCACAAACGACCTTTCCTGGCTTTAGGTTCAGAGGTGTGAGCCAGTGATCTGCCTGCTGTTTCAGAGCTGTCCACAGCTCTTCTGCATTGTGGGGTTTGTCACCTATGCAGATTAGCTTCAGCACAGCCTGTTGCCGCTTCGCCGAGGCAGTGCTGCAGTGCTTCCAGCTTGTGACTGGTGTGGAGGGCACAGTGGATGAGGATGCGCAGGAGGAGGAGGAGGCTGAAGAGCATGACATTCCGGAGCTGTAGAGTGTGGGTGAAACACTGACTGAGGTAGGGCCTGCAAACCTTGGTGTGGGAAGGACGTGTTCCGTCCCTCGCTCAGACTGGGTCCCAGCTTCCACAATATTAACCCAGTGTGCCGTCAACGAGATGTAGCGGCCTTGCCCACAAGCACTTGTCCACGTGTCTGTGGTTAGGTGGACTTTGGGTGAAACAGCGTTGTTCAGGGCACGTGTGATGTTTTGTGACACGTGGTTATGCAACGCGGGGACGGCACACCGGGAGAAATAGTGGCGGCTGGGGACCGAGTAACGTGGGACAGCTGCCGCCATCAGGTCACGGAATGCTTCTGTCTCCACCAGCCTAAAAGGCAACATTTCCAGCGCAAGCAGTCGCGAAATGTTAGCATTTAGAACTGTGGCATGTGGGGTGTTGGCAGTGTATTTGCGCCTGCGTTCAAAGGTTTGCTGAATGGATAACTGAACGCTGCGCTGGGACAAGGACGTGCTTGATGATGGTGTTCTTTCTGCGTAGGCAACTGCAGGTGCAGGAGTGGAGGAGGCTTGTTCGCAGGCAGCATGGACAGAGGATTGGCTCGCATGCACAACCAGCGAAGACGTAGCAGTGACATCAGCAAGCACTGCTCCTCGACTCTGTTGTACTTCCCACAAAGTCGGGTGCTTGGCTGACATGTGCCTGATCATGCTGGTGGTGGTCAGGCTGCTAGTTTTGGTACCCCTGCTGATGCTGGCACGGCAGGTGTTGCAAATGGCCTTTTTTGAATCATCTGGATCCAACTTAAAAAACTGCCAGACTCGTGAAGACCTAACATTTGTACAGGCACCTTGTGTCGTCGTGTTGTTACGGGGAACGGTTGCCTGACTTCTGCCTGGGACCACCACCCTGCTTCTTACTGCCTGTTGTGATGCTACGCCTCCCTCCCCCTGTGCACTGCTGTCCTCGCTCTGCATATCCTCCTGCCAGGTTGGGTCAGTTACTGGATCATCCACCACGTCGTCTTCCTCTTCCGCACCCTGCTCCTCCTCCTGACTTGCTGACAATTGTGTCTCATCATCGTCCACCACTTGTTGAGACACGTTGCCAACTTCGTGAGAACGTGGCTGCTCAAATATTTGGCTATCTGTACAGACGATCTCCTCATGACCCACTTCAATATGAGCTGGCGAGAGGCCAGAATGTGTGAATGGAAACGTGAACAGCTCTTCCGAGTGTCCAAGTGTGGGATCATTAATGTCCGAGGAGGACGTGTACTCAGCCTGGTGGTAGGAAGGAGGATCAGGTTCAGAAATGTGCGGTGCAGTATCACGGCTACTGACACTTGACCGTGTGGAAGACAGAGTGTTTGTGGTGGTGCCAATCTGACTGGAAGCATTATCCGCTATCCAACTAACAACCTGTTGACACTGGTCTTGGTTCAAGAGCGGTGTACTGCTGCGGTCCCCAAGAATTTGGGACAGGACGTGCGAGCGACTAGATGTGGCCCTTTGTTGTGGCGAAATTAGAGCTTGCCCACGACCTCGGCCTCTGCCTGCACCACCATCACGTCCACTTCCTTGTTCCTTGCCAATGCCCTTGCGCATTTTGCAATGCTGTGCACTGCTGACGTGTATATTCACTACTTGTGCGTTATATCAAAGTTTCTGGAAATTGCACACCAGTGCACCTGTACGCTGCCACCAACAGGCACACACGTGCGGTTTTAAAAACCAAGCACGGACGCAATAATAACCTAACACAGGTTTTAGGAGCAAAAATTAAGAACTCTGACACTATCAGCCACTGCTGACTGACGTGTATTATACACTACACTTGTGCGTTATATAATAGTTTGGTAAACGCACACCAGTGCACCTGTACGCTGCCACCAACAGGCACACACGTGCGGTTTTAAAAACCAAGCACGGACGCAATAATAACCTAACACAGGTTTTAGGAGCAAAAATTAAGAACTCTGACACTATCAGCCACTGCTGACTGACGTGTATTATACACTACACTTGTGCGTTATATAATAGTTTGGTAAACGCACACCAGTGCACCTGTACGCTGCCACCAACAGGCACACACGTGCGGTTTTAAAAACCAAGCACGGACGCAATAATAACCTAACACAGGTTTTAGGAGCAAAAATTAAGAACTCTGACACTATCAGCCACTGCTGACTGACGTGTATTATACACTACACTTGTGCGTTATATAATAGTTTGGTAAACGCACACCAGTGCACCTGTACGCTGCCACCAACAGGCACACACGTGCGGTTTTAAAAACCAAGCACGGACGCAATAATAACCTAACACAGGTTTTAGGAGCAAAAATTAAGAACTCTGACACTATCAGCCACTGCTGACTGACGTGTATTATACACTACACTTGTGCGTTATATAATAGTTTGGTAAACGCACACCAGTGCACCTGTACGCTGCCACCAACAGGCACACACGTGCGGTTTTAAAAACCAAGCACGGACGCAATAATAACCTACTAACAGGTTTTTTTGGGGAGCGACAATTACAGTACAGACAAGTCAGACACTATCTGGACTGTTTTACACTGTGTACACCAGCCCCAGATATGAAGGCTGGTATACGGTCACCACTACCCTGCCTGCCTGCCTGCCTGTATACTGCTACAATAGTCCTGACAAGGACTCTTTTGGTCACTAGCCTGTATTCAGACCTGGCTATACCCTGCCTGTATATAGCAACAATAGTCCTGAGAAGGACTCTGCTACTGTACTCCGACCTGGCTATACCCTGCCTGCCTGTATACAACTAGAATAGTCCTGAGAAGGACTTTTGGTCACACTGTTTGCAGCCCTGCAACTGAAAAAGCTATAAAGGGCCGCAAAGCTTTCCCTGAATCAGCGACACTCTCCCTACACTCACTGTCAGAATAGCTGTGAGCAGAGCACAGCGCGCCGGCCGATATAAAGGCTCGGTGACGCTGTGCAGGCCGGCCAATCACTGCAATTCCACAACTAACAGGGCTGTGGCATTGCAGTGGTCTGCCAGCCAATCCCTGCATGAGGGCTGGCTCTCAAAAGAGCGCCAACATGCAGAAATGAAGACCACGAGTACAGCACGAGTATCGCGAGATTACTCGGTCCCCGCCGAGCAGCCCGAGTACAGTGATACTCGTGCGAGTACCGAGTAGTGACAAGCATGCTCGCTCATCACTATTACCTAGGTGACTTTTTGTTCCCCGGCTTTTGTTCTTTCTTTGGCCAGCAGAGGGCAATGCCCCGTCACTAATTCTGCCAGGTTGCTCCAATTGAACAGACTGTTGAGTCCATATTCCTACAAGGTCATAATAGATAGTGCTAAAAGAGAAACAGAAAACTGCTCTGTGAATTCCGGCCCCTTCCTCTGGTAGACCCTGACCATCCATTTTGAATTGATGATTTGTAGTTTGATATTTCCCTTTGATGACAGATAATGGCTGATCAGCTAATAACTGAATCAACTTCTATAGGAAAAGACTTTTGTGCAATCCCTTTAAAGGACTAGGATGTTTTTTATCTTAAAAGGTCCAACCCCACTTATAGCTGAAATTGCCCATGGAATCTATGGAATCTGTTTTGTTTGCAGCTTCCACAAATGACTAGCGAAACCGGTATTACATGGACGGGCAGGATCCATCAATTCTACTTTGGCTGACAGAGGAATCCCTTTATGATGACCTCTATGGAACACTTGGGATTTTCCCTGTAACTGGCTTTTTCATGGATATGCCCTTTACCTGCAGAGAAGTCATTGTAAAAGATATAGGGGAAGTTTGGATGGCCTTCAGAGATCCTTTATGACTTCAGTCCCCCGTACATGTGAGACTAACGTCAGCCGAACCTGCTGATATTGGCCAAAGCCTAAATGTGTGTGGGACCCCCTGAAAGATGATTGTCAGGAGGTTAGGGATCCGTGATTCCCCGATTTCGGACTGACGATCCTTTTTATTCTTTAAGAGAGATGCCTATCTGCGGCTTTCTCAAAAAAATCCCAGGAGCACTCAGTAGAGCGAAAGCAGTGGCCAAGATAGCTGCCGCTCAGCAAGCACTCAACTAAGATGTATGGCTGCCTACTGACACACATGGAGTAAAAAAAATAAAAGATGTAATAAAACATATATATACTGTGTATCTGTTGTGTGTATTAGGTATATGTTGTCTGTATTGTGTGATTAATGCATATATTGTGTATCTGATATCTGTATGGTGTATATTTTGTCTGTATTGTGTATTTGCTGTGTGTATTTGATTTGTTACTGCGTATTTGATGTTTGTAATGTGTTTTATTGTCTGTATTGTGTATTTGATGTCTATATTGTATATTTTCTGTGTGCATGTGTGTATTTGATGTACGTATTGGTTTTTATGTCTGTATTGTGTATTTGATGTGTGTATTTAAGTGTATTTGATGTGTTATAGAGCATTTGATGTTTGTATTGTGTTTTGTTATCTGTATTGTGTATTTGATGTCTACATTGTGTGTTTGATGTATGTATTGTTTTTTATATCTGTATTGTGTATTTAAGTGTATTTAATACTGTATATTATTGCATATTTAATGTCTGCATTTTGTTTTGTTGTCTGTATTGTGTATTTAATGTCTGTATTGTGTTTTGTCGTCTGTATTGTGTATTTGATGTCTATATAATGTATTTGCTGTGTGCATTGTGTATTAGCTGTATGTATTGTGTTTTTTATGTCCGTATTGTGTATTTGTTAAGTGTATTTGATGTGTTATTGCATATTTAATGTCCGTATTTTGTTTTGTTGTCTGTATTGTGTATTTGATGTCTGTATAAGGTATTTGTTGTGTGTATTGTGTATTTCATATATGCATTATGTTTTTTATGGTGGTACTGTGTATTTGTTAACTGTATTTGATACCTTACTGTGTATTTAATGTCTGTAATGTGTTTTGTTGTCTGTATTGTGTATTTGATGTTTATATTATGTATTTGTTGTCTGTATAAGGTATTTGCTGTCTGTATTGTGTATTTGATGTATGTGTTATGTTTTTTATGGCTGTATTGTGTTCTGTTAACTGTATTTGATGTGTTATTGTGTATTTAATGTCTGTATTGTGTTTTGACATCTGTATTGTGTATTTGATGTCTATATAATGTATTTGCTGTGTGTATTGCGTATTTAAAGTTTGTATCGTGTTTTATCATCTGTATTATGTATTTGATGTCTATATTGTGTATTTGTTGTCTGTATAATGTATTTGCTGTGTGTATTGTGTATTTGATGTATGTATTGTGTTTTTTATGTCTGTATTGTGTATGTTAACTGTATTTGATGTGTTATTGCATATTTAATAACTGTATTGTGTTTTGTCGTCTGTATTGTGTATTTGATGTCTATATTGTGTATTTCTTATGTGTATTTGTGTGAGTCAGTGATGTTGAAAGCCATGCTGTCGGCAATGAATTTTACCATGCTGGACACCCCAGGCGGACAGGTTTCAAATGAGGTACCAAACAAAGCATACTGCCCAGTGGCGGTGTTGGCAGCAGGACGTTGTGTGGTGAGGTGGTTTGTATTGACAACATACAATTGTGATTCAGTGTGGCTCCTTAACGGGAACCACATTACTGCACGGTGGCTCAGTGGTTAGCACTGCAGTCTTGTGGTGGCTCGGCGGTTAGCACTGCAGTCTTGCAGCGTTGGGGTCCTGGGTTCAAATCCCACCAAGGACAATATCTGCAAGGAGTTTGCATGTTCTCCCTGTGTTTGCATGGGTTTCCTCCGGTTTCCTCCCACACTCCAAAAACATACTGATGGGGAACCTAGATTGTGAGCCCCAATGGGGACAGGGTTATTATTATTTCTGTATTATGCCAAGAAAACTTGATGGGGAGTACAACTAAAGTAATTTGATATAGTGCTGGAAGATGCACCCCTAGGTCGGAAGGCACTCAACAAGCTACTTGGGAAGAGCCAACGGTCAACCTGAGTATCATCAAGTCTAATGATTTTCCAGGATGAAAGCTGCAAAGGAAAGCAAATATGGAGATGCATCTCTGTAGGTCATATAAAAAAGACACAGATGTATAGAATTTTTTTTTCTACATACATAAAGTTAAAATGAACAGAAAAAAATTGTTGGACACTTTTGTCTTCCTTAAGCCATTACTTTGTTGACTTACTTTACACCGATTTTTGCACCAAATGTTTAGAAAACAATGACACATTTAAGCCTCGCCCATTTCACATGGTCACACCCTCTTATTTAAACCACACCTCTTTTCCAGGAAGTGAGGCGCAAATTGTTTATAAATGCGTAATAAATAATAATATAATATTTATTAATTCCACAGCACTTTACATACATCAGTAATACTGTCCCCATTGGGGCTCACAATCTAAGGTCCCTATCAGTATATTTTTGAATTGTGGGAGGAAACCGGAGACCCAGAGGAAATCCACGCAAACACGGGGAGAACATACAAACTCCTTTCAGAAGGTGTCCTTGGTGGGATTTGAACCCAGGACCCTAGTGCTGCAAGACTGCAGTGCTAACCACTGAGCCACCGTGCCGCCCCTAAAATCTGGAGCACATCACATTTGCTAATTTTTCAGTTCAAAGCCAAAATTCTGGGGCAATTTGTTTAATAAATAGTAATTAATTCTTATTTGTATAATGATTTATGGCGTTCATATGGATTTTTTTCTTCGTTTGTCTGTGGCTTGTGTCTGGTAATGTCACACCAGGTGCAAGAGGACTCCCAATGAGACGCAACAGGGAAAACCAGGGAAGCAATACAAAGGAAGGCCCTGGCACTTGGGAGAGAGGAGCAGGGTCACCTTCTAACACTCACCTAAGGCTGATCCCTGCACTCCCTAACAACCCCAGATGGGTCCTTCCCTCATAAATCGTCCCATATCTAGACCCTTGCTGGCCCTGAACTCACCCTGCCTTGTGTAAAGGCCAGTAAGGTACTAGTCTCGCCACTGCAATAAGACAACACTAGGGGGATAAGACAAACAGATGGGGAGAGACACAATAACTAGCATTACACGGCTTCTCCAGCAGGAAACTTCTCAGCTGCAACAGAATTGAACACCTAAGCTTCTCCAGAGACAGGTCATGTTGAGCCTGCCCTCGTCAGATCGCAGATGTTACTTAGTTTGAGGCCTGGCAAGTACCAACATGGAAGACTGTCTGTGAATCCCCGGTTCAGTCCACCTTGAACGCCATGCTGAACTCAAAGTATAGAATAAGCTATAGCCGGCATAGGGAGGAGTGAGGAATGGATATTTATAGTAGAAGGGAGGTTACAGCTACCTGTTAAATCACAACAGGATAGAAAGGAACCTTAACACCTTCGGCAACGGATGGAATTAAATTAACTCCAACTCAGGGTAAACAACAAATCTGTGATCAACTACACACTGTGGCCTTCAGATCCCCAAAAGATCACATCAGGCCGTGACGCAATCGTAACAGATAATTCCTATTTAACTCTTTTAACCTGAATTGACCTTTTCTTTTTTTTTAATCTTGGAAGTCTGTAATATTAGACTACTCTGACTAAAGAAATAAACCTTTTTAAATATTATTTTGTTTTTTCCAGACTTTTTTTTGCCATATATTTCTAAATTCTAAATGTCCAATATTTATCCCAATTTTATTTTATTTTCTCAGTATCCAATGGTGCCGATCTGTAGCCCAGAACTTTTCCATCCATACACATGTGCTTTTTTCTATGTATCTATTCTATATGTTGAGTGTGCGTCTATCTATACAGTACTACGCCTTTAAATTGAGTTATTTTAATTCACTGTTGTTTTATACACTCTTTTCAGGCCTTTGTCCTGACCTCGCTCTCCCCCCTATCCCCATTTAATAGCTTTCTAATAGACCTGTTTATTGAGACCACAATGCTCAAGTACATGAGCCAAGGACATTTTTAACATGTGCATGAGAATCGGTGACCCCTGCTCCACTCCCCGCTGCTCTAGGTCACTGAGAAAGTTAACAAAACAATTTTTTTTTCGAAATTTGTCGGAAATATATATATATATATATATATATATATATATATATATATATATACTTATACGTATATGAATATATATATAAATATATATATTTTTTTTTTCTAAATTTTTTTGAAATATATATATATTTCAAAAATATATATATTTATATGTATTTTATTATATATATTTATATATATATTTTTTTTATTTATTATATATATCATAGATATATTATAATAATATATATAAAATAAATAAATAATAAATAAATAATATATAATATATAAATATAATAATATAATTAATGTATAATATATATATATACATATATAATATATATTTTTTATTTATTATTATTTATTTCTATATTTTTATATATATATATATATATATATATATATATATATATTATATTTTATATATATATATATATATATATATATAGATATATATACTGTATATCTATATATATATTTTACATCCACAAATAGTAATGTGAACCGTGCAGATTAATTGCTCCCGTAAAATAATTCACTGCAGCTGGCAAGAAGCATTGAGCGGAGCGAGAAGGGAGCCCATGTTTGTGCCTCTGTTACTAATTTATTTTCGGCCAAGAACAATATATAATTTTTTATATTTTTTTTGGGGGGGGGCATAAACATTATAAAGGAATGTGCTGGAGTGAAGGGCTTTGTGCACTGTTCTATATTACGCAGCTTTCCAAACAATTTTAAGTTCCGTTGGCATCCTGTCAAACAGAAGGCAAAGCAACAATAGCAAAATCCCATTAAAGTTGAGAAAGTTCCTTCCTGAGGTGAACACAAGTCAGAAATAGTCATCTTGGCTCACTTTTCAATCTGGCATTGGGGACTAATAATACATGTTCTACTAATGGAAATTATCTAATTTCATCCAAATGCAGTTCCAGAGAGAGCTAAGTTGACGCACAAGCAGTCAATATAACAACATTCTTCTGCGAGAGCTAAACAATAGGCCTTTGGCGGAACGGTGATTAATAACGTCAAACGAGGAAAAAACAGAAGGTGTAAAAATAGGCATTTCGAGATAGAACACAGTCCTCGATTCTTCATACAACGCCGGCCGGCAGGATTTTTTTTCTTTTTGGCTGCTCCGGGACTGAACGCTTCAGCACTTCATCAGCTGACTCAAAAAAAGTCAAAAAAGAAATGGGCCTTTATATTAAAACAAATAAAAAAAATCTACATCTTTCCATCTGGTGCTGTTGTATGGGCTACATAAGTACGCAGGCATCCTATCAATAAAGGACGCCAATAGTGTGACCTACACACAGTCTAGGATTTTGCAAAAAAGGCGAATGTGATTTTTACTCAGTTTGTAGCTTTTATTGTATTTTTTATATCATTTTTTTTCATTTGTTTCTGTTAATTCTTTATTTAGTTTGCATTTGTATTTTATTTATATATTTTTTTTGTATTTTTATCTTTTACTTTTTTATTTCTTATTACAGGGGATGTTTGGGACTTTAGCATTGATGAATTATCCCTAGGATAGGGCATCAATATCTGATCGGCAAGAGTGCAACAACCGGCACCCCTGCAATTCAGCTCTTACGGGTCTGATTATTATTAGTGCAACTACTGCTATGTACACCTTTACACAACTTTAATTTTTACTGGAGAGACACATAAATCTTACATTAATCCTATACTAGGATAAACTGACAGATCTCACATCCAGCCTATATTACTGGAAGAGACACACAGACCTCACATCCAGCCTATATTACTGGAAGAGACACACAGACCTCACATCCAGCCTATATTACTAAGAGAGACACACAGAGCTCACATCCAGCCTATATTACTGGGAGAGACACACAGACCTCA
Source organism: Anomaloglossus baeobatrachus (assembly GCF_048569485.1). Lineage (NCBI taxonomy): Eukaryota > Metazoa > Chordata > Amphibia > Anura > Aromobatidae > Anomaloglossus > Anomaloglossus baeobatrachus. The sequence continues at coordinate 32,083,633 of NC_134355.1, read as the reverse complement.
CATCCAGTCTATATTACTGGGAGAGACACATAGAGCTCACATCCAGACTATATTACTGGGAGAGACACATACAGACCTCACATCCAGCCTATATTACTGCGAGAGACACACAGACCTCACATCCAGCCTATATTACTGGAAGAGACACACAGACCTCACATCCAGCCTATATTACTAAGAGAGACACACAGAGCTCACATCCAGCCTATATTACTGGGAGAGACACACAGACCTCACATCCAGCCTATATTACTAAGAGAGACACACAGAGCTCACATCCAGCCTATATTACTGGGAGACACACAGACCTCACATCCAGCCTATATTACTGGGAGAGACACACAGAACTCTCATCCAGCTTATATTACTTGGAGAGACACACAGACCTCACATCCAGCCTATATTACTGGGAGAGACACACAGAGCTCACATCCAGCCTATATTACTGGGAGAGACACACAGAGCTCACATCCAGCCTATATTACTGGGAGAGACACACACAGACCTCACATCCAGCCTATATTACTGGGAGAGACACACAGAACTCTCATCCAGCTTATATTACTTGGAGAGACACACAGACCTCACATCCAGCCTATATTACTGGGAGAGACACACAGAGCTCACATCCAGCCTATATTACTGGGAGAGACACACAGAGCTCACATCCAGCCTTTATTACTGGGAGAGACACACATAGCTCACATCCAGCCTATATTACTGGGAGAGACACACACAGCTCACATCCATCCTATATTACTGGGAGAGACACACAGAGCTCACATCCAGCCTATATTAGTCGGAGAGACACACAGAACTCTCATCCAGCTTATATTACTTGGAGAGACACACAGACCTCACATCCAGCCTATATTACTGGGAGAGACACACAGAGCTCACATCCAGCCTATATTACTGGGAGAGACACACAGAGCTCACATCCAGCCTATATTACTGGGAGAGACACACACAGACCTCACATCCAGCCTATATTACTGGGAGAGACACATAGACCTCACATCCAGCCTATATTACTGGGAGAGACACACAGACCTCACATCCAGCCTATATTACTGGGAGACACACAGACCTCACATCCAGCCTATATTACTGGTAGAGACACACAGACCTCACATCCAGCCTATATTACTGGGAGAGACACACAGAACTCTCATCCAGCTTATATTACTTGGAGAGACACACAGACCTCACATCCAGCCTATATTACTGGGAGAGACACACAGAGCTCACAACCAGCCTATATTACTGGGAGAGACACACAGACCTCACATCTAGCTTATATTACTGGGAGAGACACACAGACCTCACAACTAGCCTATATTACTGGGAGAGGCACACAGAGCTCATATCCAGCCTATATTACTGGGAGAGACACACAGACCTCACATCCAGCCTATATTACTGGGAGAAACAATGTTTAATACTAACATTTTATGTGACTTGTTTGTCTTTGTGGGGTTAGTCTTTATCCATATAATATATTGCATTTTTGTATGCTTATAAAATATAAAAGCTAATGAAAACCAAATAAATCAGTAATATATATATATATAACTTATTTATTTGGTTTTCAGTAGCTTTTACATTTTATTTTTAAAATATATGTTTCAATCAGGCTTAAGGAAAGGAAGAAAACATAGTAAAAATTCACATTTTAATCCTGAAATCAGTCAAAGTTAAGGAATTAAAAACACAATATAATGCAGTATAATATATTAAGTCATATTTTATATGTCTACATGAGAATTGAAAGAAAAAAATTACGTGCATTGTTTCCTTCAGCTAATTTAGCCATTAAGTCTATTTTACTTTGCTTCTTAGGGCTTAAAGTTATCTGCTCTAAAATACTCAAAGAGGAAATAGGTCGTATATATTAGAAGAAAATAAAATTAAATCCACAAATCTGAAACATATGTGTTTTGTAAGTTCACAGACATAAATAAGTATGCCCATGAGGAGGGGTTATGAGAATATTTTTAGAAATGAGGCTTTTTTTAAATTTTTTTTTTTTTTTCAATTTTGGATTGTTTTTTTCCGCTATATTAAAGAAGAAAAATAAAAATATGTTATTGATCATGTAGATCTCAGTTTTGCACTTGTGAAAATTAGTAATGCAAAGAATATATATAGGTTATAATTATTCTTTTAGGGGCTTTATACTGAGGGGATGGGGGGGGCTGGGGTTAGGGGGAGGGGGGCTGGGTTTGTTATGGGGCCACAACACTTTAGGGTCATTTCCACTGTTCTTGTCCTCAAGTTCCTCAAGTAAACTGAATTCAATAATGTCTGCCATCTGCTGGTGAAAAGTGAACATTGCATGGTGGATATCTACCGATTACGCAGCTTGTCGCCGACGGAAATAGATATAGAAAACAATGGGGTAAAAAAAGGGAATAAGAGGAGAAAGCTTTTTTAAAGCTCCTGTATTTTTACATTAATGCTGGATAACAGGGGACAGGGGCTCCTAGGCTAGCCCTTAGGCTAGGGGGCTCTAGTTGACCCTAATCCCAGAGATACTTCTAATTGTGAAGATTTCTGGGCCGCCTTCCTTGCCCTGCTCTAGGCCAGCCCTGATCGAATACCCCCACTCCCCCTCCCAGGGGAGGACCGGGACAGGAGTAGTTGAAGCCACAGATATAGACAAATGGGGAAACCAAAACTCCATCACATAGCTAGCACACACAGGGATATAATATAATAGGTGATAAGGAGGAAATAAAGAGCAGGGAAGAAATTGCCAGACAACAAGAGGATTTCCACAGCACACCAAGCAGCATGCAATAAATCACCAGTAACTGGAACACAAGAGCACAAGGACTGGTTTAGCAAAAGCTATAGTCGGCATGAGAAGACAGACTCCACCATATTAAAAAGGTGAGGAGTAACTGTGATAGGTCTCCCAAAACATGTGATTCAAAGAGGTAACCAGAAGGCTAGCAGAGATTAAGTACGGCAAACCTGATCACTAGTTAGCACACAGTTGGTCGACGCCTGAGCCTGTCCGTGCAACTCAGAAGCACCAGAGAAGGTATAGTATGGAGTGTCAGATTCTGAATTGTGAACAGCGTCAACTGCCACCATGACACTCGACGAGTTTAGAGCCAAATACCGTGTGACAGCTGGATGGAGTAATCATGTACATAGCCTCCTCTGAGAGGAGAATTCAGTAAATGCAACCATTGTGTCACGCCTGGACAAAGGAACACCTGGGATGCGGCGTAACACACAGAGGGAAAACCATCGAAGATGTAGAAGAAGGCCCTGGCGATAGAGAGAGGGGTCACCACCCCAAACTCACCTGTGACTGATCCCTGAGCTCCCCAACATCTCTAGATGGCTCCTTTCCCCATTGCACCATCACGTACCAAGGCCCTCACTGACCTGAACTTACCCTGACTAGTGAGTAGGTCAGCAAGATACTAGTCCCACCACTACAATAAAACAATACAAGAAAAGTAAGCCAAACAGGGTGGGATAAGACACAACAAATAACACTCCAAGGTATCTTCAAAGGAAACTTATCAGCTGCAACTGAAATGTCGCCTCTGCTACTCCAGGTACATACTCCTTAAAAGTGGTCAGTATAGCAATTTTATCACCGGTATGGAGTAAAGCCAGGAGTGGAAAAATAAAGCGGAAGGGTGTGATGACAACATGCAACAGCAGTGATTAAGGCTTGAGTAATTTCAGCCAGAAAGGATAGTCCTTAAGCCTTTCAGCATCAAATGAAAGTAAACCCACTTTAATACAAGATATATCATGTGGCTGCGACATCCTGTGATATATATATGACATATGTCACAGTATGTATAGTATGTGTGTGACGCCCTGGACTAGCCAGGTAGTCACAGTTAGAGCCCCGCACAACACCTGTCCCCTAAAAAGGTGTCATCAGCCAACCATTAAAACCTAGTCACTCCACTCAGAGCATGATGGACACACCAGGGGGCGGAGCCAGTTGGTTGGCCACGCTCACTGAGGAGTTCAGAGAGCCTGAGGCGGAAAAAACAGTGGAGTTAGTTGTCAGGAGGTGAAGGAGAGTGGAAGCAGGCCTGTGCCCAGGTGTGCAGCAGTCTGACAGGTGCCAGGGTTGGAACCCGGGCACCTTTGGCTAGGAGGCATATGGTGGCCTCAGCCTGCAGGAGCCGGGAAGACGGCTCGGTGGAACCGTGGTGGACCGGGACAGGGTAGTGGCCCACCGGTACCGACCCAGGGAACCGACTCGGAAACCGAAGCACAGAGGGGGGTACTCAGACCCTGAAACGAGGTCTAGAAGCAACTGGACTGAGTTAATTAACTGATTGCGGACTATAGGTCCTTTCCCACACAAAGTCCCGACTGAAGACAACAGCCCAACGAGGGGGATAGAAAGCCACCGCACAGGCAGAGAAATCCCATGGGCCAGTGTCTGCGGGCAAGAGGGCTCTCCCGACATCCACAAAGCCGGGAAGCGGATTTCCGACGCTGAAGCGCAGGTAGCCCACAAATACACAACAAGGTGCAGGAGAACGGCAGAGACCACCAACCGGGTGGGGGACCAGACGCAGCCGGCTGCGGGCACCGACCACCATCAACTTGGTTTACCAGAGACTCGTGTGCGTTACTAATCGTGAGTACAACAGTGCCCTCCGGCTGCGCAGCTCCCTGCACCGCCCAACAAAACCCCAACGGGTCCCAGGGCCACCACCCCTGCCCAAGGAGGGGTTAACATCTTGCTGCGTAACATCTTCCCCCCGGGTGAATGCAGCGGTGGTGTCCACCTTCACCACAACCCATGGGTGGTGTCATGAACTCAAACACGGCTCTGGTCGTACACCTACGTCCCCTAAGAGCGCGAGCCCCCCTTTCAGATCGAAGTGGACCACGGGCCCCCCCAGGTCCGGAGACGCTCGAGCCACCACCCGGCAAGTCCGGATCCGAGCGGCTCGGCTGCCGCCGAGCACGGGGTGATACATGTGTCCATACTTTCCAAGTTTTGAAGATCAGAAAGAGGGACAAGTTATGCTATGGGCATGGCACATTGTGTCAACTTTTGACCACACCCCCAAGCCACACCCATTTGCCATTTCTTTCCACCTTGCCAGGAGGAGATGTCAGAGAACATTCAGCAGACACCCATGACTGCAGGGCATAGACCCAAATCCGAAACTGTATACAAGATGGTTGGGACTAGAGATGAGCGGATCGATTCCTGGGACTCTAGTCTACAGTCCTGATAAGTGGTCTCCGGCGAATGGATGGGAGGCCACAAATCTCCCACCTCCCGGCATCCCCGGCGGCTTTTCATCATCTTAGGCTGGTGCAACATTATCTGAACGTCCTGCTCATCTCTAGTGTACACCTGTGGATTTATTTTCTGTTCATTCATTCATAGTCGGAGCAGCCAGAACGTTCTCATCTTCATGTAGCTTCATTACATGATGTTGCTTTTTTGTGTCTGAAAAGCCATGTTCACATGTTGCATAAATAGGGTTTTCTTTCTGCACCAAACTATGTAATATCATTCTTATCTGAATATTTAATCTTTGCTGCATTTTTGTATGCATTTTCCCCCTTATTTGATGCATTTTTGCTGCATTTTTTATGTATTTTCTCCCTTATTTGAGGCATTTTTGCTGCATTTTTTCATGCCTTTCCCCTTTTTTTAATGCATTTATTGTATGCATTTTTAATCTTATTTGAGCCATTTTTGCTCATTTTCTGTCTTTACCCTCTTATTTGATGCATTTTTGCAGCTTTTTTTATGCCTTTTTTCCTTTATTTGATGTATTTTTTATGCCTTTTCCCTTTTCTTTGATGCATTTTTGCTTAATTTTTTTATGCCTTTTGCCCCTCATTTGATGCATTTTTTCAGCATTTTTGTTATGCATTTACCCCTTATTTTAGGCATTTTTGCCCCTTATTTGATGCATTTTTGATGCATTTTTATGCCTTTTCTCCCTTATTTGATGCATTTTTTTTATTCCTTTTCCCCCTTATTTGATGCATTTTTTTATTCCTTTTCCCCCTTATTTGATGCATTTTTGCAGCATTTTTTTATGCCTTTTCCCCCTTATTTGATGCATTTTTGCTGCATTTTTTATGTCTTTTCCCCCTTATTTGATGCATTTTTGCTGCATTTTTCAGGCCTTTTCCCCAGTATTTGATGCATTTTTTTATGCCTTTTCCCCCTTATTTCCTATTTTTTTCTGAATTTTTTTATGCCTTTTCTCCCTTATTTGATGCATTTTTGCTGCAGCTTTTTAATGTTTTTTATAGTACAGAAAAGCTTTGATTCTGCATGTAAAAAAGTAACTGCATTTTTTTTCCATGCGTTTTTTAGGCTCCACGCAGAAGCCTCTAAAGAAAAAAATAAATAAAACTGCAGCGTTCAGCTGAATCTTTAGATCCACAGTGTGTGACGTGTTCATGAAATCCCATCCACTTTGGTTGGACAGTTAGGCTATGTCCGCACGTTGCTTTTTACCTGCTTTTTACCTGCTTTTTTGCTGCTTTTTCAACTGCAGCGTTTAATGCCAAAATGGTTGTGTTCTGCTTTTCAAGCAAAGTCTATGGGAATTTGGTTTTCTTGTCCGCACTATGCAGTTCAAACTGCAGCCTTTTTGTTGCAGAACTTTGGTCAAAAACTCAGCTTTGCAAGGCAAAACCCAAATGGCAAAAACAATTGACCTGTCAATTGTTTTTGCCATTTGGGTTTTGCCCTGCAAAGCTGAGTTTTTGACCAAAGTTCTGCAACAAAAAGGCTGCAGTTTGAACTGCATAGTGCGGACAAGAAAACCAAATTCCCATAGACTTTGCTTGAAAAGCAGAACACAACCATTTTGGCATTAAACGCTGCAGTTGAAAAAGCAGCAAAAAAGCAGGTAAAAAGCAGGTAAAAAGCAACGTGCGGACATAGCCTTAAACACAGAATTTCTGTGCCAAAAAAAAAAAGCAGCAGAAAAAAATGGAACATTTACACTACATGTGAACATGGTCTAAATGTCCAAGCAAAGTGGATGTGATTTCCTGAAATATCTGCACTCGGTGCTTGTAAAGATGTTTATTAACGTTGCGGTTTTGTTGCATTTTTTCTCTATAGGCTTCTATGTGGAGTTGGAAGAAAACGCAGGTAAAAAAAATGCCATTGAATTTTTAAGTACAGAATCAAAGCTTTTCTGTTGTATGAAACCATATTATAAATGCAGCTTTATATCTGCAAAAAAAGCATTAATTAGGGGTAAATTGAATAAACATGAACACACAGCAAAAACACAATAATCAGAGAAGATGGACATCTGCAGAAAATGTGCAGAGAGAAAAAAAAGTAGAAAAATGAAGCATTCACGCTACATGTGAAAAAGGCCTTGTGCAGGTCGTGATGATTACAGGGACACCATACATGTCTGTTATTTGCTGATTTGTAATGTTTATTAATAAAAAGAAATGCATTCAAAATTACATTTTTGTAATTGTTTGTCATTATTTTTTGTTATTTTTTACGAAGAGGCTTTCCGATAAATCGAAGAAGTGAATGGAGCAGTGG